>NC_143485.1:641666-962500 GCF_027475165.1 Benincasa hispida | reverse complement strand
TTGTAGTCTGGAGAAGCGTCCTCAGCGGCGGACCGGGCACAAGTCCCCTGGAAAGGGGCACCAGAGAGGGTGAGAGCCCCGTTGCGCTCGAACCCTGTCGCACCACGAGGCACTGTCAACGAGTCGAGTTGTTTGGGAATGCAGCCCCAATCGGGCGCTAAATTCTATCCAAGGTTAAATATGGGCAAGAGACCGATAGCAAACAAGTATCGCGAGGGAAAGATGAAAAGGACTTTGAAAATAGAGTCAAATAGTGCTTGAAATTGTCGGGAGGGAAGCGGATGGGGGCCGGCGATGTGCCCCAGTCGGATGTGGAATGGTGAAAAGTCGGTCCGCTGATCGACTTCGGGCATGGACCGATGCGGATTTAGATGGCGGCCTACACTCAGGCCTTTGTTATGCCTATGGAGACGTCGTCGTTTCGATCGTGGCTGGCAGCGCACGCCTTCAGGTGGGCTTCGGCATTTGTGCGTTCCTGGCATCGACCTGTGGGCTCCCTATTCGACCCGTCTTGAAACATGGACCAAGGAGTCTGACATGTGTACAAGTTAACGGGTGAGTAAACCCATAAGGTGCAAGGAAGCTGACTGGTGGGATCCCCTCATGGGTTGCACCACCGACCGACCTTGATCTTCTGAGAAGGGTTCGAGTGTGAGCATGCCTATCGGGACCCGAAAGATGGTGAACTATGCTTGAGTGGGGTGAAGCCAGAGGAAACTCTGGTGGAGGCCCACAGTGATACTGGCGTGCAAATCGTTCGTCTGACTTGGGTAAAGGGGCGAAAGACTAATCGAATCGTCTAGTAGCTGGTTCCCTCCGAAGTTTCCCTCAGGATAGATGGAGTCCGGGGGCGAGTTCTATCGAGTAAAGCCAATGATTAAAGGCATCGGGGGTGCAACGCCCTCGACCTATTCTCAAACTTTAAATAGGTAGGACGGTGTGGCTGCTTTGTTGAGCCGCGCCACGGAATTGAGACTCCAAGTGGGCCATTTTTGGTAAGCAGAACTCGTGATGCGGGATGAACTAGAAGCTGGGTTATGGTGCCTAACTGCGCGCTAACCTAGATCCCACAAAGGGTGTTGGTGGATTAAGATAGCAAGACGGTGGTCATGGAAGTCAAAATCTGATAAGAAATGTGTAACAACTCACCTGCCGAATCAACTAGCCCAAAAATTGGATGGCGTTCAAGGGCGCGACCTATACCCGGCCGTCGGGGCAAGAGTCAGGCCCCGATGAGTAAGAGGGCGCGGCGGTCGCAGCAAAACCTTGGGCGTGAGGCCGGACGGAGCGGCCGTCAGTGCAGATCTTGGTGGTAGTAGCAAATATTCAAATGAGAACTTTGAAGGCCGAAGAGGGGAAAGGTTCCATGTGAATGGTAGTTGCACAAGGGTTAGTCGATCCGAAGAGATGGAGGAAGCCCGTCTAATAGCACGACAGTGCGAACTTCGAAAGGGAATCAAGTTAAAGTTCCTGAACCGAGACGTGTTTATTCTTAAGCTTGCTCGCGAGTTATTCAATCTACTCCCCAAATTTTTAAGGGAGGAAGCTTGCTTGTTTGATTGCCTCGTTCTTTTCAATATACTATTTCAATAATGTTTCCAAAGACGAGGTACTATAAGAGGTGCCAGAAAAGGACATTTGGTCGTAGGGTTGTACACTTTGAAAATTACCTGGGCTGTGATTCTGATTAATGAAAACCGGAGGACTACCTCGATTCCCAAGATAGCTGCTCTGATGATTACCTTGGCCCCTCTGGTTTTGATTCCCATCCCAACTGAAAGCTGGGTGATTCCACCAACCAGGGTTGTAATTGTTGGCGAATGATTCATTGTGAATAAAGTATACGGATTGTTGATTCAATGGGCAGACTTCTATTGAGTGCCCCTTTCTGCATTGAACACAATTTATTACGGCCACTTACATCAATGTATTTTCTTGCGCTGAACTTTGAGAGAGGTGTCCTTGTTGAATAGCCATAGTCTGGAGGAGCGAAGTTACTGTGGCCATCTGGTCGGCCAAAGTGCTCATTGTATCAGCTGGTACAATGGCACTTTCTGCTCTTCTTTGTTCCAAACCTCTTTCCTCATACTCGTTATCTATCCACTCATCTGTATTTTGCGAAATGCGATCTAAGATGATCTTTGCTTCCATATACGTCTTGTCCATTAATCCTCTGCCAAACTACTTGCGTTGATCTATCTAAGCCATTATAAAAAGTCTCCATCAGAATGCAATCGGGAATCCCGATGTGCGAACAGTTCTTCACTAATTTCCTGAATCGCACCCAAGAAGTGCTCAAAGTTTCATAACCCTTCTATTCGAAATTCAACACATCCCTCTGTCTCCTCGGTTGACGGCTGGAGGGAAAAATCTATTCATAAACCTTCCAACCAACTGATCCCATGCATTGATTTCATTTGGCTCTAGTGATTGAGCCCACCTCCTTGCCTCATCCCGCAGTGTATACGGGAAAAGATACAATCTAATTCCTTTGAGAGTCACACCAGGTATGAAGAATGCGTTACACATTTCGACAAAGCTAGTCAAATGAGCATGCGGGTCTTCTTCTTATAGACCTTTGAATTGTCCCGCATTTTGAATCATTTGAAGCATAATCGGCCTTATCTCAAACCTTGATTCTCCTCAACCGTGGGTCTTGAAATTCCGGGCGAGAACGTATAAAAATTCGGCACCGCATAGTTCCTCATTGGGATGTTGCGGTCGACGGCAAGAAATACAGGGTCTTACGCGGGCCAATTTTCCACTTGATTCCCATCGGGCCTCTCATTATTACTTGCCATTTTTCTTCGTCGCCTAATTTGGTTATGATGTGCTCTTGTGCGAAAAATACACCTGATCTCTAGGTCAGCTTAGAATTTCTGGATCAATTTCAGTACTCATAAACCGTCAGCCTACTCTTCGCGATAAACAGACAGTACAATAGAGATCTGTCCTACAACACACCACAAAAGTATTCAACACTAACCGTTACCAATCCTCGGCAAGGTGCCATAAACTTGTGAGGATAAAAATTTATAATAATCATACAAGCTCATGTCCCCGACAACGGTGCCATAAACTTGATGACTATAAAAATAAAATTAAGCATATGAACATATATTTCCTTATTATGCATGTACTTTGATGATATATAATGTGCTTAGGTGCTTTGCGATAAAGACAATTTTATGCGATACTATGTCTAAATATATGCGTTGATTACAATGTGCTCGTAGTGTCACACCATCCCAAACTACCCTTTGAGCCTGAGAAAGGGTGACTGTAGTAGTTATCAACCCTTTAGTTGACACTTACTGCCTAATAACTCTTGCGGAAATAACTCTAATATCAATGAACAAATTCAACAACTGATTAAGTAGACCCATTTTATTACAACAACGTAACATTTATACAACTCCAAGACTTAATAACAAAGTTTACAAGAACAACTATAAAACCCTCCAGAAGTGTAACTGTAGTTTGTGGCAGACCTTGACCTTAGCAGCACCCTGGAACTCCTCACCTTTCGTTACCTGTGGGGGGGAGGGGGGGTGTTGGGGGAAACATAAAACATGGAAAACATGAACTATAAAGCCTAGTGAGTGGTCCTTTAGATAAACAAATAACTTTGTCAATAGAAATATACTTTTGGAAAGCAATGCATAGTGAACAAGAACAATACCACAAGTTCAATATTGTTTTCCAACCAAACTGCTAGACAATCCCCAACTCGATCGCTGGTTAAAACAATCAACCCCAGCTTGAACGCTGGTTATCACATAATAAAAACATCCCCAGCTTTACCATTGGTTATCCCTGGCATGATCCTATATTTTCCCCAGAACTTTCACACGTACACTAAAACAACAACAATTCCTGTGGAAACTTTCCTTGTACCCTATTATCCCGCCAATGTGCACATCGACTATTTTTCCACTAACTATGCTTAGGTAACTTGACTATATTTCCCGTCGGTCATCACCGACTATCATTTCTCGCCGACCGAAGCCGACTATATTTTCCTGCCAAGTACCTTTTCAAGCATGCTAACTATATACCCTGAGTACAATTTCAGTTTCCAAAACAAACATACAAGCAATATCTTAACAAACATATTAATCCGATAAATATATATCCCTGATCATGTCAATTTAACATTATCCCCTATATATATTTACCTATATATAGAAATTAGATCAACAATACAACACACAATAACCACTCACCTTGGTTGGTTAGGAACTTTCCTTTCCGAAGTTCCTTAAGTTTCCTTGGTTCCCTTTTGAACCCTAAATTCCAGATTCAATTATCAGCTTATATTACTCATAGTTCTAGAACTTATTTTAAGATTCTTTCTTCTGCAAACATGTTCTAAAATATCTCAGGAATCTTACCATAAAATCTTAGCTTAGAAATTCTCGTGGTTTGGTCGGAATCTCAAAATCTTCAAGATTGGCCCAAGCTTACCCAACAGATTGATCCTTCTATCTTTTTCTCAATTTCAAGCCTGATCTCTTGGAGCTTCTTCTCTGGCACCCTACCCTGAAAACTAGACTCTCCTAGATTTCATATGGCTTTGGAATAACTCCAAACACATGAGTATTCTGGGAGAACTCCTCGTTTCAAGTTGATGCTACTTCTTGTCTTTTCTACCCGACAGCCTCTCCCCTCTTGGAACTTCTTGACCAACGCATGGTCTTGCTACCAATGCATGCGTTCTTCCATCAACGCATAATCTCCTCCCAATTAGTCCTCACACATTCTTCTTTATGTCCTTTGAAGAGAATTTTAGTTCTCATCTGAAGTCCTTGGTTCTATTTATAGGCGTCCAATATTGCTCCACGGCGGACATCTCCTACTTGGCTGCATATCCAAGTGTCTTTTCTTCACACCATCAATGCATTCTTTCATCAGTGCAAGCCAAAGTATCTTCTTCTCCTTTCACCAACGCATAGCCCTCATCTTTTACATGTCTTCTTATGCATCCACCTAATTTGCTTAAGGTTTAAGAATTCCTCCTAACAAGCCACATGTCTGGATGACGTCCTCCATATGAGCTCTTCCTTCACATGCATCAACAAACCCTTGGATGTTCAATGCCATCAGCACATAGTTGGCCATCAATGCATAGTATGCAATCAACGCATAGCAACCCTTGGTTCCCCTTTGTTTTCAACACAGCACCATCGCAACCCAAATTACTCAGTCATCGCAAGCATTAACCATCGCAAGAGCCAACCACCATGCGTCCAACCTAGCTCATCGCATAGCCCATGTCCAACGCATCCATCCTGCAAGCCATCATCAACCTCCAACGCATTGCAAGGTTGCATGGCACCAACTATGGCCTCGCTCGACCGCATCGACACATAGGCCCTTGGCTGCATCGACTTACCATAGCTCGCTCGGCCGCATCGATGCATAGACGCTTGGCATGGCCACTGGCGTTGATGCATGGGCGCTTGGCATCGACGCATGGGACGACCGCATGGCACCCCCCAGTGCATGCCTGGCCCTGCATCCTCGCATGTCCTTTGCACCACCAACCCTCGTGCCATCCCAACCTTCCAATGCATCACTTTCAACTTTCTTCCTTCAGGCATATGGACGCATACCACCCTTCCAACGGATCCATCGCATCCAACGCATCCATTTAGCCTAATGCGTTGGTCTAACCTCCAAGGCATGCGTCGCTCCCACTTCAACTTCTCCCTTGGCCCAAATAATCTCTCCAAGATCTTATGGCCAACGCATGGCAATGCCTAGTCCAACACTTAGTCATTTTTCATCAATTTAAGCTTAACTCAAAACTACTCAAGGAAAATCTATTCAACACCTAGAAATTTCCTTCACTTCAACATAGGATTTAACTTTTACTTAGTTAATTTCCTTAACCACCTGCTTAAGTAGGAATAATGGAAATCCGGGTTTCACACGTAGTGAGCGATGAAGTAGTGTGTGTCACAAGTTTCCTTGCACTAAAACCAAATATAATCCCAACGCAAGTTTCTCAGAATGATCCGAGGTCGAACACGAGGATTGTTGTCGTTAATGCGATACTTATGTGATACATGCGACCGATTTTAACAATGAATAAAGAATATGTTTTACATAGAAATATAAATTGCGATGAAAGTAAAAATGCATTGACAAAGTAAAGTAAAAATGCATTGATAAAGTAAAATCCTAAGCTACTATGATACACGATACAAGATACATGACACATGGTACTGAGGATGAGAACTGACTGTGAAGTTGTACAAATGAATCGATGTATGTGATGGCAAGTCTTATGAATGAAGCAGAAAGAGAAAGAGTAAAGAGTAAAAACATCGCAAGTTTGTCAATTGCATTAAGGATGCAACTAAGGTTCCGCTTTCCCTTGGCATACACCTCTCGGTGATCGGCCACGTTCCCATATCTCTATGATGAAACAGGGATGAATGTGATGAACGCAAGGTTGTTTCCATCTCTGGAAATACTTCTCGCTTTATTTAATGCATTCTTCCAACCTTCTCTCGATAGGCGGAATAGCATCTTCACTTCTGCTCTCACAGGTGAAGATGCCATCGAGCATGCTTTAGCTAAACTTAATTAATTCCTTAACACAATTTAACTCACTCGTTTAATCCTAGTTATTTGCCCCGGAGATTAAAAACACGTCATGGAGAAAATGGATTATTAATATATGGAAAGAGACAGAGAGATGATAATGGTGACGATGATAACATTTAATTCTAAATGTAAGCGTTTGATACATGTTGCGAATGAAGAATTAGAGAAGATGAACACAGAAGATGAAATAGAAAATAGAAACAAATACGGAAAGAGTGTCAACATCTTGACACAGATCCCGATCGGAGATTTTCACTTGCCGGTGGGTGGATGTGGTGGAGAGGAAAGCTTCCCCTCTAAGGCTTGCTTTCCCAGTAGAATTGACCTTTGCACAGAGCTTCAACTACGGGAATCAGAAGAATTCTCTGCTTGGAGACTCACCTCTCGACCTTGTCTCGTCGTTCTCCCGGATCTACTCTGGACAGTCGCTTCAGACCAGCCTCTCTCTCAGAATCAGTATATGCACATCTCTATGTATATCTGTATGTTCCAGTATCTCGTATCTATGTATCTATGTAAATCTTTCAGTGAATTTGAAGAAGCTATTTATAGGCGAGACCTTAGCTCTTTGAATTTGTGGTCCCCACTGTATAGTTATGGTAGTTCCTGAAATGGCGGAATGGAAAATTCCTTCTATTACGCAATCAATTCGTAAGAAATGCACAACTAAAAGCTGTACACTTGTCAGAATCCTCTGTAAATGCGTTGCTCTTCACATCTTTGATCAATCGTCGCATGCGGTTTTGTTTTTTATTACCGCATGCGATTGAAATTGCGTTGATCGCTAAGCTCAAGATCGATTGTCGCATGCGCCGTCATTGCATTGATCATCTTTGTGTTCTTTATTGATGGACACAATGCGACGTAGATGCGTTGTTTATTTGGTCTTTGAGCCATGGACGCCTGTGGTGACTTATTTCCTACAAATAGAAACTAAAACATTCTTTTCTACCATCGCAATGGTGTTAGTGGGTATATTTACGACATTTCGTAATTTTCATATTTCTTAGCCAATTTGTATACTATCCATGCAACTTTCCTTTCTTTTTGCCGCAATATCTAAATAAAATATATAAATAACTTGTATTTCTACAAGTTATCAGAACCTACCTAGACAGATGAATTAGACAAATTTGTTACATGCATGCAAGTTTGATTAAATTCTATTAAAGAGTTTAATGAGACTTCAATCAAAATTATTTAATCATCAAAAACAAGTATTGTTTTTTAGCAAATTAATCGTTCACTTAGTTCAAATCAGTAGCCGAGTTTTTCCGAAGTTAATTCACCTTAGGTAAAACATTCAGTGGGAGAAAAATGAGATATATGATACTTCATTTATCCTCTACAAATTTTTCCCTATAAATTCACACCGTGAGATCTACACTCGGCGTCGAGACACCATAGGCGTGTGACAACACATCCCTCGGTCTCTCTCATTAGGTTACAAATGGATAGGGTTGCTTTAGTTTCATGTCGCAACCGATTTTTTTCCTATGGCTAGCTCATTGTGGTGGAACTCTAGAACCTAAAATGAGGGGTTGCACTTACGAGAATTGTTAAGCAAGTTAACATATTTTGGACTAAACAATATGATTGTTAGTCACAGTAACAAGGTGTTGTTTCTATCGAATGGTTAAGATTGTCTCATTTCAATGAAGGGATACTTGATCACACTATAGTGACTTTTGTCCTACCTCAATAAAACATCATTGTAAAATTAGATGTCACTTAGGGTACATTAAAATTTTTCTAAAACTATTTGGTTGTTTGAGTGGTTTAATGTAAAGTAAATTAATTGTAAATAGTTTTTTCTTTTTCAGCAATCATTTTATTATGGCTACCGCTACATTAAACTTGCTTACCACGGATAAATTAATGGGAGAACATTATACTAGTTCGAAAAACACTATTAACACAATACTGATCATGGATGATCTTCGTTTTGTCCTCATGGAGGATTGTCCTCCCATTCCAACTCCTAATGCTCCTTGAAACATTCAAGAAGCTTATGAGCATTGGACACGAGCAAACGATCAGGCTCGAGCGTATATATTGGCAAGTCTTATCGAAGTCTTGGCCAAGAAGCATGAGCCCATGCTCACAGCTCGTGAGATCATGGAGTCCGTGAGGGGGATTTTCGGACAACTATCTACACAGTTGACGCATAACACTCTAAAACACATCTTCAATGCCTGTATGCAAGAAGGGGCATCTATTCGAAACATGTTCTCAACATGATGGTCCACTTCAATGTGTCAGAGATGAATGGGTCAATCATCGATGAAGCCAGTCAGGTTAACTTCATTTTTTTATCTTTACTTAAAAGTTTCCTACATTTTTGTAGCAATGTAGTTTTGAACAGGATTGACTACAACCTTACCACTCTGCTCAATGAGCTACAAACCTTTCAATCCTTGATGAAAAGCAAGGAACAGAAGATTGAAGCAAATATTGCTTCATCTTCTAAGAAGTTCCAAAGAGGTTCGACCTCTGGGACTAAGTTTGTACTTTCTTCCTCGGGCACCAAAAAGTGGAAGAAGAAGAAGTGTGGAAAGATGAAAGCTAACCTATAGTTGCTACTCAAAGGGGTAGAAGATCGATAAAGGCTACAAAGGGAATCTGTTTCCATCGCAACCAAGATGGGCATTAGAAGAGAAACTTCCTCAAATACTTGGTAAAAAAGAAGAAGGCCAAGCAAGGTAACTATGATTTACTTGTATTGGAAACCTGCTTTGTAGAGAATCATGATTCTGCTTGGATTATAGATTTTGGGGCTATTAACCACGTTTGTTCTTCATTTTAGGGAATTAGTTCCTGACAGCAACTAAATGATGGTGAGTTGGAACTGGGCATGTCGTCTCGACAGTGGCAATGGGAGGTCTCTGGTTGTAAGACCCTAACATTAAATCTAAAGTGGGAAGTTAAATAGAGAAGAAAAATCCTAAGAAAGAATATTGGAGCAAAGGGGGGAAAACATAAAAATTACCCAAAAAGGTAGCCAAAAGTCCAAATGCCTATGAAGGGCTTAAAACATGTTGGACGCAAGAAGGCATGGAGGATGGAAGCAAGAAAACATGAAAAATTGCTAAGGGTTGCATACAACCAACGCAAAGGCATACATGAACCATGCAGACACGGGCAGGAAGCATACATCGAGTGAGCATGCTAGGTGCACAAGCCATGCGTTGAAGCCAAGCGTATAGGCCATGCGTCAAGCACGCAGCCATGCATCGAGGACAAGCGCACAGGCCATGCGTCAAGCGCGCAGCTCATGTGTCGATGGTGTATGTCAAGCGCACAGGCCATGCGTCGATGGTGTATGTCGAGCGCGCAGCCCATGCGTCGATGGTGTTTGTCGAGCTCCCTACCTATGCGTCAAATGGGCAAACGGGCAAGCCATCCTATGCATCAAAGTACTACTGAGTCTGTCGAGTAGCCATGCGTTGATGCGCTATGCCAAGCGCACGCCCATGCAGTGAGGCACGCCCATGTGGTCGAGCATGCCTATGCAGCCAAGCGCGCAAGCGCCTAGGCAGCACACCAGTGAGTCGATGGTCAGCGTTGTGTGTCCATGCTTTGTAGGCCGAGCAAGCACATCTTGTAAGCCATGCGTCGAGGGTGAGCGGCCACCCTATGCATTGGTGATGGCCAACTCATGCATTGGCTAAGTGGGACTTTGATGAAGGAAAGGTGAGTTACCATGCGTTAAGGATAAAGGGTAAGGCTAATTTATGGAAAACTTCAAGGGAGGATGCCAATGGTATACGAGCATAAGTCTTAAACAATTTAAGTAGAGAAATATGTGAAGTATTTAAGTAATTTAGGTGGCAAAAGAAGGATCACACAAAATTCTAGTATGAGGTGGACAAAGGAGATTTCAAGCAATTGAAGTTTTATCACCTCAAGCAGGAGGTGGGTGAACGAGATTTCATGAAAAAAAAAAAGAGATATTGGCTGGCAAGCTGAAATGAGAACAACTCAAGGCTAGGCTGGGTAGGCTGAGTGTTGGCGGCACCAAAGTGAGACAAATGGGAGTTGATTGTCACCATGGGGTGAGTTTGAAATGGCTATAAATAGAGGGGTTGGGCAACTGGAATTTATTCATACCGTCACCTAAATTGTGTGTTGAGAGCCTATTTAGAGAGTTATGTTTGAGTTATTAGGCTGCCAAGTTGATTGGAGATCAAAAGAAACAAAGGTTGCGTTGGTGAGGCATTGAGTCAGCCGGACGCACAGCCAGCCCACACCCTGCACACACGCAGCGCTACGCCTGTCCATCCGCACGTGCCTCACTCAATGCATCCACGCGTCAGCCCAGCGCAGCTGCCTCCCCCGTATGGTGCATCACGCCCAGCACACGCCCTAACGCGCCAGTCCTCTGTGCGGCACAACATGCCCACCCTACCTACTGCCCAATGCCCAGCTACCTACCATGGTCCAAATAACCTCTAAGGAGGCTACTTTTGGGATTTTGGCTAAATTTGAGTAAGGTAAGCTAGTATTTTCATTATATAATGGTATTTTGGCTAGTTTGACATTATTTATTGATATAACAAGTATTAATTGAGAAATTTCCATTAATATGGAAGAATTCTCAGGAAGGTATTCTCAAGGTGATTTTAGTGGAAAAACTTGCTTGCAGTGAGTGTTTACTTAGTTTTATGCATTAATATATGGATAAATGCATATGTAAGTACAAAATACATGCTTATGTGGTTATGTTTTTGTCATGATATTGTTTGTGAAATTTCTATGGAAACTGAGATTACACCCGGACTACATAAGTTAGCATGCTTAATAAAAGGTGCTTGGTGGGAAAATATAGTAGGCCTCGGTCGGCGGGAAATAATAGTCGGTGACGACCGGTAAGAAATATAGTCAAGTTACCTAAGCATGACTAGCGGTAAAAGAATTGTCAATGTGCACATTGGCAGGAAAAAGGGTTATAGGAAAGTTTCCATAAAAAGTTGTTATGATTGATAATGTATACATGATATGACTATGCCACGTATAGCATGGAACTGGAGGATGATGATTGAATGAATATACACATGATCATGCATAAATTATAATGGAATTGTGATTATGTGATTGATTTCCCAAAAATATGTTTTGCAAAGTGATTATTATTTTAAAAGCACCACTCACTAGGCTTAGTAGCTCACACTCTTCAAAATGTTTTCTTATATCCCCCCCCCCCCCAAGTAGCAAAGCGGAGCGTTCAGGAAGGAGTCTACTAACCACCAACACACTAGGACTTGGTAAATTCTTAGGGTACGGCTCGGATCATGTAATAAAGAATATAAGAAATTAACCCATGCTTCAAAATTGCCTTGCCAAGCTACATGAAACAGATTTCCGGAAGTCCACAGAAAAATTATTACTAATTGCCCGAAATGAGAAGCAAAAATATTCTGATAAAGACGTTCTTCAGTAATATCATCATGACTTTCGAAGTCATGCGCGGTAGCAATACCAAACCAAATACGACGAGTAGTGGGGTCCTGTTGGATTTGAACCAATGACTCTCGCCGTATGAAAGCGATACTCTAACCGCTGAGTCAAGTAGGTCAAGCTGAGTCAAGTCAGAGAAAATAGACCCCTATAAGATAAGAGAAAGCCGCGCAACCAGAGTTCCCCTTACTATACAAGGGGGGGGGCGGAGCGCGAAGAAAGAGAAAGCGTTATCACTATACGAAATTCAGCTGCGGCTAGCACGCTAAGATCAACCACTTGGAGAACGTGGACTACTATTTCACCTTCTGTTTCCCTTTTGACTGTTGGATCTTTCAATGCACCGTTATATCCTTTCTCGTCCTGATACCCGAGTGAGGGACCCCTGCGACGACTGGGGGGCCCGAACGTTCCTTTATACACTGGGAGTTTTTTAAGGGACTCTGACTTATTGTTTGCACTGGGATCATCAATCGCCATAATGACCAGAGCAAGCCAACTGATTGACCACCTCGTCTTTTTTGAAAAGTGATTTTCACACTGAATCATGCTTGTCTGTTGGGCGTTCAGTGTCTGAGCGAGAGTGAACTATGTGTATGAAAGTTAGATAGAGTGTTGTAAACATGTTGAAATCTTTAATAGATAAGGGGGGAACATTAAATTGAAATATTGTCTTAGAATACTACTGGTGTACCCTTACGCTGCCTTCCAGGTCTTAGGGGGCTAAGGATAGGGAGGGGGTGTGACACTGGTTAACTTTACAGAACAAATTTCTTATTTTAGAAAATGTCATGTAGTTCCTAATTTAAAAGGAAACCTTGTTTCTGTAAAGTGTTTAATTGAACAATCTTATGCTATCAACTTTCTTTTAAATAAAGTGTTTATTTCTAAGACTGGTGTTGATATTTGTTCTGCAAAACTGAAAAACAATCTTTATGTGCTAAGGCCGTTAGCAACTAACGCCGTTCATGACACATAAATGTTTAAGATTACAATAACTCAACATAAAAGGCTTAAAATTTCTCCTAAAAAAATGTCCAACTTTGGCATCTAAGGCTAGGACACATCAATCTCAATAGGATTGAGAGATTGGTGAAGAATGGACTTTTAAGTGAGTTAGAATAAAATTCTTTACTTATTTGTGAGTCTTGCCTTGAAGGAAAAATTGTTGGGATTGGTGTCCTAATTCTCTCGGAGTCTCGTAGTTTGTAAACACTGTATACATTATGAATAAAATAAGAGATATTTTATTTTGTATTTACTCATATCCAATAAACGAAGATCTGTGGTTATTGTATGTAAACTTATGCATGTATATGAGATATACAAGTGGATCATGCCTTAAGTAATAACCTAAAAAGGTCTGTAGTATAAGGATTAAAGGAGGGATACCTTATCCTAGTGACACTACAAATACAACCCACTTTGTAAAGGTTTACAAGTGTTGTGAACTACTCCAGATGGTTGATCCTGACCATTCATGTTGGAGACATACAAGCGGGGGTGTCCTATAAAAAGAGTTTGTCTGAAATCGGACCACGAGATGATTCGTCTCTTTATATAACGTCGTTGATACTTGAGACATACATCTCACCTAAATGACCATAGGTGACATGACCTTAATCCTGAGTGTTTTGGGAACTCCTACCTTTGAGGGTGGGCCTTTAATTATTATGTGTGAGAATGGCCAGACTGCTAACTCAACAAGCCTACCTTTTTGAGGATTTGTCTGATTGGAGAGCTGGGAACTCAGTTACATAAGATGGAATTCACTCCTTCCCCGAAGCAAAGGTAAGTAGATAGATTGCTCCCTTAAGGTTGATTATGGGTCTTGAATATAGTGGCCATAGACTCTCTTTGGAAGACAGAACTCAATCATGGTAGGACTATGACGTATATTCATTAGATGGATCAATGGTACTTAAGAAGTTAGATGTAACTATAGGGGCAATGTTGAGATTGGTGTCCTAATTCTCCCTGAGTCTCGTAGTTTGTAAGTTGTACACATTGTTATGAATAAAATAAGAGTTATTTTATTTGGCATTTACTCATATCCAATAAACAAAGCTCCATGGTTATTGTATGTAAACTTAAGCATGTATATGAGATATACAAGTGGATCATGCCTTAAGTGATAACCTAAAAAGGTCTATAGTATAAGGATTAAGGAGGGATACCTGATCTTGGTGACACTATGGATACGGCCCGTTTTGTAGAGGTTTGCAAGGGTTGTGAACTACTACAGATGGTAGATCCTGACCATTCATGTGAAGACATGCGAGTAGGGGTGTCCTATACAAAGAGTTTGTATAAGACCGGACCACAAGATGATTCATCTCTTTATATAACGATGTTGATACTTGAGACATACATCTCAATTAAATGATCATAGGTGACGACCTCAATTTTGAATGTTTTAGGAACTTCTGCCTTCGAGGCCGGCCCTTTGATTAATATGAGTGAGAGTGGCCAGATTGTCAACTCAACATGCCTACCTTTTTGGGGACTTGTCTGATTTAGGAGCTGGGAACTAAGTTACCCAAGATGGAATTCACTCCTTCCTCGAAGCAGAGGTAAGTAGATAGATTGCTCCCTTAAGGGCTGATTCTAGGTCTTGAACATAGTAGCCACAACTTCACTTTGAAAGAGAGGACTCAATTATAGTAGGACTATGATTTATGCTCATTAGAGGGATTAATGGTACTTAAGGAGTTAGATGTAACTACAGGAGCATAAAAATAAATTGGCCCAGCTGTACTTACGAGCGATCTATGAAAGGTTATCATATTGTTGATTGGTTGATATAGACAAAAAATATATCTGTAGTGAAGAAAGTGTAGCTGTCAGTCTTTAGTGGAGTTTCTAGCAGTTAACGGATGGTGGATCCCATGACTAAAGAGTTTAGTCAATTATTCGTGTACCATTGGAGCTTTGAGCTACAGGTCTTTAAGGTCCCCTTGGTAGCTCAATGGATTCAAGTTGAGAATCAGTTCTTGGTGTTTATTTAAAATGTTCAAATTGACAAGAGGAAATTCGATTATATATGATATGATCAGTCTGATGAGATACATCAAGTGGAGGATTAATGTAAATGAGATTTACATTAAGTACCATAAAATAGAAAAAGAGTTATGGTTTATATGTTTCATGAGCTGAAATATTAAAACTATAGGTTATAAATATAATATGGTAAGTTGGTTATCATATATATTTATAATAATATTAATTATTGGTTAATTATCTCTCTTTTCTCTAATAACCAATTGAGTGGGAGGTTATTGGTTGTTTTATGGTAACCATGAGATAAAACGAAAAATGTTTTCCTAAATTTAGTAGAGTTACTATTCTCGGAAAGAACTCACGAATTTCTGTCAAGTGAATTGGTTTTCACTAATCGATAGCTGAAAGAGAGACTAAACGATCGTGGAATGACACTATACAATAGTTCACTCAGATCGCAGGGCTTTTTTCTATACGATAGATTGCCTTCTACTACACGATTGAGCATTTGTCTATACGATAGACACTTCTCATCTCCCACTTGCTCAATCGTCTACACGATTGTTAATCCTTCGGTCTCTTCCTCTAACCAAGTCTACACAGAGCCCACATTTGTGGATTCTCACATTGAGAATACCAAGGTAGCCATTATGGTGGTGTTCTCACTCAACTCGATTGAGTTTGAGGTTTTGGAGGTCGTTCGTTATGTTTTTGCGGTGTTCGTGTGGTGGTGGTTGTTGATCGTGCTATGTAGTGGTCATCGTGATCGAGCATTTGTGATCGAGGGAGTTTGAAGCATGAGTCTTCCAAGGTATGTATTTGTTATCCCTTGATCTTATTGTAAAGCATGCTGTAATTTCGTATTGTGCATGATCGGTTAGTTTCCATTTCTTGATTGTAATTTTGTATGTTCAATTTCAAATGGAATTTGGAACGATCATTCCATTGCTCATGGAAATCCTCATGTCTGATTTCCTTCAATTGGTATCAGAGCTAGGTTGTTCTGATATTCAAAATTCCATTTCTGTTTTGAACTTCTTTTACAGTCGTGGTGGGTTTTCTGCATTTGCATTTAAGTGTTAAATGAGTTTGTGGATGGTGTTGATGAATGTTTACGGGTTAATTGCCTCTGTTTAAAGATTTCTTTTGATTACAAAGTGTTAATTTGTAAGGGCCCTTGCTTTTTTCGGCGTAATTAACATGCAATTGAGTCTGTAATTCAAAGTGTTTGAGTTTGTCGATTCGTTCGTAATGAAATTTTGAAGCATGGATGGATTCGATTCTCAGCAAGGAAGAAGACCAAGAGTTGATCGTATCATGTAGCCTAAGGTAAACGATTGTTGGGATTTGGCTAAACGATCATGTAGATTTTTTATAACGGACAGAAATGCACGTGATTACAGTACTAAGTTCTTAAACAATGCTGGCTTGCGTTGATAAAATATGTTAGATTGCATCCAAAAAGTATTAAGTTCATAACATTGCGGTCGCATACGTTCATCGCATAGAAACAGTTAATTTTTGTACTTTTATGCAGAATATACATTGACGCAAGGCGAAAAGCGTGATCACAAGAAATCAACGGTCGAGTGTAGCATTACTGCAAGGCTTTGCGGTGATTTATGCTCGCAAACATCTACTCAAGAAGGATTGCCGCATAGAGCTGGCGTAACTTGGTGGGCGCATCTGGGTGAAAGGCATAATTAATCACGATGGGACAGAAAGTTGATGACAGTCAAATCCGAATTAAGTTGACAAGCCACTAACGATAACAAGTACACTCAGGTTTTCAGTGACAAATATATAACGCATCAGTCAGAGAATTAAAGTCATTCCATCTGTGAAATCATAAGAGAGAAGCTGCCTTTCACCCCGAAGCTCTATAAATACCGAAGGCATCCTTCAGAAAAGGGGTTCAGCCAGTTCAGCTAGTTCAGCAAGTTTTTGTTGATAGTTTAGCCTTGTTCTTGGATTTTCTTTTATTTTAAGGCGGAACCGAGAAAAGGAGATTGTGCTGATAGATCGTTCCAGTGAACTTGGGAGAGTGCCGGAAGCTTCAAGATCAGAGAGAGGGCCAGCTCCTGCAGAAGCATGAATATCTTTTGAACCGAATAGAGTTGACAGTGTAAAAGCCTTGGGAAGCAAGGGATTGCTACCAGGCTCTCTATCCTTATCTTCCATTGTTATTTTGTACTCACACTCATTTATAGAAATGGAATTTACTTCTCTATATCTATTCACTCTCTGTTTATTATGCATGAGTAGCTAAATCTGTTGAATGGGTTGAGAAGCACTTAGCTAGCATAACTGGGGATCTTCATTCTATGTGATTATCTTGTATTATGTATGCTTCATTCGTCCATTAGAGATACTCGAGAGAGTAGTCTAAGGATAGGATCTAGGCTTGAAAAAGTCAGGTTAGAATCTAGGCTCAGGAGAGTCAGATTAGAACGCATAATCAAGAGATAGAAGCTTAGGAATAAACACTGTTTTCTATTAACGCATCGCATGCATCCTAGAGATAGGATATGGTTGTGTGCGGTCAACTTGTCTTTGTGTGTATTTTGCATCATCACATAGGAAAAGAGTAGAGACATAGAAATAAGCTCTATGGACACTTTTTCATTCAACACGTGCATCCTAGACTTAGGAGCACTGCATTTGCATTGGAAAAAGATTTGCTGTTGCATGAGTGTAGCATGATCACATAGTCTAACGCTTTCCCAGGTAATGCTAGTTAAAGACCTTCTCAACCCGTTCATCCCCATACTCAGTGCATCTATCGCATAATCAAACTTTTCTCAAATCTGCCGCATTTATTTATTTCATTACCGCAACCAACAACACCAAACGACTATTTGAGTTACCGATTACCGCAAAGTTTTCATGAAAAATTATCACCGCATATTGTTTTCCTAAGTCCCTGAGTTCAACACTGGACTTACCAGGAAACTCGGTGGGGTTTATACTTGGATTCCACTGAGAAAACTTGTTGCTCAACACAATTCCATCACTGTATTTCATTGCATATTTTCACCTCATAAAATAACGCATCAATTTTTCTACGCGATCGTGTAGTATTTACTAAACGGTCGTTGAGCTAATGCTAAACGACGAGGTAAAGTGTTTGCTCTATCGCATAGGTAAACGATCGAGTGGGAGCATTTGATGCTCATCGTTTAATAAAAGACACGTGCACTAAACAATCGTGTAGTTAACATGCCTCATCACATAGTCACTGACTACACGATCACGCGGTATACGATACTTTGGCGCTCACTTAGCGATCGTTTAGTTGATTGTGCTTCACCGCATCGTTGTTGTTTAGACAATCATTTAAGATTTGCGTTATGCGTTGCGCACTGCACGATCACGTACCTCATGCTTCATCGCATAGTAAAAGGTATATGATCGTTGCTAAACGATCGTTTAGCTCTGGAAGCATAGGTAAATGATTGAGTAAAACGTTTACCCTTTCGTGTAGACGATCACAAGGAAGTTGGTACACGATCAGTGGAGACGCAAACTTCGACCGGATGGTTCAAGACCCGGTTCGCCTGTTTGAACCGGAGACTCTTCGCAATTTGTAATAGTTAACTTTATTTTTGAGGATTTGAGGCAAATTATCCTGGTTCATCAATTTTTGTTTAATATACATGAGATGTATGTGGTTTATATGGCATAGTGTATGATATATAGATTTGAAACCCACTTTAGGTTGTGCAAATATTCATGCATAATGTATTATAAGTGTTATAATATGGCATGATGAAATTACAAGAGAGCATGCACATACATCATGAAATATAAGAGTTATATTTAGGCATGTAGTAAGCATATCTATGCACCATCTTTATATTATAAGCATTATAGTATAAGGGTGAATGGAAGCATTTTTGCTTGGTTCGTTATTGTGTTGTATAAGTATTATATAAAAAGTAGCAATGAATGAAAAATACAAGGAGCATGACACTTAGGCTGTTTGTACGCATTATGAATGCCTTGTATGTGTTTGCTTTGCGTTGTGAATGGTTTTGGTTTTTTCTGTTATAAGCATTATAATAGAAATTAGAACTAAAATCGATAAGAAAGAGTTGCATGCGGACTTAGGCGAACTCATGTTTTTAATAGAGTAAGAACTCAAAGGAGCCATACCTTGTTACACATGTGGTCTTCGGCCCATCTCCGTCGGCAATCCTTACTTAAGCCCCGACCCTTCCCCTCGGCTTCGCTCGAAGAAAGGGCCTCTTCAGAGTCTTCGGACATACCACATATGCACCAGTTTTTATATGTCTGTTGGCTTTACCTTTTTTTAAAAGACCTAATTTCAGCAAATAAACCATCATGGAAATCGAAAATAATACGAGACTCACCTTTGGCTTTCGTCTCGGTAGGTGTATTATTTTACATTTAAAATTGGATTGAGATAGACCTAAGTTCGAGGTTCTAATGGGATTAGCAACCTAGTTTAATCTTTTTAAATTAGTTTAATAGGATTAAATTGATTGGCATAAAAGATTAAAATTGTATTAAATCTATCTATAAGGGACCTTTGTCTAAGGTGGGTTTTGTCTAGGCCGGGGTACTTAAGCTGACGGAAACGGAACACCCCTACCTGGGAACCTACCTGGAAAGGTGAATTAAATAGATTTTCTGCAAGCATGCGACAGTTGGTCAAAGACTTCGTTAAAGAGTTTAATGGATGATGATCGAAAGTTGTTCAACTATCCAATGTAAAAGTTACTCTTGGGCAAACCTAAAAAGTCACTTAGTTAAAATTCTTAACCATGTTTTTTCTAAGTAAACTAAACCCTAGGTTAGAAAATACTCAGTGGGAGGAAGAGATATATGTGATATGTCAATGATTCCACTGACTTTTCTCCCTGAATGTTCATGTCGTGAGATTCATGCTTGGCCTCGTGGTGCCCTAGGAGCATCCCCCTTCGGATGGTGTTTGCATGAGTCAATATCAAGGTGGACGGAGAGAGTGTTTATAGTAAGTGGGTGAAGGGTGTGCGTCAACACGTCCTACAGTCTCCTTCATTAGTTTGCACCATGAGATCATTCTTGCACTCCCTCATGGCGCCCTGGGAGCGTCCCCCTTCGGATGGGCTTGTGCAGTTGGTCAATATCAAGGTGAACTCCAAAAATGGATAGGGTCACTTTAGTTTTTGCCCCAATCGGATTTTTTTCCCTTCGAATTGGCTGCTTGGGGAGGAACTCTAAGACCTAAAATGGTGGGTCACACTTACGGAAAATTGTTAAGTTAATGATTTCTTGACCAAATCAATGATTGCTAATCATTATAGGAACAAGATTTGTTTTGGTATTAATGGCTAGTTGAGAATGTCTCAATTCAGAGGAGGGATAAATTGACCACCCTTTGGCGACTTTTGTCCTAAACCTTTGGAGCGTCATTGCGAAACTAGATGTCACATGGGGTTCATGTTAGTTTTGCTCAACTGTATTGGATGTTGTATGTTTTTCAACGAGTATTTTCTTAAAACCTAACATAGGTCAATATATTTTTGTTTTCAGCAACATGTTTGATTTTCCATTAAATGCCTCTAGTTTGACCGATTTCATACAATGGAAAGAGTCTTGTAAAACGTATTTCGTGGTAAACGAGCTCGAGTTTGTCATGGTTGAGGAGTATCCTCAAGTCCCAACCCGTGATGCACTACGAAGTGTTCGTAACGCATATGAGGTGTGGATGAAGGCTAATTCATTGACCTGACTTCACATATTGGCTAGAATACCTGATGCTTTGGCCAAAAAGGTTGAGAACATGGTCATTACACGTTAGATCATGGACTTGTTGCAAGAATTATTTGAACGTCAATTCTTACTTTTTGAGCACAAAGGGATGGATGACAATACCAGTAGTGTCAGTTCCTAAGTTAACCTCCAAGAAGAGAAAGCAAGTGTTGCTGACTCTGGTAATGTTCATCGAAAAAAGTGTTCTCTGAAATGGAACTTGGAGCTTATTTTGGTTCTGATGTTGATCCCACTACTCTCCAAAAGAGGAGAAAGTCTGAAGACGGTAAATATGATTTATTGGTCTTGGAGACGTGTTTGGTAGAGAATGATGAATCTGCTTGGATCCTTGATTCTGGTGCTACTAATCACGTCAGTTCCTTTTACCAAGGATTCAGTTCCTGGAAAACGTTGCCACAGGGAGAGATGTCTCCTCGAGTCAGTACTGGAGAGGTTGTTTCAACTATTGCTGTATGTAGGCTGAATTTGTTTTTGGACAAGAAACATTATCTTTTACTAGATAATGTTTTTGTAGTTCATCATATCAAGAGGAACTTAATCTCGGTTTCTTGTCTCATTGAACAAGGTTATACCATCTCCTTTTCTGAGAGTAAACTATTTATTTTCAAGAATGGGATGGAGATTGGTTTTGGTTCAATGGAAAGTAACTTATATGTACTAAGGCCGTTAGTCATAAAAGCCTTGTTTAACACTAAAATGTTCAGTACGGCGACAACAGTTGAAAGATGTAAGGTTTCTCCTAAGGAAAATGCCCATCTTTGGCATCTAAGTTTAGGTCACATCAACCTCAATAGGATTAAGCAGCTGGTGAAATGTGTACTTCTAAAGAGTTTAGAAGAAAACTCCTTGCCAGTGTGTGAATCATGCCTCGAATGCAAGATGACCAAACGACCTTTTACTGGAAAAGGTTACAGAGCCAAGGAAACCTTGGAGCTTGTACATTCTGACCTCGGTGGTCCGATGAGTGTTAAGGCTCGAGGTGGGTATGAATATTTCATCTCTTTCATAGATGATTATTCAAGGTACGGGTATCTCTACCTAATGCAACGTAAGTCTGAAGCCCTTGACAAGATCAAGGAGTATAAGGCTGAAGTTGAAAACTTGTTAGGTAAGAAGATAAAAACACTACAATCTAATCGTGGTGGAGAGTATATAGACCTCCAATTCTAGAACTATATGATTAAACATGGAATTACGTCCCAACTCTCGGCCTCAGGTACACCTCAGCAGAATGGTGTATCAGAAAGGAGAAATAGAACCTTGTTGGACATCGTTCGATCTATGATGAGTTATACTCATCTTCCAGACTCATTTTGGGGTTGTGTAGTGGAGACTACATGTTATATTCTGAACAATGTTCCCTTGAAAAGTGTTTCTGAAACACCTTTTGAGTTGTGGAGAGGCCATAAAGGTTGTTTATGCCACTTTAGGATTTGGGAGTGTCTAGCCCACGTGCTCATGACTAACTCGAAGTAGCTGGAACCGCGTTTGAAAGTTTGCCTCTTTGTAGGCTACCCCAGGGAAATGAGGGGTGGATACTTCTATGATTGAATGAAATGTTTGTTTCTACAAATGTTATCTTCTTGGAAGAATACCACATCAGGGATCATAAACCACAAAGTAAGCTTGTTTTACGTGAGATTTCTAGTGAGACTGAGAATACTGAGGGTTCAACAAGAGTTGTTGAACAGATCGATATATCAACAAAAATTGTTGAGGTTAGTACATCTAGTCAAGAAACTCAGGAGTTGAGACTGCCTCGACGTGGTGGGAGGGTTATGAACTCACCGGATTGCTACATGGGTTTAACTGAAGCCCAGAACATCATTTCTAATGATGAAGTCGAGAATCCATTGTCTTTTAAGCAAGCAATGGAGGATGTTGACAAAGATGAGTGGATTAAGGCCATGAACCAGGAGATGGAGTCTCCATGAACCAAGAGATGGAGACTATGCACTTCAATCAAGTCTGGGAGCTTGTGGATTAGCCTGATGGGGTAAAACCTATAGGGTGTAAGTATTGGGTTTTATGTCCTAAAAACTTGCAGTTTGTATAATGATAGTCATTTTCTATTATCAATATATTTGTTATTGATCTCATAAATTGTATGAAAGTCTAAGTCCAATAAACTAAGACCCATGACTATTGTATGAGTACTTGAACTTTATGTGGAGACATAAGAGTGGATCAGGTTCGAGTAAATAGTCAAAATGATCTATGGTACATGAATAAGGTTGGGTACCTTATTCTAGTAACACCATTGGATACGGCCTACTCTGTAGTTGTTACAACGAGTTGTAAAGTGCTACATACGTTGTGATCCTAATTCATACATGTTATGACATGAGGAATGAGGGCGTCCTATCCAATGAGTTTACATAAAATCAGGACCAAGAAATAAGTCACTCTCACTTTATAACATTGTTTACTATTTAAGACTGAGTATTTCACCTAGATGACCTAAATGACTCGATCTTAATCCTGAGCTAACTATGAACTCCTGTTTATTTGGGATTGCCCTTAGATTTGCACAGTTTAGGGTTGGCTCAATAGTGCCAGCTCAATAAGACTCCCATTTCAGGGGTAAGACCGGATAGATAGTTGGGGACATATGGTACAAGACGGAGTTCACACCTACCCGATTTAAGGATAGGAGAAAATTTGTTCTCTCAAGTACTGAATCCAGGTCTTGAACAAGGGGCCCTACCTTCTCATTGGGCTGAGAGATTTGGTTTGTTGATTGGATCACAAACTAGTTGTTCATTAGAGGATTAGTAGGGAGTTGAGGAATAAGATGTAATCTCAGGGGTAAAACAAATATTTGACCCAATCGTTATTACGAACAACCTGTGAAGGGTCGACTTGCTGATTATGGTTAAATCATGTGGACATAATATACCTACAGTGAGGGGAGTGCAACTATGGGCTTTAGTGGAATGACCCATTAGTTAACGAATGGAGATTAATCTGGTCTAATGAGTTTAGCCAATTAATCTCAAATCGTTGGAGCCCATGATCTATAGGTCCGTGAGGTCCCCTTATTAGCTCGTAACCAACTAGCTCTAGAATAGCGTGATAAGTTAATTTGAAACATTAAAATTAGAATTAAGGGAATTAGTAATTATATGAGATATAATTATGTTTAATTTTAGAATTAAACGGTATAGAAGAATTTATGTATTTAAATATGATTTAAATATATAAAGATGGATATGTGTTAAAATTAATTTAATATTTGATATTAAATTAATTAAGTTTTATTTATTAATTAATTAGTTAATGCAATTAATTAATTTTTCATTTTTAAAATCAAATAGATTTTAAATCAAAATTTGATTTTGGATAAAATTTAAAAAAAAAAAAAAGAAAAAAAAGAAAACTAAAACACAAATGGAAAAATGGGACTATTATCCATCACTTAACTAGCTCACTCATGAATCAACCATTTGGCCTTGTTTTCTCCATGCATGAGCTACAACTCATGCAGCTCTTCTTTTTGCATGCTGATCTGCAATATCATAAGAAGATTGGAGTGAAAGTCGGGCATGCAATCTACAGAATTTTTAGAGAAAATTCGATTTAAAGAATGGTTCTTCAACAATGGTTACTGCAGTGAGCTTTTCTCCTTCATCACTTGATTCAAGCTTGTTTTGAGTCCCACAACTCAATCTAGAGCACCAAGAGAATAGTTGGGAAGATTTTGAGGTGGTCTACAACAAGATATGAAGAACATTGCAGTTGGAGATGGAGCTTTGAAGAAGTTCTACAAGAGGTGTGTCTTGAAACCCATTTTTCTGTAGAAGCATGCTTTATATTATGCCAAAATTAGTGAATTTGAATGCATAGATGATCCTTGTGCTTCGGTTGCAATTGATACAATCCTATAATTGGTATTAGAGCGTCAAATAAGCATTCAATTTGGTTTAATTTTGGTTTGGTGGGTGTTTTATTTGAGAAATATGAAACTGATGAACTAATATGGTTTTCTGAGTTTTGGCTGTTTAATTCTCTTTAATTTCTCATTAAATTTGTAATTTTCTCTTTCTTGATGAGCTTTAATGTTTTCCCAAGAGTTTGTAATTTATTTGGAATCATTAGAGTAGAAATTAGGTTGTAAATCGAAGAAATAAGCATAGAGGCCGAGTTGCAGTTCCAAAAAAATCAGCCTCTGTTCTTATCGTCGTTGTGGTTCCAATTGCTAAACGATCATCTAGCTCCAAACACTACACGATGTGAAGAAAAGCTAGACAATCGTATAGCAATGGGCGCTGGTCATTGTGATGTTGAACGCTAGATGAACGTGTACTTATGAGAGCTAAATGATGCGTTCAATTTGCTATACGATAGCATTAAGTGATCGTTTAGCTTTGGCGTGAGAACTAAACGATACGTTGAATTTACTATTCGATGGTACAATATGATCGTTTAGCAACGATGCGCGCTAAGCGATGCAACGAAGTGCATTGCAATAGCGCTATCATGAGTGACAGAAATTGTGAATCAAAAGAATCATTTTAGGGTTTGTTTTTGCATGTAGAGGGGAAATTGCGGGAGAAGATCAAACTAGTTTTTTTTTTTTTTTTGAATGATAGACTAGTATCAACAGTTATTAATTATGCACTATATTAACACTGTTAAGGAATATGTTATTTCGAATAAGTAAAAAAAAGTGATTCTACCGTTGTTAAAATCACTTTTATCATTTTCAAAATCATTTATAATATGCTCTTGACCATTCAAAATCAATTTGAATAATATGAAAAACACATTTAGAAATGTAAAATCAAACACTAAATTCATTTTGAGGTATTAAAAACGTATCCAAATTTATTTCATTATTTGAAACTTGACAAAAATAATTTTAACAATTTCAAAATCAAATTTAGGGTAACAACTAGAAAAGTAAAAATCCTCCACCATTTCATCACGTAAAAGGAAAAATAAAAGAATTGTGTTAGTAAGCTAAGCTCCCCTCAAATCAAATGCCAAGTCTCCCAACATCAGTAGCCTATGCTGCTTCATAGCTCATAGCCAGACCCAAACACTGAAATGAGTTTCTAAAACTCATTGTCCTTTTCTATTACAGCATTCCAAACATTTGTTTAATCTTGGAACTGCCATGAGATCCAAATTTTCCCAAGTAACTGAATGGCCTTGCATCGAAATTACTCATCAGCCCATGTTGATGGTCCGCCCATTCCGATTTCAACTACTGGGGCTATTTGTAACCTTGCAACTCGGTCTTGGTTTTTCATTTCCTTTCTATTAGATGAAAATGATACCGAGTTAGCCTTTATACTCATGTCCTCTACTGCTTTCTCACCGACCTTTCCAAGATCAGCATTGATGTCTTCACCGCCATCGCCTCCAAAAAGCTGTTCGAATGGCATCTCAGTATCATCAATAACATCAACCTGCCTTTCCCTTTCCTTCTTTGCTTTCTTCTTCTGCTTTTCGATCTTGGTAAGTGTCTCCTTGTGTATTAGTGAAGATGGCTCCTTATTGTTTTTTGCCCTTTTCTGCTTTGAAGTCTTCTTATCCTTAGCAATATCATTGGTACCGTGATTTATCTTATTGTCAAGAGATGGAACTTCTTTCTCCTCCCTGGTGACCTTGTCCATCTTGCGTTTTTTGCACTCTGACTTCCTTTCCACGTCAACATCATTAGGATGATCAAGTTCACCATCACTGCCTCGACCAGACATATGTGTTTCAACATTATCTTTCAATTTTCCATCTTTTTTCCCTTTTTGAAGCTCTATTTTCTTGATTGAAGTGTCATCACCTTTATCACTCCCGTTATCCTTCTCATTCTGAATGCATTTATCAATTGGTCTAGCATTCAATACACGCAAGCCTGGAAGCAGTCGACGAATCTGCAGTTTCACTAGTCAGAAAAGAATTCGAGGAACATATCATTTAAAAGGGTTGAAGTAGAAAACTTGTAGAGAGTGAGGATGGACCTTTTTATCTAACTTAGCACTTTCAGCAATAGGATTCCCTTGAAGATTAAGATTCTTGAGATTGCCTAATGAACTCAATACCTAGAACAGTTCAAAAGGTGATTCATGAAAAAAGAGGAGAAAATAATGAAATTTTAAAATATTAAAGAAAAGGTTAGATAGGATTTATCTTACCTTCAGATCTGACCATCTCATTATGACATTATTTCCCAAATCCAAATTCAACAACTTCTTGTTATGAGCCAAATCATTGGGGAGCATCTGGATAGGGGAAGTATACTCAAGAATAAGTACAGACCAGGTGTCCAACAAACAAGAAGAATAAGGTGTTATCCCATCATTAAATAGTATTCAAAATTGGATTTAGTGCAATTTAAATAGTAATAAACAAGTTCTCAAGAGATCTGCATAAGACAAAGCATACTAATCCAAACAGCACATACCTTGATTTCATTGTGAGCAAGTCGAAGCTCTTTCAGTTCGATACAAGACTTGAGAGACGAATCAATAGATTGAAGCTTGCAATTAGAAAAAGATAGCTGAAACAAGGATAAATAAATCACTCCTAAGATCCTTGATTGCAGTCAAGACAGACTAATCTTCAGACAACAACCAACATAACAACAGCTTGATTCTTACTTTTTTCATTGATTTCAGTTTCAATAGAGAATCTCCAATAGTATGGATTGGATTTCTAGAAAGAACTGCAGAAAACTCAAAAGGTTAGAAAATAAGTTAGTTTGGGTTTCTAATGAGCATCACTCTTGAACATGCAAGTCAGATTTGAGAAAAAGAAAAGACTATTCTCAGAACATGTTATTTTAAAATTTTTAAAAAATAAAAATAAAAATAAATAAAAAAGAGAGAGAGGAAAAGATCTCGAATATGGCAACTACCAGAAAAGTATTAAAAGTGAACATGAAAAATGAGAAACCATACCCAGAGTATTCAGGTTCTTCATCTGATCAAGCTTGCAAATAGAATCAATCTCATTGTCTGTAAAGCCCCAAAAATGAAAGAATCCAATTAATCAGGATCATTATCAAGGTATAAACATGAACGAAGCACTGTATGTCAAACTACAACAAGGTTCACCATTCAAAATCAAAGCACATAAGCCAACAAGTGGTCTAATTTCGTCCATTGACTGAAGCTTATTCTTTCCCGCATTTAATACCTAATTAGAAAAAAGGAAAGGAAACTCAAAATCAAATCATAGCATAGCATCTACATCAATATATTTCCTGACTAAGAAAATGTTAACGAACACTGAGTTGCATCTATACTAAACAGAAATCCGTCCATATCACAAATCCATAGATTCCAAGAGATGTCTAAAATGAACAATTAGAACTAAATACTTAATCATATACAAAAAAGAAAAAACAAAAACAAAAACAAAAAACTATACCCCATTTGGAGTGACTAGAGAAAAAAGTATTTTTAAACAAAAATTATTTTTATTTAAACTCTTTGGCTAAAAACCGTTTTGACATGAACTTTTAATGTGCTTCAAAAGCTATACCTGAGCCAAAATAACTTATTTTCAAAATTAAACACTTGAAGAGTTAATCCAAATAGATTCTAGACGATGAATAATTCTACAAATGGACAAGGGTGGGTCTCTACATTCAAGAGAAGAGGTCATTTCATATCTCAAGGATCGAAACCCAGTTTTTAAGATTATGCTTATGGTCCATTGGCAATAATATAAGTAAGAGGAAGGATGAGTGTGGTACTTACAGTAAGTTTAGAAAGCCCCTC
This sequence comes from Benincasa hispida, assembly GCF_027475165.1. Taxonomy (NCBI): domain Eukaryota; kingdom Viridiplantae; phylum Streptophyta; class Magnoliopsida; order Cucurbitales; family Cucurbitaceae; genus Benincasa; species Benincasa hispida. Next base: position 933,923 of record NC_143485.1, on the reverse strand, counting down.
AATTCCTTTTAAGCTTTGAAGTTTGTTTTGTACAACTGAGAGCCACTTCAAATTCGTGCACGATTCCAACCCCTTTCAATTAAACGTCCAGAATGAATAAACGCCCGAATGATAGAAACATTGGACATATGAGTTAGGAGACCACAGAAAAACGCTCAAATACCTGAAGCGATGTTAGATTGTTGAATGTCAAATCGAGCTTCTCCAAGTTTTTGAAAACGGACAAACCATTTACCTGCAAAAGAACATGAATGCAGTAGAACTGAATGAAATGGAGAAACAGAGAAGACAAGAGGAGAGATTAACTAACAAAGGGAAGGGAGGATGGTACATCAGAAAGAGCCTTGTGATTGAGCTTGAGAGTAGCAATGGCGAGCGGGTCCTGGGTTGTGTTATCATTGAGAACTTGCTCTGTATTCAACCGAGTCATAGTCGTGAAAAACCCTAGTTGCTCTGCTACGAACTGACTGCTTCCGAAGACGCCTTCAAATTCTGCGGGCAGTGCTTGTCTGCTGGATTAATTCTACGGAGTGAACGTTTCAAGAAATTTGGCGTACTACGGAAAAGAGGTTAATTAGAATTGTAGGGTTGTTTTTTTATTTTAATTAAGTAAAAGGGGGGTTTTGAAATCAATTTGGGAAAAGGGAATGTTTTTCTTGAATTGAAAAGACGTATTCATTCAAAAATAAATAAAAAGAAAATTACGAATGCGTTTTTTGAAGGGACGCATTCAGTTTCGATAAAAAATATATTTTTTTATTTTTTATCTTTTATTCTTTTATTCTTTTAATAACCCTAAAATAAACCATCTCATTACTTTTGTCTTTTTATAGTGATAATAATATTAGTAATTTTTTAACAATATAAACAATAATGTTATTTTGATTAAGAAATTTTTATAATTAATTTGATATACTAAATATTAATTTTAATAATATTCAATTTGTTTAATTCCAAATCATTATTACCTAAAATCAACCATCTCATTAATCTCGTTTTTTATTTTAATAGTAATATTACTAACTTTTTAATAGTATAAACAATAATATTACTTTGAGATTAAAAAATTTCTATGAATGATTTGATATACTCAATATTAATTTTAATAGTATTCAATTAATTTAATTCCAAATCATTGTTTTTGTTTAAAGTTGTTAGAAACTTATGCAGAAATATAGATATTAACTCCCGACTATTGTAAATAATATTCAAGGTGCTTTAGGATGTGTTGTAGACTGCAAGTGCATTTTCTTGTTTGAATTTGATTAATAAATTTGATTATATGTATAATTTTCTATATTCATAACCAGAAGAAGATTCTCTATTATGCCTAGATTGATCATGTTGAGTCACATAGTGTCCACGATCGCCATGGCCTCTTACACTTGATGGTTGGTCCTCCTCTGTAAAATGTATAACCTCACCACGATATCTGTATATCATGTACTAGTCATGGACATCTGATGGACATGTGAAGTTTGTCCTTCTTCCGTACTTAGCGTACTAAGGGTTGTTGGAAAGAATTCAAATGTTGAGGGAGAAGGCATCATGGAAGTATGTATAAAGTGATCGAGTGAGGTTGTTGGATACTCATTCTGGAGATTAGATTGAATAAGAATATCTTGATGTCTTGTTGGATCACCTTGTTCTTCCATCGGAACATCACCATCGAAATATCGTACTCGATATATAGAGGTGAGTCTAAACAAGGCCCTTAGACCAGATAATGTCATACTTGGTAAACCGACTTGAAAAATAAAAGAATAACAAGTTAATGACTTTAAAATTTATTTTTTATGTAATTAAGCAATAAAATTAAACAATCATAGTAAACAATAAACTCATACCAACAAGTGATAGGATGCTCTTGCTTTCAGAGTTTTTATAGCATTTTAAAAACGCTATAAAAAAATCTCAGACTTTTAATACTATGGGTTGTCACGACTTTGCATAAAATGCTATAAAATACCTATTATAGCATTTTTTTCGAAGTTATCGTAAGTCTTTTCTCCTGTAGTGTATGGTAGTTGATGGCGAAGTTGAGGATCCATTGTCTTACAAGAAGGCAATGGAGGATATTGACAAAGATGAATGGATCAAAGCCATGAATCTCAAAATGGAGTTTATGTACTTCAATTCAGTATGGGATCTCGTAGATCAACTTAATGGGGTGAAACCTATAGGTTGTAAACGAATCTACAAGAGGAAACAGGATGCTGATGGGAAGGTGCAAACCTTCAAGGCTAAACTGGTGACAAAGGATTATACCTAGGTAGAGGAGTTGATTATGAGGAGACTTTCTCACCTGTTGCCATGCTGAAGTCTATCCGGATCCTCCTATCCATTGCCTCATATTATGACTATGAGATTTGGCAAATGGATGTCAAGACCGCTTTTCTAAATGGCAATCTTGAGGAGACCATTTATATGGTGCAGCCCAAGGGATTCATAACCCAAGGTCAAAAGCAAAAGTTTGTAAGCTCAATTGGTCAATTTATGGACTGAAACAAGCATCTCGATCTTGGAACATAAGGTTTGATACTGCGATTATATCTTATGGCTTCGATCAAAACGTTGATGAGCCTTGTATCTACAAGAAAATCACTAATAGTTCAGTAGTTTTTCTAGTGTTGTATGTAGGTGATATCCTACTCATTGGGAATGATGTAGGTTTACTGACTACAGTTAAGAATTGGCTAGCGATCCAATTCCAAATGCAAGATTTTGGAGAGGCTCGGTTGTTTTTTTGGGTATTCAGATCTTTCGAGATCGAAAGAACAAAATGCTAGCATTGTCTCAGGCGTCGTATATTGATAAGATGCTTGTCAAATATTCGATGTAGAACACTAAGAGGGGCTTATTGCCTTTCAGGCACGGAGTTACATTGTCTAAGGAACAGTGTCCTAATACACCTCAAGAGGTTGAGGTGATGAGACGGATCCACTATGCATCTGTTGTAGGCAGCTTGATGTATGTGATGTTATGTACTAGACCTGACATCTACTATGTAGTGGGGATAGTCAGTAGATATCAATCTAATCTAGGATTATATCACTGGACAGCCATTAAGAACATCCTCAGTATCTATGGAGAACGAGGGACTACATGCTTGTGTATGGTTCTAAGTATTTGATCCTTTCGGGATACACGGACTCTGATTTTTAGACTGATAAGGATTCTAGGAAATCCATATCAGGATCAGTATTCACTCTTAACGGAGGGGCAGTAGTATGGTAAAACACCAAGAAGGATGCACCGCTGACTCCAACATGGAGGCTGAATATGTAGGGGCTTGTGAAGCTGCTTAGGATGCCGTTTGGCTTAGAAAATTTCTGACTGATTTGAAAGTTATTCCAGATATGTCAAAGTTCATCACACTTTATTGTGATAATAGTGGTGTTGTGGCTAATTTCCGAAAGCCTAGGAGTCATAAGCGCGACAAGCATATAGAGCGGAAGTATCATCTCATCAGAAAAATTGTGCATCGAGGGGATGTGATTGTCACGAAGATAGATTCGGAGCACAACGTTACTGATCCGTTTACAAAGGCCCTCACGACTACAGTGTTTGAGAGTCACCTATAGAGTATGGGTCTATGGGACAGACCACGTTTGGACTAGGGCAAGTGGGAGATAATATACTGGGTGTGTTATGCCCTAGTTTATTATTTGTATACTTTGTATTTTTATTATATTGTACACTCCACTATCTTTAGGTCAAGTGGGAGATTGTTGGGGTTGATGCCCTAAATCTCGTAGGGTCCTATAGTTTGTAAAAATTGTATGAATAAACTCATTATGTATTTAATAAAATATGTGATATTTTATTCATTGTCTATAAAATATTTGATATTTTAGTTGCATTAACCACAAACCAATAAACTAACATCCAAGGTTATCTTTGTAACTTAAGCATGTATGTGGAGACATACGGGTGGATCATGTTTAAGTGATAACCTAAATGGTCTATAGTAAATGGATAAGGCTGGGTACCTTATCCTAGTGACATTATGAGTATGGCCCACTTTATAGGTGTTACAATTGTTATAAAGTGCTACAAATGATCTGATCCTGATCATTCATGTATTAGACATGCGAGTGGGTATATTCTATACAAAGGAGTTTGTATAAGACCGGAACATGAAATGTTTAGTCTCATTATATAACGTCGTTCATAATAGAAACTTACATTTCACCAGGATGACCATAGGTAACATGACCTGAATCCTAAGTGAGTTGTGAATTCCTGCCTATGAGGGCGGTTTTTTTATTTTTATGAGTGAGAGTGGCTAGATCGCCGACTCAACAAGCCTACAATTTTGGGGAGTTGGGAATACAGCTACATAAGATGGAATTCACTCCTTCCCCGAAGCAGAGGTAAGTAGATAAATTGCTCCCTTAAGGGTTGATTCCGAATCTTGAACAATGTGGCGCCATACCTTTTCCTAACCCGAGAGGGGTTTAATCATAGTGAGACTATGATCTATTGTTCATTAGTGGAATCAATGGTACTTAAGGAGTTAGATGTAACTACAGAGGCAAAACGATAATTTGGCCTAGTTGTACTTACAAGAAATTTATGAAGGGTCATCATACTGTTGATTGGTTATATCCAATCGACGCATAAATATATATGTAGTACGAAGAGTGCAGCTATCGATCTTTAATGGAGTGCCCGATAGTTAATGAATGGTGAATAATGTAATTAAAGAGTTTAATTAATTATTCACGAACCGTTGGAGCTTCAAACTACAAGTCCATGAGGTTCCCTTGGTAGCTCAATAGGATTTAGTTGAGAATCAGTTTTTGGATTAATGTGAATTGTTCAAATTAATAGAGGGATTTAATTATATATGATATAATTAAATTGTTTCAATTATATATGATATAATTGTCATAATGTATTTCATACATTATAGCTTAATGTGAGGAAATAAATATTTGAATGAGATTCACATATATTTTCTATGAATGTGATTCATAGTTGTTAAATTTAATATAAATATGATTTATATTAAATGTCATATAATAGAGAAAAGAAACTATAGTTTATATTGTATGTGATACAATATTAAAATTATAGGTTATATGTTATATTTGATATAACATATAATTTAATATAAATATAATATGATAAGTTAGTTATCATATATATTTATATTATATTATCATAGAAGCACTCTGGCTTTAGAGACTCCTAAGGAAACTACGCAAGTAGAATCCTATGATGGACCCATCAGAGTCGCGTTAGAAGAAGTTGCGGCAGAGAAGCAACAAGAGGTGGAAGAGGGGAAAAAGAAGAAAAATGAGAAGAAGGAAAAGAAGGTTGGAGAAGGTGAGCCATCCCATCATCGCAAAAAGAAGAAGAATAAAGAAAAGAATCAAGATGAAGAAGATGAGGAGGCCAAGCTAAGAAAGAAGAAAGAGAAGAAAGAAAGGAAAGAGCACAGACGTGAGGAAAGGCGCCTAAAGAAGGAAGAAGAAAAGAAGAAGAGGGCTGCAAGCCCAGAAATGGATGGAGAATCCACCTCCGTGAGGGAGGACAGGGGGGAACCAGCGCAACATAGGGAGTCGACGCAACCTGAAACAACGCAAGTTATTGTGGCCGATGAAGGCGAAGAAGGAGAAGCTACCCCCCTGATACGACATCACAAGGAGAATGAACTGCAAGGGTCTATCGTTGACCCTTTAATTTTTATCAACGCATTAGAAGAAAAGGAAAGGAGGAGAAAGGAAGAGGAAGAGAGACAAGAGAAAATGGAGCGGGCGAAACTCATCACCGTAGAAGGTGATAGACGAAGAATACTGCATGATGAGGAGGTTTGCTGCAATAACGAGATCTCGAGGCTTGAAGAAATAAGGCGAATTGAAGAGGAACAACGCCTTTTGTGGGCCTCTGAGCAATTCGTGGAAGAGTTTGAAAGAGAAGTGAGAAAAGAGGAAGAAGAAGAAAAGAAAAAGAAGGTAGAAGAAGAAAGGAGAATGAGAGAAGAGAAGGAGAGGAAGTGTGAAGCCAACAGACAGCATTTGATTAAGAAGAAGGGCAAGGAACTTGCCGAACGAGAAAATGAGGAACAACACAAGGAACGGGAAAGAAAACAAAGGCAACAATCCCGCCTTACGTTAGCCAAGGGTAAGGGCAAAGCGGTCGCAGAAAGCAGCAAGCCCGCGTTGGCAAAGGTGCGTCCATCAAGAAAGAAAGAGAATGACAATTTGTTGATGGAGATGGGCCTTTTCCCTGCGCCAATGCCACTACCAGATCTAATCACGAGCGTTATCGTGGAGCATGGTTGGGACACATTTTGCCAGTGCCCAGCCATTGTTGTTCCAAAGGTAGTGCGCGACTTCTACCATGGACGGCTACATGGCACCAAGGATGTGGTGACCATAAAAGGGCAAGTGGTTCCTTTCAACGCAAGGGACATCAATGAACTATACCAAATGAAGGATAACTCGGATGCACCGGGCAACAAAATCATTGATGATCCTACGGAAGAACAATTGGAAGATGCATTGCGAGTATTAATGTAACCAGGCACTAAATGGTCGGTTTCTTTAAAAGGCATCAAGACCCTGGCGTCTAAAACTCTTCTTTCGGAGGCAAGGATTTGGGTTTATTTGGTTAAAAAGTGGCCGATCCCAACTTCCCATAACAAGAAAATTTCAAGGGATCGAGTTATGGTCGCATATTGTATTACGCACGGCATTCCAATCGATGTAGGCCGATTGATCGCAAGTCAAATTCGAGGTTTTGTGGGACACATTAGAGGACAATACTTCTTTCCATGGACTGTCTCAAGTCTATGCCTGTCAATGGACGTAGGCATTAAGGAGGAGCCCATGCAAGAAGTCCACGGCCTCATCAATATCAAAATCTCGAGGCTGCTCCGCACAACCTTCTTCTTTTTCCCTTCCTGAGCACTTTACCTTCCTTCTTCTTGCCCCAAATTCTCCAACCGCATATCCAGCAGCCCCATCCTCACCTTCAGCATCATCACCATAACCTTCCATTCCACCATCGCATATTAATGACCCACACGATTTGGGTAAAGGCACCTCTGCCCAATCCCAAAACATTGTTGGCGAGACATTGCAGGCACCACCCACTGTCAACTCTTTAGCTGCTGAGTTAGCAAAAATACGGTCCTTCTTCTCCCAACAACAACAACTCTTCGCTCAGCAACAAGCCTTCTTCAACCAGAGATTTGATGGGGTAATGGAGCAAGTCGATGATATACAGTGTAGTGCTGCTACGTCAAAGGAGGCGTTGATTAATATTCAGCACAAAATTTATAAGGTTCATCGCCACCAAAGACAGATTGCGGAGCGCAACCATGAGTACTTTAACTTTCTCAGCAAATCTTCATGGTCCCATGGTGCCTCCGCATCTCAAGCAGCACTTGAATTTTGAAGAAGCCCTTTCAGTACCACATCAGAACCCTCCTCCAGACCCTCCTGGTCCTCAACAATAATCTTTACATTTTTATGCGGTCATTCTATACTTTTATTTAATTCATTATTTTTCATTAGTTAACAAAATTCTTTTATTCTTTGTATAGGCAACAATTTTTGTATTGCGTTAATTTTTAATTCTTTGTATACTTAGTGAATTTTCAATATAATTAAGTAACCATTCTCTTCTTTTTGCCTGTGCCTTTTTCTTTATCATCCTTTGTCAATATTTGCGATATTCTTGATCTTTACTTTTGCGTTATTCATTGCGCTACCATGATGTATAAGATGCATGCACTTAGAAACATTTTCCACACTTTGTAAATTCCGACTAACACTTAGTTAATTCGTAGCTTAGCAGTACTTTATCTTTTATCTTTCAAAGTTTTGCTCAAACCTTCTTTTTAAAAATTTTTTCTAAGTGTTTGTTTATTCTGTCCAAACAATGCAATGAGAACCTTGCGCATCTCTAAATTTAGGGGTGGGGAAGGTCTGAATAGATGAGATCAAGATTATGCGGTCATTAAGAAAATTGCGTTCATTTTTCATTTTAAAAAAAATATATTTTCAATAAATTTTCATACAGAACTCCAATGTCAGCGCAAGGGAAACCCAAAACATTCCCAACCTGATAAGAGTTAGTTATGAAAGGAACCTGCTCGTAGTTGGATGTTTGCATGACACCCGTGGGAGTAAGCCAAAACGAAGATAGGTTTCCAAGAACAACGCAATATGAAAAGAGAAAAATGCAAAAGAAAATAAAAGAATGCAGAGACAACTCCTCTGAAATTCAAGAGTTAAAGTTGAAATTGGCACACAACCGTAGTTGGATGTTCGCATGACACACGTGGGAACAAGTCAAAACGAAGAGTGTAACCATGACCAACAGTCTCTAATAAATGACACAAAACTTGACCACCGCATACGGACGCAACAAATTGTTTTGATAAAGAAGAGGTAAACATTCTTTTTAAAACTAGAAAAGGATTTTTGAGCAGAAATTTGTAGGATAGAAGAATAAAGTAGGGCTTTAATATGAATTAGCAAGGATAGAAGAAAATTGCGTTGTTAAGTAATGTGCCTAAGTGGAGCATTCGGAGGAACCAATCGACGCAAAATTTAGGATAGGAACTGAGCATTTTTGCCTTAGTAGAAGATATGCTTGAGGACAAGCATATATCTAAATTTTGAGGTGTGATAACTTGTAGAAATACAAGTTATTTAGACTGCTTTATTTAGATATTGCGGCCAAAAGAGAGTAAAGTTGCGTCAATTGTATGAAATTAGCTAAGAAATACAATAATTATAAATTATCGCAAATACACCCACTAACACCATTGCGATGATAGAAAAGAATATTTTAAGTCTGTTTTGCAGGAAATCCAGTCACCGTATGCGCTCATGACTCAAGAGAGAAAGATTAACGCATCTACGTCACATTGCGCCCATCATTTAGGAATGAATAGACGATCAATGCAATGACGGCGCAATGCGACAGTCGATCCAGAGATGAACTTCAATTGCATGCGGTAATAAAAACAACATCGTATGCGGATACAGATCGAAAGATGCAAATGAGCAACCCAAACACGGAGGATTGTGACATGTGTACAACTAACCGTTGTGCATATTCGACGGACTGGTTGCATAATAGAAGGAATATTTATTCCACCATTTTCAAAATTTCCATAACAATACAGTGGGGACCACAAATCAAAGAGTCAAAGCTTTCATCTATAAATACCCTCAAAGAATTCACTGAAAAATATACTTGATACGGAGGAAAATTGATACGAGGCTATTGAGAGAGAGTTGATCTGAGTGCTGATCAGAGGAAACTGGGAAGAGAAGAGACAAGGTCGAGAGGTAAGTCTCAATGCAATTCTGCCAAATCCCCGTCGAGAAGCTCTGTACTTAAGATCCCTTCTACCGGTTGAGCAAGCCTGAGAGGGAAGTTAATCCTTCCATTCACTCCATCAACGCCGACAAGAGATTCTCTATTCTAGATCTATGCCAAGACGTTGGCGCTTATTTGTATTTGTTTCTAACTCTCATTCATCAATTATATTTCATCTTCTTAATCTCTTCATTCACAACCATGTATCAGACGCTAAATAGTATTATTGAATGTCTCGATCATTTCCATTTCCACTTCTCTGTCTATTTTCGTTCCTCCATAAATCATTTTCTCCACGATGTTTTCTTACTCCCTTGGTGATTAATATGAATTAAACAAGTAACTTAATCTGTGCTAAAGAAATAAAGATGTTTAGCTCAAGCATGCTAGAGGACATCTTTACCTGTGAGAGCAGAAGTGAAGATGCCATTCTGATCTGTCGAGAGAAGGTTAGAAGAATGCATTAACTAAAGAAAGAAGTACTTCCAGAGATGGAAGCAACCTTGCGTTCATTACGTTTGTCCCTGTTTCACCACAGAGATGTGGGAACGCGCCCGATCATCGAGAGGTGTACGCCAAGGGAAAAGCGGAATTGTACTTATGCCTTTAACACAATTAAGGAACTTGCGATGTTTGTACTAATTATCTTTTCTCCTTCTATTCCACACATAAGACTTGCCACCACATAACACAATCTTTGTATATTCTTCACAGTCAGTCTCAACCTCGATATCTTGTATCATGTAACCTGTATCTTGTATCATCATAGTTTAGGTTTATTTTATCGCACTTTTCTTTTATCGCAATTTACTTTATTATCGCATTTTTTTTTCGCTTACCTTTACTTTATCGCATTTTCAAATACCTGTACACACACCTTTATTAATTTGAAAAACCCCTGATTGCATATATCACAAATATAACTCAATTAACCTAAAACAATCCCTGTGTTCGACCTCGGATCACACCAAGAAACTTGCGGTGAAATTATACTTTGTTTCAACGCAAGAAAACTTGTGACAACGCACAACATACTACAAGAACATTCATTAATAACGCATATCTAGAAGTAGTATCACATACCATCGCATAAAATCTATGTCATCAAGTTTATGGCATGGACTTGCAGCATAGAAACAATTTTTGTACAACAAGTTTATGGTGCCGTTGCTAGGGAACTAGTAACGGGGACATGGACTTGAACCTTGCTTGCATCATTGTATAGTTTATGTCACAAAACCGATCGCTTAGCTAGCGCCTCCATATCGCATATGCGCGATCGTGTAAGTAGTAACTAAGCGATAAGGCTTGCTAACTACACGATCATCTAGCGTACGCCTTTTACTAAACGATGAGCATCACATGCCTCTACTACGATCGTCTACCTCTAGCACCTATGCGATCGGGCAACCAACGCTACGCAATAGTGTAAACGATTTACCCCATCACTTAGCATTAGCTAAATGATCGTTTAGTAGATACTACACGATCATTTAGAAAAATCTAAACGATCGCTTAGTAAAATCCCAACGATTGTTTATCTGAGGCTACACGATACGACCAACGCTTGGTCTTCTTCTTCGTTGAGAATCGCATCTCCATGCTTCAAAACTTCATCACGAATGACTCGACTAACTCAAACACTTTGAATTACATACTCGATTGCAAAGTTAATTACGCCTAAAAACACAGGGGCCCTTACAAATTAACACTTTGTAATTACATAAAGCTTTAACTAAAGCAATTAAACCTGAAACATTCATCAACTTCAACCACAAATGAAATTAACAATATAATCTACAAATGCAGAAACCTACCTCGACTGTAAAATGAAGTTCAAAACAGAGCTGCAATTTGGAATATCAGAACAACCTGACTCTGATACCAATTGAAGGAAATCGAACTCGAGGATTTCCATGAGCAGCGGAAAATAGATCATTCTAAATTACAATCATGTATGAACATTACAATTACAGTCGTAAACAAAACAAATAGTTATGCAATCAATATAGAAATTACAGCATGAAACAATAAATGAAGGAGAAAAGCTACGAACGTTTGTCGACTCATCTCCGCGCTTTTTTCTCACGAATGCTCGAACACAGCAACCTCAAACGCTCGAACAACACGACCACTCCGTAGCACGAACACTGCACATTAGAACTCCCTGATCGCCTCGGTCACGAATACCCGAACAATATGAACGGCCTCCATAGAACCTCGACGCTGACGAGTTGAGTATGACACCATCAAGAAGGCTACCTTGGTATTCTCGGTGTGAGAATCCAAAGGGTGGGCTCTGTTTGGACTTGGTTTGAGGTAGACGAAGGAGGAATGAACAATCATGTACATGATTGGGCAAGTGGAAGATGGTTGAAACATATTGCATAGGTCGATGCCCAATTATTTAATAAAAGCTAAGTGATCGTCTAGTAAAAGCTAATCGATCGTTTACCTCATCGCTTAGTACCTACCTATCGCTTATAAAACACTACACGATCATTTACCTCGCTCAAGCTATCACTTAGTAAATTGGTATTTACTTGACAACTTTTCCGTGAGATTCTTTTTCCAGGAGAAATCTCAAAACAATTTTTGCCAAAAACTTTTTCAAAACTTTCTAAAATTAGGAAAACAATTTTCCTTTTATCTCATGGTTACCATGAACCACCAATAACCTCCCACTCAATTGGTTATTAGAAAGATTTAATTATTCAATAATTAATATTATTATAAATATAAATGATAACCAACTTATCATACTATATTTATAACCTATAGTTTTAATATTTCATCTAATGAAACATATAAACCATAGTTCTTTTTCTATTCCATGGTACTTAATGTAATCTCATTTACATTAATAATCCACTAGATGTATCTCATACATTATATCGATTATATCATATATAATCAAAATACCTCTTGTCAATTTGAACATTTCAAATCAACACCAAGAACTGATCCTCAACTGAATTCATTAAGCTACTAAGGGGACCTTATGGACCTGTAGCTCAAAGCTCCAATGGTACGTGAATGACTGACTAAACTCTTTAGTCACAGGATCCATCATCTGTTAACTGCTAGGCACTCGACTAAAGTCCGACAGCTGAACTCTCCTTACCACAGATATATTATGTGTCCATCTTAACCAATCAGCATTGTGACAACCCTTCATAGATCGCTCGTAAGTATAGCTGAGCCAATAACCGTCATGCCTCTGTAGTTACATCTAACTCCTTTAGTACCACTGATCCCCTAATGAACATAAGTCATAATCCTACTGTGACTGAGTCCTCTCTTCCAAAGAGAAGTTATGGCCACTATGTTCAAGCCCAAGAATTAGCCCTTAAGGGAGCAATCTCTCTACTTATTCCTGCTTCAGGAAATGAGTGAATTCCATCATCTAGATTGAGTTCCTAGCTCCCAGATCAGATAAGTCCCCAAAAAGGTAGGCATGTTGAGTTGGCAATTTGGCCACTTTCACCCATACTAATCAAAGGACCGTCCTTAAAGGCAGGAGTTGTCAAAACACTCAAGATTGAGGTCATGCCACCTATGGTCATTTAGGTGAGATGTAAGCCTCTAGTATCAATAGTGTTATATACAGAGTCTAATCATCTCGTAGTCCAAGTCTTATACAAATCTTTCTATAGGACACCCTATCGCACGTCTCCACATGAATGGTCAGGATCTACCATCTGTAGTAGTTTATAATACTTGCAAACCTCTACAAAGCGGGCTGTATCCATAGTGTCACCAGGATCAGGTATCCCACCTTAATTCTTATACTACAGACCTATTTAGGTTATCACTTAAGGCATGATCCACTCGTATATCACATATACATGTTTAAGTTCACATAAGATAACCAATGAGCTTTGTTTATTGGATATGAGTAAATGCCAGAATTAAATAACAATTATTTTATTCATCAAACAATGTGTAACTTTACAAAACAACGAGACTCCGGGAGAATTAGGATATCAATCCCAATAAATATTTCCCTCTAAACCAAAATAGTCAGAGCCCACCACTCTTGGGTTCTCACCCTGAGAATATCAAGGTATCACTGTGGTAGTGTCTAGGTTTTGGTTCGAGATCTATCTTGAAGAATGTCTTCAAGAAGTTGGTGATTTTGTTTGAGGGATAAATGCGAAGAAAGGTTCTTCAAAGGTGAGGTTTCTTGAAACCCTTTTTTTTAAAAGCATGCTGTAATTTAATTGTAAATGCATATCTAGTTGTTTGTTTATTGTAAATTTTGTATTCAATAATTAATGGAATTTGGTCGATCCGCTTCCGCTCAAGGTTCTCCTCATACAAGATCCTTCAATGAAGGCAAAACTGAATGGTTTTCAACTGAAAAGAAGAACATGCATTTTGATGAAAATGTTGGAATTTTTGCTTCTTCAACCCTTGAACACCAAAACCTGCCTTTTTCCATAAAATTCCTTCAATTCCTACTCATTTTGGGATCCACTTTCCAATCTAAGATTTTAGAGAATAGTAGGAAAGATCAAGTGATGGTTTAGAAGCACTTGGAGTGAAGATTCAAGCTGGATTTGAAGATTGAAGAGTTCTTCAAAGGTATATCTTCAAACCCTTTTTTTAATTTCGAACTTGCATGTTTCTGTGCTAAAATTGATGGAATTAGAGTGCTTAATATCCTAATTGCTTCCGTTAATTGTATGCTAACTTCATCAGCAAGGGTGCTAGTAAAATATTGTCTATCATACCAAATGTATTCCGCCATAGGATGAACCAAAGTGGAAAGTTGACTTTGTACGTGTCTTGGTAGAAAGAAATAAACTAAGTATGGTTATAATTTGATACCACATAACTCTATACCAAGCTTTTATGTAATCTTGATATGAGATGTTTGAGGAACAAAAGGTTTTGAAGAAGATTTTTCGATATAAATATCTTTATCATAGTAGGTTGGATTCAAGGCTTTGAAAATTTTAAATTTTGAATAAGCAATCCTAGAAGGATTACTTTTGTCAAAAACATGAGTTATTTGGATAGACTTTGTGTCTACAAAAATAAACTCATAAAATATTCTAGCTTTCTTGAAGTCTTCAAGAACAAAATTGAAGCCTTTAGGATAAAATTTTGAAATAGTCTCTTCTAGCTTGAGATACTGATATTCTAGTTCAATAATAGGTTCATTGATAACCAGATATTTTTTAAAGTAGGTTTTGATTTCCAACCAAGGTAAGAACCTCTTTCAAGTGTAATGACCTAAGAATATGTAGATGGAGAAGGAGTTGATGACTCTTGAATTAATGAAGGTGAGGTAATAAGCCTTGATTGAGTAACAGCACCAACGGGTGGTCTAACAAGAAAGGCAAAAGTCCTTGGTGGTGGAGCGGATGACTCCATGGTTGATCATAGCGTAAGACGCAAATCTAGCTCTGAAATGGGTTACCAGAATGGCGTTACATATTGATCAGCACTCACTGGAGAGGGTGTTGTGTTTGAAGAAGATGGGCTTTTGCTCTTTGAAGAAGAAGGAGAGGTTATTACCTTCCTATTTCACTCACTCATTTTCTTTTCTTTCTTAGAAGAAGGGGGATTTTAGAGAGAGGAGAGTTTTGGAGTTAGAAACTTCCATGAGAGGTAATCAACTAAAGGGTTTTGTTCTCCTTTTATAGGCAAAACCTCAAAGTCGAAACAAGACAATATGGCTTGCCATCTAGCAGGAATTTATTTCGACACAAGGTTTTTAACATCTTTCTCAAGAACGAATTTTTATGTCCTTCAATTAGTTTTGATGGTGATTCTTTTATTGATTAATTCACTTTAAAAAATTTGAACACATAACATTATTGCTAGTAGTTCTTTTTTTACTGTAGAGTAATTTCTTTGAGTATCATTCCAAATTTCTGAGTACAATCAGACAATTGATTCGATCTTATCTCGACAGTGTTTGAGGATTCCTCCATATTCGATTTCTAAGGCATCTACTATACTATTAGGTTGGCTTTTGGATTGATAAGGCTTAAACAGGAAATTGATTTGACTAAAGACTTAATTGTCTTGACAGCTTTGGTATGCTTTTCTGACCATAGTGATGGATTCTTTTTTAGTCTTTAAAAAAGTGGTTTGCTAATGGGCCTAAGATTTTGAATGAAATTGGAAATATAGTTCAAACAACCCAAGAACCTTTGAAGTTGAGTTATGTCATGAATTTGGTCTGGAAATTTGAAGCAAATTCAATGGACCTTTGAATAGGCCTAATCAATCCCAAATGGATTTAATGGTAAATTGGCCTAGCTGTACTTACGAGCATCTGCGAAGGGTCATCGTACTCATGATTGGTTATATCTGATGGACACAGAAATATATCTGTGGTAAAAAGAGTTCAACTATTGGTCTTTAGTAGAATGCTTGACAGTTAACTGATGGTGGATCTCGTGGCTAAAGAGTTTAATCAGCTATTCACGTACCGTTAAAGCTTCGAGCCACAGGTCCATTAGGTCCCCTGGGTAGTTTGGATAAAAGTCGAGAACCTGGGTTAATTTAAAATGTTCAAATTGACAAGAGGAAGTTCGATTATATACGATATAATTGGACTGGTTAATTATATATGATATAATTGGCTAAATGTATGAGATACATTATTTTGGAGGAAATTAGATATAAATATGATTTATATCAAGTAGAGGAGAAAATACTATAGTAGATATGTGATATCAAACTATAGGATAATTATATGATGATTAATCATTTTTCCACGTTCGGACGTGGGTAGTGGGTAACATTGGTTATGGTAACGATGGGTTAAAATGAAAAATGTTTTCAATTTTGTGTAGTCGTTCAATCGCCCAAAAGAATTCGTGAAGCGTGCGTTGGTGATTCAAAACGATCGCTTGAGAGCCTATGCAATAGCGTTCTCCGCCTAAACGATCGTATACCTCGCGCCTAAACGATCGCACATGGTCACCTAGACGATCAGATAGCTTCTCTGAACGATCGTATAGTGTACCGTTTTAGCTAAACAATCGTACCTTTTCCTAAACGATCGTTCAACAAATCCTACACGATTGTGTAGCTCCTCTATGCGATAAGCACTTCTGCTATACGATAGCACTGTTTTCTCTCCCACTTGCTTATCGCCTACACGACTCTTTTGTCCTCCGTTCTCTACCAAATTCACCAAAGCCCACCCTTTGGATTTTCACTCTGAGAATACCTGGGGCTCATTAGTGGTAGTGTAACGACCTGACCTCCTAGGACTTAAGTTAGGCCGTTACTAAATACATGCATGCATGGAACTCAAAACGATACTCGGTTATGGCGAAATAAATGCTAATTAAATAAGGTAAGTTCAAAAGACTTTCATTAAATTCAAATACTAAAATAATAGTAGGGTACCCATAAATCATAAAGGATAGTAAATGAGTCTGAAAAACGATTCTTAAAGTAAGTTTTAAACATCAAAACTAAAAGTTAAGAGAAACATGAAAAGAACTCTAAATTTCATGATGCAGAAACGTAAAAACTAGTCCCAGTGGCTCAATCACAAATTCTGCTTGTCCATCGCCAATGCATCTCTACCCTTACCTTGATATTAGGTCAAACCAAAAAGCAATTGAATCTTTGTGAAATTCTTGAATCCTTAATCAAGCCTAAGGTGTGGTCCAATTCGAATTCACCTTTCAAACCTCCAATTTTAAGCCCAAATAATTAGCAAACCAAACTCTTTTCCATCTTGAATGAAATTCTTGAATCAACCCCTTAATCATAATTTGAAATTAGGCTTACATGATTAAAGCTTGAATCAAATATATACTTCACTACCAATGTCTCAAATAAATTATCCATATGTAGCTTCGTAAAAAAATCACTTCCAAATGACTTTACCAAAATTTCTCAACTGAAATTAATCCACAAGAGGGTAATAAAAGCATAAAACTTACCAAAACTCGCTAAAACAAACTCCAACTTTACTAAACAACACATCAATACCTTCACAAACTTGAATCCAAAGTTGAAACACAATGGGTATCAACCAATTGATGCCAAAAGTAAATGAGTATTCAAGAATCAACCGAAAACAAACCCAAACGACAGAAATCTTACCCAAATCAATAGATCTAGTGATGGCAAAAGCGAACGATGCTTGAGCAGTGGTGGACAGAGGTCATGAAGAAGAAACTGATGTGGCGGCTTTGGGCGGCGTCGGACGGGTTCACAAACGTGAGGAAGAAAAGCGGGGTGGGGTTTGTCTTTTTATTAAAAAAAAAAAAAACAACAACAACAACAATAATAATAATAATAATAATAATAATAATAATATAATAAAACAAAAAAGAAAATAAATATAATTACATTTAATTTCTTTCCGTTTTATACTATTAAATTCCTTTCCGTTTCAAAAGAAAATTAATTCCTACCATTAATTTCCAATTTGAATAATTTCATGCCAACAATTAAATTCCCGCACTTACACTTGAAATCCAAAAATCCAAAAATGTCCTCAACTAATAATAATTACTGAAATTCCAAATAATAAAGTTACTGAAATTACATTATTACTAAAAAATGTGCGGGGTGTTACATTCTTCCCTCCTCAAAGAACTTTCGTCCTCGAAAGTTCATTCTTGAAAAAAAAAAAACTCTGGGGGTGTTACATTCTTCCCTCCTCAAAGAACTTTCGTCCTCAAAAGTTCATTCTTGAAAAAGCTCCGAGTACTGGGCCTTCATCTCATCCTTTCACTCCCAGGTAGCCTTCTTGAACTGGTGATTCTACCACAGGACTTTCACAAAAGCAATTTCCTTGCGGCGTAACATTTTTACCTCTCTGGCGAGAAATTCTACTGGCTTCTCCTCGTAGCTCAAGTTGTCATTCAACTGCAATGGCTCAAAGTCAACTACATGGGACGGGTCTGTCATACTTAGCATCGAAACATGGAAGACATTATGAACTGAAGACAGTGCTGGAGGCAATGCCAAACGGTAAGCTACGGGGCCAACTCGTTCTAGGACCTCGAAAGGTCCAATGAATCTCAGACTCAACTTTCCTGTCTTGTCAAACCTCAGAATACCTTTCATGGGTGTCACTTTTAAGAACACTTTCACACCAGTCTCAAATTCCAGGTCCTTACATCTTACATCGGCGTAGCTCTTCTGTCTGCTCTGAGTTGATTGCATACGAGCTCTGATCTTCTGTATTGCCTCATTCATGGTCTGCACTAGCTCAGTGCTAACGAAAATTTGGAAGTCAATTTTACTCGACAACCAAATTCCCTTAGACGTGGTATGTGATGCATGTTCTAAGATATGCGATGCATGTTCCTAAGATATGCGTTGATAGTCATGCGTCGATGGTCATGCGTTGGAATGAATATGCGTTAATAAATGTATGCGATGACCATGCATCCTGCCACAAGTTTTCTTGCATTCACGCCAAGTATAACATGGATGCAAGTTTCTAAGGTAATCCGATGTCGAACACAGGGACTTGTAACTATATTTTTGCGGTGATTGTGCATGCGACGGTTGAATAAAAGAATAGAGGGGATATTGTTACGTTAATCCTACTCCTACTCCTATCTAACAGACAACGCATTGAGAATATGCCTGAAAGGTAGAGATATGACAAACCTTGACATGAAATAAATGTATGGGAAATAGATAAAATGCGGAGATGTTTTCATTGCAACCTTTAAGAGTGACTGCGAGGGCAACCCTAGTCAACGCAAGCAAATGTGCTCATGCTACACTCATGCACGTCAAGTCATTTTTCAATGGAAATGCAGTGCTCCTAAGTCTAGGACGCATCTATTGAATGCAAAGTATCCATAGAGCTTATTCCTAAGTCTCCACTCTTTTCCTATGCAATGATGCAAAATGCACACAACACTGCGGTGACCGCACTCAATCGTATCCTATCTCTAGGATGCATGCGATGGGTTAATAACAAACAGTGCTTATTCCTAAGCTCCTATCTCTTGTATTATGTGTTCTAATCTGACTCTCCTGAGCCTAGATTCTGACCTGACCTTCTCAAGCCTAGATCATGTCCTTAGACTACCCTCCTGAGTATCCTTAATGGACGAATGAAGCATACATACTACAAGACAATCGCATGAACTTGGTTGACACAAGGTTGTTACTATCCCTAGTGAACAACGCATACATTGCTTAATGCGTCCAACCACTAACCCTCATGGGCAGTTGGTTGTTGCTGACTTCACTCCTAGACAAGCAATGCGTTAGTCTATAGACAGGCGTTGCAGCAACTTCACACTGAGAAAATAAGGTTTTCTCACACACTCACGCAACACACACCTCTCGGTGGTTTGCTACATGCTTCATATCCCTAATCCACATGACTAAGTATGCAATACCCAAGCAATCCCACTAAGTGTTGCAATGAAAGTAAAGATGCTAAGTAAAGAAGATGGAGATGGAGTTAAAGGAAACAGAGAAGTGCATTGAAAACAGATTTTATTAATTCCTTAATTCAAAATGTCATACAATACAATATAGAAAAAGAAAGGAAAAGAAATGACCGGCTGGAAGCGAAACTTTGCTTCCAGCGGATGTGCTTCAGGGCTACCGGTGGTACCATGGATGGGTAGAGGAGCTGACTTTCTCGAGATCTAACTCTGTCGAAGACTCCAGTCGTCACTCAAAATGGATGAAGGAGGTGAAGAACTCTCAACCGTGTTCTCATGCATTTGTCTGGATCGCAAGGATCCGCCATAGGCGAACCTCAAGTGAAAACCTTGGATAAAATGAATTTCAGCTCATCGGCTTCTATTTATAAAGCTTGAATCACCGACAACATTAATTGGACTGCTCTGAGTCTGATGTTTGGCACGTTCGTCCTTTCTGAACCTCTGCCACTAACGACGTGGTAGGTGAACTGTTAACATCAGCTTTGGATTTTCTCGAGATAGATGCATTGATGCATTCATTCCACCTACCTTACGTTGATCACATTAGTTTGCGTTGCGCGCAGCCGCAATCATTCAATGACCGCATTCGCTTAATACTGCAACTCACACGATGACCACATTTGCTTAACGAGCGCAAATCCCATGCGATGGACACATATGGCTGATTACCGTAACATCCATGCATTGATCGATGCGTTTGCCTTTGCGATGGAGTGTTTCTCCACATGCGGTCGTCTATGCGGTGGTCCGGTTTTCACGTTTGTGTTCATTTCCTGCATTAGCTACAAAGATAGAACATTGAACGCATAATTAACGCAAAATAACGGGTTAGCTGAGATTTGACATGTTGATCGATGTAAGCTCATATTCTTATGAATTCCTATCATGATCAATGCATATTCTGCCTAACAACCTTCATAATTCTAAGTAAAAGGCCTAAGATAACATGCATTTCTGCATGTCATCACTTAGGACCTAGCAACTTCCTCTCACTAACCTCACCCTGGCATACTGGAGACTTGCAACTCTTTCCATATAGGGCCTCAAATGGCAATGAGCCAGTGGCAGTTTGATAGCTATTATTATATGCAAATTTCATTAAATGTAGGTGAGAGTCCCAACTCCCTGAAAACTCTAGTGCACAAGCACACAACATATCTTCCAATATTTGGTTCAGACATTCTATTTGACCATCAGTCTATGCGTGAAAAATTGTACCAAAATCCAATAGAGTATCCACTGCTAACTGGAGAATCTTTAAAAAAACTAGATGCAACACGAGGGTCATCATTTGACATAGCTAAAACTAGTACCAAAAGAGGTGTAACAACCCATTCCATAAATAACTATGAAACTTAAGATGTTGAAAATCAGCAACACTTCTACACGTCTGAGCTGAGAACTGTGAAAATGGTCATGAAGTTAAGAAAGTCATATATACTAAAAATATATATCTGAGTCTATCATGTCACAGGGAAAACTTCATATGTGCAGTGAAGAAACTGGACATACTATATAATGCGTAATCTGAAGATACGTATCAGAACAAATCTAGTCAGCTGAAAACTGCTTCTACTCTAGAAACGGCAACTATGATGTCGTTCCTAGGGTCTACATGTCTGAGAATAACTCTGTCTAACTAAGTCTCACATTCATGAGAAACTCATCATGAGGCTTTATGTTGTCATGAGCCATAAAACTTTCTTGAGCCATCCTCATTTTATTCTTTAGGCTTGAAACAATCATATATCATTACTTAGACCCCGCTGCGAACGAGTCTAGAATTCCCTCCAAAAATGAGGTTTTGAAGTCCCTGGATGCTAAAGCATAAGTCAATTGATAACACATTTTCATAACCTCGTAATAACCGTAATTGATCCTTGAAGTCATTTCATTTTTTTTAAAACGATAAAACCTTCTTGATTCATAAGTCCTAGTTTGGATTACTCGTACTCCCTAACGCTAGTTAACTCATTGCCCATGCAAGAGAATACATACTATCTTGTCATGCTCCAAACCCACTTTTAGTAACTTCTTACTATCAACTCAACTTTATTGCCAAGTCTATCCCTTATACCAATGGTTATATTGCAAGATCCAACTTACTTACTTTTGTGCATATACCATTATTGTCTACCTCGAGTTGGATTATTTTCTTTTCTCAATCAAATTGATGGTCTTACTAGTTCATGTTTCCAACACTTGCACACAAATTCAAAATCCCTTAAATCTTACTAATGCCCTCAATGTTTTACGTCTTAACTAATGAAGTCTCAACATACCATATCAATAGTTCTCGAACATCTACTGTTACTAGTAACTCCATTTTAACTTATCCCTTCTTAACCTTCTGTTTCGGTAACAGATTCTTGTGTTAAAACAAAGTTCCATACCAATCACCTACATAAGCTATCATTCCATCTAACACATATTGTCCTAAAGTCCCACATGATAATGAGGTATTCTTCTTTTACATCAAAACAAATACCTTGTAACCCCTCTTATCAAGCCTTCAAACCATACTTAACTAGGAGTTTTGAACACATTAAATTTCTTTCTTGGATACTCTTTCCAAAAGAGTAAACTTTCTTGGATACTTTTCTTTCATTCACACTTATCTCTGATAAAACCACTAAATTCAAGACACCTCTTTTTTTTTTCCACTTTCCATGTGGAACATAATCTCTTTACTAAATTATATTTTACTTAACTCCTACATAAATCTTATCTCTCTCACTAAGAATTTCCATCTTGTAGAATTCCTCTTTGCCAATTTGCATACGTTTAAACTCCAAAAGACTTTTGTTTCTTCAAATCTGTCTAACTTGAATCTCCTTAATACAATAAGGCTCTAGGTTTAGTCTAGGTATACTAAAATAATCCTTCAACCTAAACAAATAACATCTTGCTTTAACCCCTTTAAGTCCAAGGTCATGTCCAACTATTTTAGCTTCCTTTAATGACATCTACCTATCTAGATATTCCAAAAGAATTCTTTATATCGTTACACATACTTTTCCTAGTTCATCAAGTTGTAGTATTACCCAAATGATTATGACTTATGAATCCTTTCTAAAATTCTTCTCGAAATGTTGGGTTTTTAATATCTCAAAACCTTTAATAAATCTATAGACTCTTCTTCTTTTCCTCCTTATTCATAAAACAACTTTTAACCTTATACTTGAGCACTGGCCTGTGTATTTATACTACCACCGATTGCACTATCCAACACAAAACATAACACTAGTCCTTGATCAATTCTTGTCTCAAAAATTTTATTCTTTGGCTTAAACATTTAAATACCTTCATTCCTAAATTGTCATAACTCTGCATAATTTCATCAACCTTTAACATTGCTGAATTGAGGTATATATTTGTTCGTTTCTAACATAATTTCCATGAGATTAACTAGTGCCAAGTGACCTCATAATTTAATCTATTTTATTTTTCTCCTTTTCTAGTGTCGTACCTAATAATCCTCTTATAATAACTTCTAACGAGTCACTGACCTAGCATTAGAACATATCTGGTGCATTTAAGCTAAACAAATATTTTAATACACAACTATCATAAAATTTGTAATTGATAAGACGTACCTGGCGATGATGAGGAATCCATTCATGGGCCACAGGGACAATCTAGACTTACATAGTAAGTCAGTCTACAGAACCCAAAACATGGGCTCTGATACCAACTATAACAACCCGACCCCGTTAGGCCATTACTAAATACATGCATGCATGGAACTCAAAACGACACTTGGTTATGGAGAAATAAATGCTAATTAAATAATGTAAGTTCAAAAGACTTTCATTAAATTCAAATACTAAAACAATATTAGGGTACCCATAAATCATAAAGGATAGTAAATGAGTCTGAAAAACGATTCTTAAAGTAAGTTTTAAACATCAAAACTAAAAGTTAAGAGAAACATGAAAAGAACTCTAAATTTCATGATGCAGAAGCGTAAAAACTAGTCCCAGTGGCTCAATCACAAATTCTGCTTGTCCATCGCCAATGCATCTCTACCCTTATCTTGATATTAGGTCAAACCAAAAAGCAATTGAATCTTTGTGAAATTCTTGAATCCTTAATCAAGCCTAAGGTGTGGTCCAATTTGAATTCACCTTTCAAACCTCCAATTTTAAGCCCAAATAATTAGCAAACCAAACTCTTCTCCATCTTGAATGAAATTCTTGAATCAACCCCCTAATCATAATTTGAAATTAGGCTTACATGATTAAAGCTTGAATCAAATATATACTTCACTACCAATGTCTCAAATAAATTATCCATATGTAGCTTCGTCAAAAAATAACTTCCAAATGACTTTACCAAAATTTCTCAACAATCAATTGATGCGGCAGTTTTGGGCGACGTCGGACGGGCTCACGAACGTGAGGAAGAAAAGGGGGTGGGGTTTGACTTTTTATATATAAAAAAAACAATAATAATAATAATAATAAAACAAAAAAGGAAATAAATAATTACATTTAATTCCTTTCAGTTTTATACTATTAAATTCCTTTCTGTTTCGAAAGAAAATTAATTCTTGCCATTAATTTCCAATTTGAATAATTTCACGCCAACAATTAAATTCCCGTACTTACTCTTGAAGTCCAAAATTCTAAAAATACCCTCCAACTAATAACAATTATTGAAATTCCAAATAATAAAGTTACTGAAATTATATTATTACTAAAAAATGTGCAGGGTGTTACAGGTGGTGTCGTCCCCATTGCGGTGTTCGTGTTTGCGTTGATCGTGTGCTGCAGTCGACGTTCCCCCCGGGTGTTGGTAGATCTGTTGGAGTGATCTGCTGCGTTGGGGTTCTGAAGTTCAAAGATAGTCTTCAACTGGTATGAAACCCTTTCCCTGTTAATTATCTTGTTCTGAGCATGCCGATAATTAGATTTATTTGCATAATTGTATGTGTTGAATGTATAATTTGTATTTCAGTCACGGTGAGATCGGAGCGATCTAAACACGTTCATGGAACTCTTGGTATGAGATCCTTCACTCCACTGTTTTAGGAGTTAAAGAACTTTGAAAGGAATCAAGAATCCTCCCTCATGTACTAAATGCAGATTCAGAAACCACTATAGATATTGAAACCGCCAAACATCTCGAACAATTTTTGATAAAATGGGATATTTATAGTCATTCATTTTCTACCAGTACAAAATATCAAAATCATCTTTTATCGTCTATATCCTTGTCAGACAAATAAGAACTCAAATCATTCTCCACATCCAATGAACTTTCTTCTTCTATCAATCTCTTAAAAGTTATCCTTGGATCATCTATTTCATCATCCACACCATGATCATCTTGATTTATAGTGACAAACTTTGATTGTTGAGAATCAATGGTACTATGACTGTTGGGGTTGATGCCCTAAACTCTTGTTTGGTCTTGTAGTTTGTAAACACTGTATTGAACAAACACTTGTGATGTAATAATACATGATATTTTCTTCACTATTGTCTATGAAATATGGGATGTTTTATTTGCTTTACCACAAACCAATAACTTAAGATCCCTGGTTGTCATTGTAACTTGAGCATGTATGTGGAGACATATAGATGGATCATGCCTTAAGTGATAACTAAAATGGTCTGTAGTATAGGGATATAGGAGGGAAACCTTATTCTAGTAACGCTACTGATGCGACCCACTTTGTAGAATAGTTACAAGTGTTGTAACTTGCTACAGATGGTCTGATCCTGATCATTCATGTGGAGACATGCGAGCAGGGGCGTCCTATACAAAGGAGTTTGTATAAGACCGAACCACGAAGTGTTATAGTCTCGTTATATAACGTCGTTCATGACACAAACTTCACTTCACTAGGATGACCATAAGTAACATGACCTCAATCCTGAGTGAGTTGGGAACTCCTGCCTTTGAGAGCGGTCTTTTGATTTGCATGGGTGCGAGTGACCAGATTGCCGACTCAAACCTACCACTTTGGGGATTCGTCTGATTTGGGAGCTAGGAACTCAGCTACACAAGATGGAATTCACTCCTTCCCTGAAGCAGGGGTAAGTAGATAGATTGCTCCCTAAGGGCTGATTCCGGAGTTTGAACGATGTGGTGCCACACACCTTCTCATGGCCCGAGAGATGTCCACATGTAGTAGGACTTCATTAAAAGGATCAGTGGTACTTAAGGAGTTAGATGTAACTACAGGGACAAAACGATAAATTAGCCCAACTATACTTACGAGCATCTATGAAGGGTTATCGTACTGTTGATTGGTTATATCTGATGGATACAAAAATATGTCTGTGGTGAGAAGAGTATAGCTGTCAGTCTTTAGTGGAATGTCTGGCAGTTAACGGATGGTGAATCTAGTGGCTAAATAGTTTAGTCAGCTATTCACGTACCGTTGGAGCTTCGAGCCATAGATCCATAAGATCCCCTTGGTAGCTCAATGAATTCAAGCTGAGAATCTGTTTTGGGTCAGTTTGAAGTGTTTAAATTGATAAGAGGGAGTTTGATTACATATGATATGATTAAACTGGTCAATTATATATGATATAATTGACATGATGTATGAGATACATTAATTGGAGGAAAATGATATAAATATGATTTATATCTAGTGTAGGAGAAAGTGACCATGGTTTATATGTTGCATATGATGTGATATTA
Organism: Benincasa hispida; assembly: GCF_027475165.1. Taxonomy (NCBI): domain Eukaryota; kingdom Viridiplantae; phylum Streptophyta; class Magnoliopsida; order Cucurbitales; family Cucurbitaceae; genus Benincasa; species Benincasa hispida. The sequence continues at coordinate 907,509 of NC_143485.1, read as the reverse complement.
AACTATAGGTTATAAATATAATATGATTATATTTATTTTATTTAAACAATTATGAGATAATTGTTGGTGGTTCTTCTCCATAACCATATGAGATAGTGGGAGGTTGCATTAAGTTTTCGTAACTGAAGGATAAAATGAAAATAGTTTTCATTTTGCAAAGAGATCGGATAATCATTTCACGATTAGTATACTGCCTATCATCTAGCTAACAGAGCATACACAATAGCTCAAGTTTTACTAAATGATCGTGTACACGCGCCGCTTACCTAAACGATCACATATTTTTTTTCTAAACAATCACACACGAGAGCGATTTACCTAATCGATCGTCTAAATGATCAGCCCCGTTTTACTAAATGATCGTGCACATTTTGCTAAATGATCAAGCACCCGTCTACATGATAGACATTAAATCTCTCCCACTTGCTTGGTCGTTGTAAACGATCGTTGTTGCCTCCTCCCCTTTACCAAATCCAACAGAGCCTACACCTTCTGGATTCTCACTCTGAGAATATCGAGATTACTGAGTGGTGGTATCCTTCTTGCTGCCTATTCATGTTGAAGATGGTTTGATGGTGAATGACAACGTGATTTGGTGAACGATAGACTTGACGATCTCAGCGACAGTAAAAGTTGTTGGCCTAGACGAGAGCGAGATATAAAGAGAAGAAGAGTTCTTCAAGAGGTATGTCTCTCGTTCTTTTTCATTTAAATTGTTCAAAGCATGCCATAATTTTTTTTGTAGATGCATGACTTGTTGTTTGTTTGTGAATGTGGTATTTCTGTCACAGTGAATTTGGAACAATCTTGCTTCCACTCATAGGTACTCTCTGATAAGAGTTCCTTCAATGACTACCTCGAGTGGAAGTATTATGTGATTTGTAAAAGTCATATGGACGATACAAATATACCATCACATACCATATCCTTTACAGCAAAGGAAGCGCCCATCACCAGTGTCCGCGTGGTGCTTAGTGTATACCCCATTGCCTAGCACATAGGTTAGTGAGTAGGAGACCATGCACGCGACTGTAGTGTCTTGTGTGTGTCCTTGCAACTACCCTGAGTGTTATTGTGCCTTGCGCCCATCAACCCATGGGGTGTGCCTAAGTTACTAAGGACTTGATATTTCAATAGCTTTTGAGTCGAAACGGTGATTAGTTATTAAGGAGTTCCCAAAGGAATGTTAAGCATGCTATTAATACTAAAGTGTAAACGCAAAAATGGGAACTAAAGATAAATTTAGAAGATCTAAAAGGCTAAGATAGTTAGAGAAAGTTAAGCTCAAAAGCAAGCCGATGTTGTTAACCAAGGGTTGTTTACTTATATGATAGGCCAACCAAAAGTTGGGAAGGCCTGTACACCTTTGGGAGATAAAAAGTAACATTGAGTGACAAAGTTTAATAAACGTTTCCTTATGAAGGGAATCGGATTCCCATGGAAGCATTAGATCGTCTTGAATTGTTTTTTAAATTTTTAAGAAAACAAAAACAACAAAGAAAATAGAAATAATAATGGATAAACATTATAGAAGCATGCTTTAAAAGAAGAAACAAAAGGATAAGACAATAAACCTCTGTTGAATCTCGAACTCTTCATGTTTTCCTCTCCGTCTTCTCACGAACATTTCTTCAACGAACAAGGGACACTACCACAAGTGCAATCTTGTTATTCTATGGGAATCCAAGGGTAGAAAAGTGGTCTCTATCACCTTGGAGGAGTAAGAATAATAGAGAATGGTTGAGAGGAAATCTAGATTGGAGGCTAGAGTTTTTTCACAATGAAATTTGATTCTCTAAATTAGCCATAAAAGGATATTTATATGGAGAAGGTCTTTTCCGATTTACCCTTAAGTCTAATTAATTAAATAACATTTATTCAATTAATTAACATACCAATTAAATAGGCGTATATTCATTTTTATTTCACTATTAGTTACTTTGTTGTTGTCTTTGAATCTACTTGGACATCTTATATGGCATCTTTGATTTGTGTGAAGAACCACTTTTAAATTTTCATATCTTCCTAGCTAAATCTCTTGGTAGCGACCGACTTATGAGAACCTTTTTAGAAAGAACGTAAAGAGAAGGGAAGGGAGATTCTCTCAGACAACTCTCCTTTGTTACTTTGAGAACGAGGCAAAACAATACATGAGAATTCTTGGGTATTAGGTTTTTCCTTTATAAGGTCCTATTTATAGGACCTAATTAGGTTTAAATCAAATTATAATTAATTAATAATTTTTAATATCTTATATTAAATGATTAATCATTTGAATCATATTCAAATGCAAAAATCTTTTCATAACCTATACTTTTAATTTGAATCTTGTTCAAATTGAATGGTTAATGTATTTAAATCATATCGAAATACATTAATTCTCCCATATAGTTTTAATTTAAATCTCATTCAAATTAAATGATTAATGCATTTAAATCATATTCAAATACATCAATTTTCCCATATTATAAATTTTTAATTTAAACCACATTCAAATTAACGATATAATAATAATGTATCTCTATACATGAATGTTTATATTAATTGTATTTGATATAATAAATATATGCTTCTTTAATTTATCTAGACTTGAACATTTCAAATATTCTTTTAATACCTTTGATCCCTATTGATCCGTTATGTGCTAGTAGGGGACCTTATGAACCTATAGGTTATAAGTTTCAATGATACAAGATTAATTACTGAGCTCATGGGTTAATTGATCATTTAACTCAATATTGTTACACAAGCCTAGGATTCAGCCCCTGTCCTCACTCACATGCATCCTAAGAAAACTCCTTAACTTTGGAGTTCTTATGATTGAGCTATCGAAAAGGAAGGTACACCTTATTGGTATAGGTAGTAACTTTCAATTCTTTTAAGCCTTTCTTAACCAAATTTTCATGTCCTCAAGATCCCTCTCGTTCGGATGTGATACCGGTTCATTTATGTACCCCTCCTGAACTCAGGTCGTTACATGTAATTTTATATTTAAATCATTAAAAATCCATATTAAATAATTTATAATTCATGTAATTATAATTGGTTTGGTCTAATATTTGATTCTAATAGTTTAATTCATTCCAATTGTATTGGTTTAAATTTTTGTTATTTATAATATTTTATTTAAGACCCAAAAGTTATTATGGAAAGAAAAAAGATTTAACCATTCACGTGGATAAAAAAAGGTTTATAATTCACATAGATTTTATTGATTTAAATTTTTTTTATCTCTAATAATATATTTAAGACCCAAAACTTTAAAAAAAGATTTAACCATTCACGTGGAACAAAAAAAGGTTTATAATTCACGTGAATTTTGTTGGATTAAAATTTGTTTAATCTCTAAAATCTCATGTTATCTACAAATTTTCACATTTATTATCTTTTAGATTTTATGATTTTCTATATATATATATATATATATATACGTCCTTTTACACAACTCAATCATCCAATCTCATCTCTTCAACTAGTTTCATCTTAAAAATATGTCAACAATTCCAATCAACAATCTTCAAGTTGGCTATTCTCATTCTAAGAAATGAAAAATGAAAGAATTCAAAAAAGTGACAACGAAAACCTCCCAATCTTAAACATCATTTTATTAGATGGACAAGCAATAAATTTTGTTGGACTTCTTTATGTTTGGCAATGTCATTCTTAATTTTTTTATACTAATGTTTTTCTCAATTGAATGACAATAATTAGTCCTTTTTCCTTAATTTTTATATTTCAACAACAAATTAGTTATTTTTTTTTCAAATATAGAAAAATGAACAAAAAAATTTACAAATATAGTAAAATGTCATTGTCTATCATTGATAGAAATGATATACTACTATCATCTATCATTGATAGATACTATAGACACTAATAGATGTCTATTAGTGTCTATTACTAGTAAATTATGACATTTTGTTATATTTGAAAATATTTTCACAGTCGGTATTTAAAATAATTTTCCAAAACATTATATACCCAGTCATTGAATTTTTAAATTAGTATCTAATAGAGTAAAGTACTTAAAAAATATTTTATAAGTTCTTAAGCTTATAATGTTTTGTCTAATAAGTCACTAAATCTTAACCATGTCTAATAAATACGTGAATTTTTATTCAATAGACATTCAAAATTTGTAAAAGTGTTGAATGTATTTATTAGATACAATATTCAAAATTTGAGAATATTTCAATTACAAAATTAAAAATTCAATAATATCTATTAGATACAAAATTCTTGATAGAGCTTAGCAGTAATGTTTGTCTAATTTACAAAGATTGAAGGATCAAATCTCCGTACATTCATTATTCTATTACAAATTTATTTTATAACCAATAAAATTATATTAAAAGTTAATGGATAATAAATGTATTAAGTTAAACATGATTAATTATTGAATTGTAATAAATTAATAATAATTAACATATTAATTAACTGATTTAATTAAAAAATGGTAATAATTGTGATATTTTGCTATATTTATAAATATTTTGGTTATTTTTCTATGTTTCAAAATGACCTCTCATTTTTTTTAGAAATGACTAATTATATAATTTAAAATTTATATAAATATAACTTTAAAATGCACTTATGTATAAAATTTAATAATAATTACAAAATTATAATATACTATTATATAGTTAAATATAGATTAAAATACAATTTTGGTTCAAGTATTAAATTTAGTCCATGTACTTTTAATAAATCTTAAATCTAGTCTTTCAAAGTTAATTTTTGAGAAATTTTCATAGATAGAAAAAATATCAAACTATTTATAGAAATGGCAATATCAATCTCTATCAATAATAGTCTTGTATCATTCTCTATTATTTAGTATCAATGATAGACTTTCTATCAGTCTCTATTAGTGATAGACACTGATAGACTTCCATCAACCTCTATCAATGATAGACTTTTACCTATTTCTATCACTAATAGATTTCTATCAATGTCTATTAGTGATATACTTGTATTAGTTTCTATTACTGACAGACGCTGATAGACTTCTATCAGTGTTTATCTGTGATAGACATTGATAACAATGTTTATCACAAATATCTAAAAGCAACAAAATATTTAATAACAATGTATAGTATATGTATCACAAACTATCTAAAAGAAAAAAAAAAAACCCAACAACTAGCAACCACAAAATGATTATCTATTGATAGGTAATTGATAGTAGTCTATCAATATCTATCACTGATAGACAGTGATAGACTAACTAGTATCAGTGTCTATCTGTGATAGATATTGATTGATAGTGATAACATTATCTATCACAATTATCCAAAAGCAACAAAATTTTCATATTCAATAACAACGTCTAATGTATAGTTGATGACAATAAAATTATGATCAAAATCATTATCTATTAATAGACCATTGATAGTAGTCTATCACTTTTTATCACTGATAGACAGTGATAGAAGACTATCGTTGTCTATCATAGATAGATAGTGATAGATAACTATAGTGTCTATTTGTGATAGATAATGATAGTGTTCTATCACTTGGTTTATCACTAGACCTATGAAGCACAAATACTTCATGTGAGGCAAAGAATCAGTATTAGACATGTATCGGATACCGATACTTCTAGATACTTCTCAGATATATATCTGACATGTGATTTGACGTATCTATATTTTCAGATACTTTCCAGATACGTATCTGACACGCGATTTGACGTATCTATTTCTATGCGTACTTTTTTTTTAAAAAAAGAAAAAAGACAAGTAACTCATCTAATCTTTCTCAATATAAAATTAGGCAACTTATTTAAAAAACTCACTGCTCGAGTCCAAAATTAAAAGGAAAAAAGAAAATAAATAATAGACCAAACCCTAGACTAGAATCATATATTCTCCATCTTCATATTTGAGTTCCCACAAAGTCCACCAAAATATAAACAATTTGGATATCTTCAACAATTCAATGAAGAAGTTATTCGTTTATCTTCATACTTCTCCCTCTAATCTTCTTCTTCTTCTTTGTAATATGAATCACTTTTCTATTGCATTTTATTAACTATTGTACTTCAACATCTTAGATGTTGCTTTTTTTGTATTGTATTTCAATGTTTGTATTCTATTTTGTGCTATTGTGATAAACTTGTATGCTAAATTTATCTATATCCTATATTTTTTAAAGAAAAAAATGTATCTTCAACGTATCAGTATCCTCAATTTTTTTATAAATATATATATTAAAAAATGATGTATCCTTAGACGTATCCGTATTTTAGTTTTTTAGAAATTGACGAATTGCCGTATCTGATCGTATCCGTATCGTGTAGCGGTATCTGTGTCTGTGCTTCATAGCACTAGATCTTTCGTTGTCTATGATCATCATTCTAATTATTATTTTAGAATTAAAATCACCATAAATTACTATGACTTGGCCTATAATTTGGCCTTCCATGATCTATCATCGTCATTCTAATTAACATTTTTGAACTAGCAACAAAATTATAAATAGAGAAGAAGAAAAAGAAGAAGAAGATTTATAGTTGAAGAAGAAGATGAAGGAGCCGAGGAAGAAGGAGAAGCCAGAAGATGCAAAAGGCAAAAATACTTAAATTTTGTTATTTATATAAATATTTTTTCTTATTTTTCTATTTTTGAAAATCATCCTAATTTTTATCAACATTAGTGAAATAATAATAATAATTTTCATGCAAGAAAATATAATATGTGAATATGTTCTCAATTCTTATAGTAAAAATGTTAATAGATAACAAAATGTTATTGAGAAAATTAACAACAAACTACTAATGGAGACTAAATTTAAGATTTTTTTGAAAATATATGAAGTAAAGTTTGGGTTATACCCAAAAATAATATAGCTCTTTAAATACATGTCAAAAACAGAATCATGTGCAAATTTATTCTAAACATAAAATGGGAATATAAACAAGTGACAAAAATAGGCAAACTGGAAAAACAATGATAGAAATTGGTGTGGAACTATTCAAATCTATCGCTGCCATCATCTATGTCATCGTCCATGCATCTACCACAATATAATACTCGTGGATCTTGCCTAGAACAAGATTCAACAACATCACACCATATTATCAAAACAACAATTGAAGCAAAAATCTAACTAAAATGGCTAATAGATAGTGATATTTTACTATATTTAAAAATATTTTCATTAGTTTTACTATTTGAAATAATTATCCAAAAGTCTCATGGAACTCAAAATAATTATTCAAGATAGTTTTTCTTTTCAAAAAATGCAATACTCTTTTGATTTGTGTCTACGACTTGTTGAATATAAATATAAGTTATAAATTTATTAAACGTTATTGAAGTTGAATGATTTATTAGATAAAACAATGAAAATTCAATTTTGATGGTTTGGTGCTAGTTTTGTCATTAGCTCACATATAAACTCACAAATAATAACAAATGCACAAGTATTTGTTGACTGCTAAATTTGGTATATCAACATATATATCAACTATAAAGTATATTCTGTGAATAGTATATTAAATATAAATATTTTAATTATATAATTAATATAAATGCTCATATACCAATAATGAAAAATTGGAATAATAGAAATGAAAATTGGATTTTTTTTTGGTCATATTTGCAAATTGGAAATAACCATTACATATTAAAAAAATAGAAATAACTTATAAATATAATATTGCAAGATTAACAAGGAAATAAAATCCAAATTATTATGAATTTTTTTTTACTATATATTTGAAAGCGTATAAATAGAAATATGCAATATTATTATAATGTATTGTCGTAATTAATTATGACTCAAATAACATAACATATAACTATTAACATCTAGGCGGTCCCATTCCCACTCTCTCCCTATTATATATATTACATATTAAAAAAATTGAAATAATTTATAAATATAATATTGCAAAATTAACAAGGAAATAAAATCCAAAATATTGCTGGCATGCATCGTACTACGGGGATATAAATGCCTCATCCCCACAGTCCCTGAAATTAATTACTGCAATGAATTTAAATTATATATTAAAAAGGTAATTCTTTTAAATGGTAACTATCGAAAATATTTTCAAACATAGTAAAATATCATTATCTATCAGTAACAGAGTTTGATAGATTGTGAGAGATATCTATCACGGTCCGTCATGATCTATCATGGTCTGTCACGGGTAAATAGAAAATTTTTGTTATATTTATAAATAAGTTGACTCATTTTTCTTTATTTGAAAACAGTCTTATTGAAAACTCATAATTTCAAGGATATTTGTAATAGATAGTAAATTAAGGGGGAAAAATCTAAAAATATATCATCTCTTTAAAATATTTGTAAATATGAAAGTGTTGATTAGTCAACTTTTAAATTTTTTTCTAATTTTTCATTTCGCCCCTAGTCTTTGTTTTGTTGCACACATTCTTCTACCATTTCTTCTTATTTTCTTTATTTTTTTTTTTTGGTTTTTGCTTCTTTCTTTTATTTATTTATTTTTTAAAATTTTGTTTCATTTTTTCGATTTTTGCTTCTTACTTTTTTTATTTTTTTATTTTCTTTTTTTTATCCGGTTTTTACTTCCTGTTTTTTTTCTTTTTGCTCTTTTTTTTATTTTATTTTCTTTCCTTTGTCTGGTTTTTGCTTGTTCTCTTTCATTTTTTTTCCTTTTTAATTTTTTTGTTTCTCTAGTTTTTGCTTCTTCTATTTTTTTAATTTTTTTAATTTTCTTTCATTTCTCTGACTTTTGTTTCTTCCCTTTATTTTTTTATTTTTATTTTTCTTTGATTTTTGCTTCTTCTTTTTTTTTTCTTTTTTATTTTTTTTTTAAATTTTTACGATTTTTGCTTTCTTTCTTTCTTTTTCTAAATTTTCTTTCCTTCTCCAGTTTTTGCTTCTTTTCTTTTCTTTTCTTTTTTTTTTTTTTTTAAAAAAAATCTTTCCTTTATCTGATTTTTAATTTTAAGTTTCTCAATAATAGCCAATGATAGCTTTGAGTGTTAATTTTTTAAAGTTGATAGTCACTAATGAAAGTCTGTCAGTGACAGTCACTAATATTTTCTATCATTGATAGTTTAATCTTTGATGATTTTTTATAGTTAATAGCCATTTATAGAAGTCTATCATTGATAGCCAACTTAGTAAATTTAATTAATTAATTTGAATCTTGAACTAAAGTGTAAATGGGATGCCTAAAAATTATCACTAATAACACGTTATTAGTGATAGAAGCTATCAATGATGGCATGTTATTTGATGATAAGAACGAATGACAGAAGTTATCTCTAGAAGCTATCACTAATAACTACGATATAAGTGATGTCAGTGATATCGGTGATTGAACTTAGGTGATATCCATATATCAATGATATGAATGATATAAAAGTCAATTCCATTTGATGAAAGTCTATCATTGATAACCATTGATTGAAACTATCAATGATAGCCATAGTAATCAGTGATATTCGTATATTAGTGATGTGACTTAGGTATATATCAATAAAATGAATGATATTAATGGTATTGTTGATATGACCTAGGTAATATCGGAGATAATCACTTATAGACCTCTCATCGATAAACTTCTATCATTTATAGTTTTAAATGTTAATCTTTAAAAGATGATAGTTTCTTTTCAAAAGTTGATAACTACTTATAAAAATTAATCATTGTTATCCACTATGTGAACCCCGAGCCCTAATTTCTCTACTTGAGTATGTTCCCTATTGAGACCAGTATAGTGAGTAGGTTGATGCGGAAATTAATGTGTAATTATAGAAAAAAGGGTGAAAAATTAGAAGAAAAGTGTGAATTTGAAAGCTTGACTCTTGGGTAAAGCTTGGAAAAATTGGCTAAGTGTAACCCATGCGTTGGAAGCTAGAAAATTGGCTAAGTGTTGTTCCATGCGTTGGCCTTGCTCATTTAGAAGTTATTTGGACGTTGAAGGAAGCCAAAGTGTGGCCAAGAGAAACGCATGCGGCAACCAATATCTTGAGAGGTTAGCAAAGCATGCGGCAACCTCAAGTTTGAGCGGGCATGGGCGCTGGTCGATCATATAGTAAGTGATCAGCGCTACACGATGAGGTAGGCGATCGTACAAGCGGGCATTGAACGATCGTGTAGCAATGTGGGGAGCCAAGCGATGCGGTATGCGATCGTGCTGTAAAGTGCAGCGCTAGACGATGCGAAAAGTCGCGCTAAACGATAGCACTATGCGATGGACGATAGCGCTATGTGATGGGCGATAATGCTATGCGATGGGCGATAGCGTTAGACGATGATATGTTGGCACTACACGATCGACATCAACGTTAGAGGATGACGCTGGGCGATGGTGCTATGCGATGGGCGTGTGCGAGATGATAGCTGTGCTTCGCTAGACGATGGGCATCAGCACTACACGATGAGCAAGAGCTATGCGGCAACATTATGCGATGGTGCTATGCGGCAACGCTATGCGACGGTGCTATGTGGCAACACTATGCGATGGTGCTATGCGGCAATGCTATGAGATGGTTCTATGCAGCAACGATATGCGATGGTGTTATGTGGCAACAGTACTAGACGATGAGCTATGTGGCGATGAGACAAGCCATGGTGGACGTATAGTGAAGCGTCTTGCATTGCTAAGGTTTGCAGTACATAAGGTTATTATGCATTGATGATGTGCTATATGTGTTGGACATCCGAGGGCATGTGGGTGCATAGGACAAGGCTAATTGTATGCGTTGGAAGAGTGTTGGTCATTATCCTAGTTGAGCGTATAGGGTAAAGGTAAGCCATGCGAAAGAGAAGGATATGCGACCAAAGTTGAGCCTTGCGAGCATCTAGCATGTGTGACCAAGTTGCGTCAATTGGATGCACAAAATAAGATTAAATGAACGCGTTTTGGTGTTGGATGGACGCATACGCCAACTGGTGGTGTCTGGATATAAGTATGTTGTGCCAATTGGATGGATGCATATGAGGTTGGGTGGACGCATTTGTGGTAGATGGACATATTAAGGTAAGATGGGCACATTTGAGATTAGATTGACGCATTCAAGATCGTCATCCAGACATGTGGCTTGTTGGGGAGAAGTTTTAGGCCTTAAGGAAATGAGGTGGATGTACAAGAAGACATGCAAATTTAAGTGTTGACTAAGGAAGAGGAGGACACCTTAGATTGTGATGGCATGAAGGTTGCGTTGATAGTGTAAGGAAAAGACATTTGGACATGCGGCCAAGTAGGAGGTATCGACCTTGGAGAGATTTTGGACGCCTATAAATAGGGCCAATGACTTCTCTTCAGATCATAATTCAAAGGACATTAAGAAGAGTATATGAAGGCTGATTGTGAGGAAACTATGCGTTGATGAAAGAACGCATGTGTTGGTAACAAAACTATGCATCGGTCATAAAGCTTCAAGAAGAGACGCAGTTGGACAGTGAAGTCTGGAAATAGCATCAACTTGGGACGAGGATATCTCCCAGTATACTCGTGTGTTTGGAGTGATTTCAAAGGCACCTAAAAGCTCCACGAGTCTAGTTTTTAGGGTAGGGTGCTGAAGAAGAAGCTCCAAAGAATCGGGTTGGAAAGTGAGGAAAAAACAGAAGGGTCAAGCTGTCGGGTAAGCTTGGGTCAGTCTTGAGGATTTGAAGATTCCGACCAAACCACGAAAATTTCTGAGCTAAGATTTTAAGGTAAGCTTCCTGAGACATTGTAGAGCATGTTTTCATAAGGAAGTATCTCACGATAAGGCTTAGAACTATGAGTAATCTGAGCTTTAAATTGAATTTGGCTCTTAGGGTTCAAAAGGGAGCCCGAGGTAACCAAGGAACTTCTAGAGAGAAAGGTTCCTAAATGACCAAGGTGAGTGATTAAATATTTGACTAAATATTTACAATGTTTTAAAGAAACCATATTTTAAAGAAAGATTATTCTCATGCTAGCTAGTTTTACAAAGTGACTTCCAAGCAAACCATGAGTTATGTTTTAAACGCATGCGATGTATAAAAGTTTATTGAAAAACTATTTATGTGTGTTTAAATACACCAAGCATGTGTTAGTATATTTAAAGACATGTTTTCTATGCATTATGCTTTACATGCTTTAAAGAGAAAGTCATTTATGACTAGTTTTACTTGAAATGCGATATCGAAGGACATTTGAGAAGGTATCCAACCAACTCGATACCGAAAGACATTTGAGAAGGTATCCGAGTAGCTCGATACTAAAGGACAAGTTTAGAGAAGGTATCTGAGCAGAAGTACCTAAGGTATGATGGTACTTAGTATGGCCACGTGTACATAGGTAGTTAAAGTCAGAGATTGAGCAAAAGGGTTTTCTCTTGACTAGCAGTTGACGTTGGGATTTAACCACAACAAGGTTATTCTCAACTAAGGAATAATTTTAATGTTTTCTAACAAAAATAACTTTATATGCTTTATGCTTGAAAAATGTTTATACTGCAGTACAAGGTTACTGTAGAAATTTATATTTCAGATTAATCTCTTTATTGAGACTTTTGCATGAGAATCAGTTTTCTTTCTTAAGTCATTGACTGGGCTAGCAAACTCACCCCGTTTTCAAATGTTTTTCTTTCCCCCAGGTAGCAGTCAAATTCTCAGGAGATAGCTTTGCATTTGCTCTGCCACTAAGGGATAAAGATAGTGTAACCCATCTGTTAGGTGGTTATTGTAAATATTGTACACATGTTACAGTTATTCATATAGGGACTAAGGTTTTGGGAATCGGGACTTGTGAAACTAGTAATGTAATCACTCTAAATATGTTGTGTTTTTAAAATTAATAAATTTTGCCTAAGAGGCATCCGCTGTGTACAAGTTACATGTTGGTATCAGAGATTTTCGCTAGATTTATTAGGCAATAAGTGTCAACAAAAGGGTTGATAACTGCTGCAGTCATATCCTTTCCTAGGCTCAGAGAGTAGTCTAGGACAGGGTGTGACACACTAATAGCTTGGGTGTTAATATTTCAAGTTTGAATTCCAATTGATCAAAGTGTATCAATGATAGCCATTGAAAACTGATAGCAAATTAAAAGATGATATTTCAAGTGCTACTATTTTAAGGTCGTATTAATATTTCTCAAATTAAAAGCTACCACTGATGCTGCTATCAGTGATAGCTTTCAATTTGAGAAAACATGAAGAAACACAAAATGGTGGGCTGCATGTGGGCTTTTTAGTCATTTACCTATATAGCTATCACTGATAGCTGCTATAAGTAATATTTAGAGCTATTTGTGCAATATCTCTAATATATTTAACTTTATTCCACATCTTTAATTATTTTGGGTCTTATTGTTATTTATATAACCAATCCTAATTTCAAAGAGGGCATGTGCACCCTCTTGGCCTTATGTATTTTAGCTACTACATACATTTATATTGGTATAATATTATCTATATTAAGCACAAGCTTTCATGAATCACATGAAAAGATCACATCATATTATTAAAGATACTGTCTGACATTTATGTATCCACAATCACCTTCTTTCTTGTCCAATATGGAACTTTTTGTCACATTTTTGTAACATATGGTCTCTCTTGTCATTGAAACTAGCCTACATAATTTTTCAAATGATATGTTATTATTATTGTCATTTACCTAATAACAGACTAAACGTAGTCACCATTGAGAGCCTAGAGTACAATAATTATGAAAATAGGGATTTGAAGCTTCAATCTCTAAAAAAAAAGATTATGTCAATTATCGTTAAACTAAACTATCGTTGAACTAAGTTTACTTTAATATTGAGAGTCTAGAGAGTCGAAACATATGAACAAAATGTTATTAAAATTTATGAATAAAATTGTATTAAAATTTAAGATACTTAATTAGATGCAAATAATCAAATTTCAAAAAAAATTTATGATTTAATTTACATTTTGAGAATATAATATTAGAAAAAGATGATTGTGATGACTCTCAAAACCCTTAATTTGTTGTACCAATTCATTCTCTGACATAGTCGTCAAAATGCGTGTAACAAGCACCACACATATGTGAGTATTTTCCTTATTTTGCAGGTCATGTTCATCCCCTTCCCGTCGAACAAATTTGCCATTTGGTATGATGTGAAGATTAGTTGCATTGTTTTCTAACTAAATTTGGCATCAACATAATAAATTAATAGATATCTATCACTGATAAATCACAATTAATCAAGGTCTATATTGATAGACCCCAATTAATAATAGATCTATCAAGTAGGTCTATCAATAATAGACTATAATAAGTCTATTACCACAAGTCTTTCATTAATCAATAGGACTTAAAATTGATATGGCATATATTTTCAGATACTTTAAAATTCGATTGTAATTGCTCTTATTTTGTGTTAGATTATCATAATCGGTGTCATTGACTCATTAGAAATACGGATATAAAGATTCAAATATTTTACCTATAGTTAAAAGCTCAAACCATGGTCAAGGTAAGGAAAATATGCATAAACATTAATGGACAACGTTCATAATAAATTTTGAAATTGAATGTCAGCAACAATCATTTCTTCCTAATTTTATAAATAGGGTTCGTGGAAAAGCAATGAAAATATCGAATAGTTTTTCAAAGAGAAAGGAAAAGACAACAAAAGAAGTTTAATTGCAGCCATGGCCGTTCCCTTGCTTCCCGCTGCTGCAAGAAGGTAACACATTCACATAAATATCCTTCATTTTGTTCAAGTCTCTTATTTATTGACTCAAATTGAGTACAAAGGAGCCCTTTCTTCATATGATCAACTCAATTATCAAATATCTCAAAAGGATGGGCAAGTTGGTCAAATCTAGTATGGATAATAACGTGCACTATAATTGGAGTCGGATTAAATTATAAATTTGGTCCCTATAGTTTGGAGAAAGTTAGAATTTAATTCCTTTGGTTATTATACAAATTTCATTGTGTCGTCCCAATGGTTTGGTAAAACTCTCAGTTAATGAGCCATCGTGAGAATTTTATCAAATTTTAGTGACTATATATGAGCCTTTTAAATTTGAAGGATTAAATTTAAATAATGCCCAAACTATAGGGAAGAAAGTGGTACTTTAACCAATCTCAAACTTTCTCATACAAAAATGACCTTCATATCTTTCTTTCCCACATAAAATTGTTGTCTTTGTAGAGATAAAACACATTTGCAATAAATGATTGATTATCTCTTCTCAAATGAACTTAACTATATGAATCAAAGAAGTAAAAAATAACAAAGCAATCGTACCATTATATTTAAATAATGTGGATAATCTATTAAAAATGTACAAGCTATAATTGAGAGATTATTAATAAGAGAATTTAAAGATCATTAAGAATATGTCAAATTGAATAAAAGAAATTAAATTACGAAGATAATTTTTAGTTTTCATCGTCAATCCATCTCTTAAATGTTCATATAGATTAAGGGCCTATTTGGAGTGACTTGAGAAAAAAATGTTTTTCAAAAAACTCATTTTTATTTAAACACTCTTGACAAAAAGTGATTAAAGTATATTTGAAAAAATTATTTTGAGTGATTGTCAAACACTCCATTTTCTTATAAAATGACTTATTTTTAAAATTAAACAGTTGAAAATGTATTCCAAACATACTCTAAGTATAAATTCATGAAATCCAACTGCATAAGCTAACGAGTTATAATAAATTTAGTCATACCTATTAATACTATTAAAAATTTTCTTCACTTGTATATTTGAAAACTTGTAAAAGACCCAAAATGACGTTACAAAGGATTGTTATGATCGAATATACTATATTAATTCACCATCCAACCCAAAAGTTTAACTTTCTTAAAGAAATTTTTCATCATATACGTGTAATATATGACACTTGAAATCTTGGTTTCTTATTAGACTAGAAGGTAAAGTGGCACTAATCACCGGAGGGGCTAGAGGAATTGGGGAATACACTGCAAGACTGTTCTTTAAACATGGTGCTAAAGTTGTTATTGCAGACATTGAAGACGATTTGGGTCATTCTCTTTCCAACCATATTGGCTCTTCATCTTTTTCCTTCGTCCATTGTGATGTGACAAAAGAGAAAGATGTCGAAAATGCAGTCGACTCAGCTCTCTCCGACTACGGCAAGCTAGACATCATGTTCAACAATGCAGCAATTCTTGGAGCTCCAAAGTTCAACATTCTTGAAAACGAATCATCAGACTTTCAAAAGGTACACTAGACCGTCTTAAATGTGTTATTTGGTGTTCCGGATTATCAAACATAGGGTCTCGCTGATTAGTTAGCGAGTAGGACTCTAGAGAGGACGCATCCTCGTGGGGTTAAGGTGCAAACAGCCTCAAAACCTAATTTGTATTTGTATTAAATGTTATTTGCGTTATTTACGATTCTTGCCATAGAGTTTACCGAAATGTCCTATATAAATTCTTTAACGTTACTGGTGTCTCTGAATCTATAATATGATATTTTCTTTCTAATAATAAATTACTCTCTCGTTATGACAAGGTACTCAATGTCAACCTACTTGGAGCATTTTTGGGCACCAAACATGCGGCGCGAGTGATGATCCCAGCAGGTCGAGGTAGCATAATCACGACTGGCAGTGTTATTTCGAGCATTGGTGGGATTGGCCCGCATGCATGTACAAGCTCAAAGCATGGCGTGGTGGGGTTGATGAAAAATGCAGCTGTGGACTTAGGGCGGTATGGGATTAGGGTTAATTGTGTATCACCCTACGGTGTGCACACGAAAATGACTCGAGAATTGTTCAAGGTCAAAGATGGAGACGAGATTCCAAGTCTGTATTGGAATCTAAAATGTGGTGAGGATGTTGTGAAGGAAGAAGATGTGGCTGAAGCTGCTCTGTATTTAGCAAGCGATGCATCTAAGTATGTGAGTGGCCACAACTTAGTTGTTGATGGAGGCTTCACTGTTGTCAATCAGGGTCTTTGCTCCTATAAATAATCTAGTAATTCTCTAGGTTTTCCACCAACAATAATAGCAAGAATAAGGTGCAATGAAGAACTTGCTCGCGTTGTGTAGGTTTTTCGTTTGTTGAATAATCCTTTTATGAATTATGATCGTGACTTGGAAGTGACTAATAAACCATAATACGAAGTGTTGTAACATGCAGTTTTAATAAGGTTTTAACTTGTAAAGGAGGAAGCAAGTTAAAGATGTCTTTTCTTTTATAAAATTTAATAGAAAACGTATTTGATCGTAAGAATTGATTCGTTTATTAACTTTATTGCTTAAGTATAAATATCTCACTTACAACACTCTCAAATACACAACAACACATACATGATCTTCAATCTTCTCTTCTCTCTACTCTCACATATTTGTCTCGTTTTTATGGTATTATGGTAGTACTTTCACATTTGTCAATAAAATATGGAACGCATTATAGAGTAAATATGATCTGAAGAAGCAGGTGCAAAAAAAAATATTGCAAGTTACTTCTTCGCTTTTAAATGGTAGATGATAAATTTTTAGTTAATTAGAGTAATTCCAAGACTTTCAGATGATAGTAATTGAAGTAGCATCTTAAGGAATTAAGATTAGAGATAATTTTATTGTTGGGTCACAAGATGCATTGATTCAAGAAGGCAGTATAAGATGTATATGAAAAGAATAAGTATTACTGATCTTCTAATGAACAATTTGTTTATGGTTCAACCATAATCTAAGTTCCTCTTAGGCCAGTGAGAAGGTGGGGACCCTTGTTCAAATCCCGAAATCAACACTTAAGGAAATTACTCATCTACTTACCTTATGTGGGAAGGAGTGACTTTCATCTTGTGGAGTTATATTCCCAACTTCCTATTCAGTTAAATCCCCAAAATGGTAGGCAATTGAGTCCCTAATTTCTATTTGGTCTGATCCTCAATATGGTAGGAATATTGAGTTCCTATTTAGTTAAGTTTCTCTCAGGCCTGTGAGAATGTGGGGACCCTTGTTCAAGTCCCAGAATCAGCTACTCATCTACTCATCTACTTATCTTATACGAGAAGGAGTGAATTTCAACTTGTAGAGTTATGTTCTCAACTTCTTATACGATCAAGTCCCCAAAAAGGTAGGCATATTGAGTCGGTGACTCGAGTTACTCTCACCCGTGCAAATCAAAGGATGTACCCTCACAACTAAGAGTTCAGAACTCACTTAGGATTAAGATCGAGTCACACGTGATCATCTTGTAAAATATTAATCTAATCAATTAACAGATTTACAAAGGGAGATTAATTATTTCCCAATCCGGTCTCATACAGACTTTTTATATAGGATACCTCCACTCATGTATCTCTAGGTGAAAAATTTAGATCAAACCGTTTGTAACTATTATAAAGTGGGCCATATTCATAGTGTCATCAAGATAACGCACCAAACCTTATCCATATATTATAGACCATTGAGTTTGTTTCTTGAACATGATTCACCTGTATGTCAATTATATACTTTTCAAGATTACATATATAATCTTGAGTTAATGGATAATTTAATATTTCATATTTAACAACTAAATTAATTAACTAATTAATTACGAGGGTTTAGGGTACAAATCCCAATAGTGTGTATTATTGCACAGAGCGTCGCGACTTAGCTATCCAGGTTATTAAATTGACTTAGTTAGATTCCCTCTCTTAATGTGGTTGCTTAATTAATATGGACATTAATGAACCCAGTTAGTTGAGCATCTACATTGATTAAGAAATTAATCATCATGTTAGGGTGTGTAGCTTTAGTCTTCTAGGG
Organism: Benincasa hispida; assembly: GCF_027475165.1. NCBI lineage: Eukaryota > Viridiplantae > Streptophyta > Magnoliopsida > Cucurbitales > Cucurbitaceae > Benincasa > Benincasa hispida. The sequence goes on along the minus strand of NC_143485.1, from coordinate 888,820 downwards.
TGCATGAGCTAAGATTAAAACAAGAAAACATTGCATAAATTAGAAATTCTATGATCAACCAAGTGAATGGGCAAATTACGAATCAAGTTTTAGTGCATGCAAGCACTAAAATGCAGCTCAATACTAGTAACAACTTCATGAAGAAGTGGGATTTGTATATAAATTTGGGAGGAACACCTCCTACTTGGTGTAAATGTGGGAAAAACCCACTCAAACTAAGTTTTCAAATTTTTGTATTTTCAGTTTCAAATTTGAATTAATACCAAAATTAACTAAAATTTGATTTAGTTAATTCATAATTAATTAAATATAAAACATCAAAATTTAATTTCTCAAATTGAATTGAAATTGAAAATTAATTTTTATTTTAATAAATTAAACATATTTAATTAGTTAAATAATTTAATATCAAATATTAAATTAATCAGACACCCAATTTTAATCATGAATCTTATTCATATAATTAATATTTAAATCATTGTTTAAATATTATAAAATCTCCAATTTCATTTAATTTAAATAAATTAAACGTTAATTATATCAAATATAATTATACAAACCCTAATTCGAATTTGAACTTACTCAAATTCAAACCCTTATTTCAATTTGACCATTTTCAAATTGAAGTTCAATTTTAACAATTGAAAATAATATCATTCCAAATTCACTTAATTTATTAATTCAAGGTGTTCATGTTTTACAAGTCAGTAGAGGGACCTTATGGATCTACAGAACATGAGCTCCAACGATTTAGAATTAATTGGCTAAAACTCTTTAGATCAAATTAATCAGTACTCGTTAACTACCAAGTCACACCATTATAGCTCGATAGTTGCACTCTCCTCACTGTAGATATATTTGTATCCACTTGATTTAATCATAATTAGTAAGTCGAGCCTTCACAGGTTGTTCGTAATAACGGCTGGGTCAATATGTTATTTTACCCCTGATATTACATCTTGCTCCTTAAGTTTCACTGATTCTCTAATGAAAAATTGGTTTGTGATCCAATCACTAAATTGGATCCCCCTCGGGCCAATGAGAGGGTGGGGCCCCTTGTTCAAGACCTAGATTCAGTACTTAAGAGAACAACCTTTCTTCTATCCCTAAATTAGGGTGGTGTGAATTCCTTATTGCACCCTATGTCCCCAGGTATCTATCCGATTGTCTCCCTGAAATGGGAGGCCTATTGAGCCAGCGTTGTTGAGTCAACCCTCACCTATGCAAATTTAAGGATAATCCCAAATAAATAGGAGTTCATAGTTAGCTCAGGATTAAGATCGAATTACCTAGGTCATCTAAGCGAAATAGTCAGTCTTAAACAGTAAACAACATTATAAAGTAAGAGTGACTTATTTCTTGGTCCGATCTTATACAAACTCATTGTATAGGACGCCCCCACTCCTCATGTCAATACATGAACGAATTAGGATCACTTCGTTTGTAGCACCTTTACAACTTGTAACAACTACAAAGTAGACTGCATCTGATAGTATTACCAGAATCAGACACCCAACCTTATTCATATACTATAGACCGTTTTGGCTATTTACTCGAACTTGATTCATCTTTATGTCTTTACATAAAGTTCAAGTATTCATATAATAGCCATGGATCTTAGTTTATTGGATTTAGACTTTATAAGTGCAATTTATAGATTCAATAACAACTTTATTGAAGAAATGTTGAATAACATCTTTATTGAATAAGCTGAGCTCTTCAAACTCCTGAAGCTATAAAAGTCTGGCCTCCCTAGCTGCCTTTAAATCGTACTTGCACTTCTTGACTGCCCAATATGCCTTATGCTGGATCTCAACTAGAAGATGGCAAACTTTTCCTTATGAGCTCAGATTATTCCTTCCTAGGTTGATCACTGTTAGGTCTTTTAAAGATATATATTTTCTATGTTAATTTCTCTAAAATCGTGTTGATTATTTTCTTTTAATGCTAATTTTGGTCCCCGAGGCATTTAGGAGTCATTAAGAGAAAATTGGGCCAAAAAGATAAAAAATGACCAAGAAAATAAATAAATTGAAGAGAATCATAAAATTATCAAAATGCCATCAAGTACCATCGAGTAATTACCAAAAAGGCTATCGAGTAAATGCCATCGTGCATCGAGTATCGAGTAAAGGCCATCGAGCATCGAGTATTGAGTTTCATCATCAAGTTTCAGTGTCACGACCCTAAGTGAAGAGTTAAGCAGCTGATAACTGGTAGGAATGCCAGTTATTATAAGCATTTTATTTAGAATTATGAGGACTAATAAGTAGAAAACGCGGTGATAATACTTAGAATTTGCGAAAAATTGAGTTTTGCGTCGATTAGCACCTAAATCCTCACTGACCTCAATATTATGCATTACTCTGTGCCAAAGTGTCTATTTTTGTAGCTATCGCAGGAATCAAACGCATGCGTTGGAAATAAGCAATCGCAGACAAATGCGTGCGCTGAAGCCAGACAACTGCAAAGACAAACGCATGCGCTAAAAATTGAATTATCGCATAGACGAATGCATGCAGTGATCGAATGCGTCCATCGCATGAAAATTGCGGTGATCAAGCGAATGCAGTGATCAATTGGAGATTGCGGCCACAGAGTGACAACCATAATAGAAGGACGATCACAAGATGGGTAGAACGCGTTGATACTTCAACTGAATCAATCTCGGACGCATACCTTGGGAGTATCAACAAGATAAGACGATGTGACATTGCCCATACCGCAACAAAGGTAGTAGTGAGACATAATACAATCATGATAGATGTCGGCGTTTGTAACTAAATCCAAAATAAAATTTTAGCAAAAAGTAATAATGTACCCATAATTATTATTTATTTGCAAGGAGTTCTCTTGTAATTATAGTCTCTAAATGCTTATTAGGAATTGGAAGACATTTTCCACAAAAAAAAAAAAAACAAAAAAAAAAAAAACAAATGAAGTTCCTAAATCCACTACAACACTCGTATTTGAAGTGGCTACCAGATGCTTAAACATCTTAGAACTAATACATACAGACATTTTTGGTCCCACAACATCCATGCGTCGAACGTATGCGTTTGCCTCCATTTCTTAATGTTAGTCAGATACCATACATCATTCCCAATGAGTAGGATATCATCAACAACCAGTAGCTTATAAACCCTATAAATAGCCCCGTCGACCTTCATTTCAAAGCATCTGAACTTCTGCCTTAAGGTAGAGGTTTGCGATCACAAATGAGAGCATGAGCGAGATTTCCAGTGAGAATTCTTCATCTCCATAAACCAGACTGAGTGACAACCGGAGCTTTCGCTGGAGATAGAGCTTGAGAAAGACATCTCCACTATTCATCCATGGCACCACCGACAGCCTTGACACAGAGTCTTTCATTTCTCCTCTAACCTCTGTATTGTATTATATTTTAACTTAAGATATTAAGACATTTTGTAATCAATGCATATCTTGATTTCTTCAATGCCATCTTCTTCATCATCTTTATCTTTATCATCATTTACCTTTATCGTTTATTTATCAAAGGAAATCGCATACTTAATCGTGTAGCCTAGAGATAGGATGCATGTAGCAACCCACCGAGAGGTGTGCGTTGTGCGAGTATAGTGAGTTAATCCTCTTTGCTTGGTGAAAAGGCTGTAGCAACGCTTGTCTATGAGTTGTTGCAATACTTGTCTATAAGTAATTAACCGCGTCTAAATGCCTGAGAAGGTAAGAGATGGAATGCACTAAAGCAAAGTATGCATTGTTCCTAGAGATAGGCACAGTCTTATGCTCGATGCAACCATGCACTATAGAGATATAGTCATGTGGCTGACCACCGAGAGGTATGCGATGAGTTAATGTGACAAGCTGGGATTACTTGAGCGATTTAAGATAACAAACATTCTAAGTAGTAGTTAATGGTTGTTGTGTATCTACCAATTCTCATCGCAAGTCATATTGCTCTATCTGTTTAGTTAGGAGTAGAAGTAGTGTGTATATCCATTAAACTTCTTCTTTTTATTTTTATTCATCGCCTCAAACGAATTACTTCACAAGCATTATTGAGTGACAAGTCCCTGTGTTCGACCTCGAATTATCCGAGAAACTTGCATTCGCGTTATACTTGGCGTGAGCGTAAGAAAACTTGTGATAGGAACGCGTGGTCATTGCATACTAGATTAACGCATTTTCATTCCAACACATGACCTCTGACGCATGGGTGTAAACGCATAGCTTAAGCCATGTCTAACGCATGATTGCGTGCGCAACCCCATCCCTAATTTCCCTTCCAACAACAGTAGTTGAAGACAGAACGCTCACTTTTGTTGCAAAACTCGATGTGTTGCAACGCTCCCCACAATGTTGCAACGCTTTGGATTTTGACGCGATTGATGCCTCACACGCCTCGTGCAACGCAATGTCAACCACCAATGTCAGGTCTCAAGTGCAACGCTTCTTGGATTTGTTGTGATTTAATGTTGCAACGCTGACCCCAACGTTACGACGCTACCCTGCAAGTATAAATAATTTTTCTTTCATTTTTGCGGAAGGAGGAAGCACGATTTCGATGGTGGCTGGAATTTCTCTCTGTATCAATTAGTCTCTATGGTAATTTTGTTTCATACTCAGGTTAGATTTTGATTTCTTTTTGAATTATATTCAATAACTTGTAATTGTTCATGAATTTGTCTATGGATTTGTGAAGTAATTCAATATTGTTTATATTTCAAGATTTCTTACAAATTCTTTTAAGTTTTCTACTTGTCTTTATCAATATGAATTTGCGTATTCTTGAATCTGTTTTTAATTCTTGAAGCATGTTGAATGATCTATATCTTGAACATGTTTAGCCTAGATGCTTGGTTTTGTCACATTCACTCATGATTGAATGTGTTGCTTTTAATGTGTTTGATAGAATGTCTAGTCAAGATCTCCAAGAGGCAATAGTAATTGTGTGTTGAATGGCTATCCTAAGATGCACTAATTACTAGATTTGGAGAAATTCAGTTAATTGAGTAAGCTGTCTTAACAATTAATCGACGCAATTGAATCCTAGAACTTAATGGGCATGTTTTCTCTTTTATATGGCTGCTATCGAACCCAACAGAGGTAGACGCATGTAAATAGATTAGGGTTAGGGCTATCCTATCTTAATCATTGATTAGGACGATTTCTTGATTAGGTTATGCTAGTTGTCTGCCTTTGTAGGGACTAGTTTAATCTAGTTAAGTAAGTAGTTGCGAGCTTAATTCAATTGTGAATTAAATTTGTAGAGTTCAATGATAAGAATTTTATTGAGCATCTAACTTGGATTAGAAGCAAGATTGTCCTAAATTTGGTTACAACTATCCTTTATCTTTTGATTTTTAGCATGTTTCTTGTCTTAAAAAACCTCCATTTTATAGCTTTCATAGTTAAGCTTAGTTAAGGAAAAGATTAAATAACATTTCCCTATGGATCGACCTCTTACTTCCACTTTAACTACGAGTTAGTTAGGTTGTTGTTCAAGCTTTATAAATGTTGTTTGTTTTGGGTTAGGTAGAACTAACGACACCTACTTAGCTTCGAGCAACCACTTTTTCCAAAATAGTCTTCACTTCCCCGTTGGATACCTTTTCTTGCCCATTAGTTTGTGTCACACCCCGCCCCAGACCACCCTCTGAGCCTGAGAAAGGGCGTGATTGACAGCAGTTATCAACCATTTTGTTGACACTTACTGCTTAATAAATCTTGTGGAAATAACTCTGATACCAATGAATAAATTCAACAATCAACTGATTAAGTAGGCCCATTTTATTTTACAACAATGTAGCGTTTATACAACTCAAAGACTTAACAACAAAGTTTACAACACCAACTATAAAACCCTTTAGAAGTGTAACTGTGGCTTGTGGCAGACTTTGACCTTAGCAGCACCCTGGAACTCCTCACTTTCCGCTACTTGGGGGGGGGGGGGGGGTAAAACATAAAACATGGAAAACATGAGCTATAAAGCCCAGTGAGTGGTGCCTTTAGATAAACAAATAACTTTGTCAATAGAAATATATTTTTGGGAAAGCAATACATAGTTAACAAGAATATTACCGCAAGTTCATTATTATTTTCTAGCCAGACCGCTGGACAATTCCTAGCTTGACCGCTGGTTAAAACAATCAACCCCAGCTTGACCGTTGGTTATCATATAATAAAAACATCCCCAGCTTTTTCACACGTATACTCAAGCAATGTATCAACAATTTATGTGGAAACTTTCCCTGTACCCTATTATCCCGCCAATGTGCACATCGACTATTTTCCCGCTAGCTATGCTTAGGTAACTTGACTATATTTTCCGCCGGTTGTCACCGACTATAATTTCTCACCGACCAAAGCCAACTATATTTTCCTGCCAAGTACCTTTTCAAGCATGCTAACTATATATCCTGGGTACAATTCCAGTTTCCAACACAAACATACAAGCAATATCTTAACAAGCATAGTAATCAGATAAACACATATCCCTGATCATGCCAATTTAACATTATCCCCTATATATATTTACCTATATATAGAATTCATATCAACAATAAAACACACAATAACCACTCACCTTGGTTGGTTAGGAACTTTCCTTTCCGAAGTTCCTTAGGTTTCCTTGGTTTCCTTTTTTGAATCCTAAATTCCAGATTCAAATATCAGCTTAGATTACTCATAGTTCCAGACCTTATTTTAAGATACTTCCTTCTTAAAAAATGTTCTAAAATGTCTCAGGAAGCTTATCATAAAATCGTAGCTCATAAATCGTCGTGGTTTGGCCAGAATCATCAAAACATTAAGACTGGACCAGCTTACCCGATTGCTTGAACCTTATGTTTTTTCCTCATTCTCCAGCCCGATTCCTTTGAGATTTTTCTCCAGCAGCCCTACCATGAAAACTAGACTCTTTTAGCTTTCATATGGGTTTAGAATCACATCAAACGCATGAGTATTCTGGGAGAACTCCTCGTTCCAAGTTGATGCTACTTCCTGTCTTTTCTACTTGACAGCATCTCCCCTTTTGGAACCTCTTGACCAACGCATGGTCTTGCTACCAATGCATGCGTTCCTCCATCAATGCATAGTCTTCTCCCAATTAGTCCTCACACACTCTTCTTTATGTCCTTTGAAGAGAATTTGAGTTCTTATCTGAAGTCCTTGGCCCTATTTATAGGCGTCCAAGATTGCTGCACGACCGACACCTCCTACTTGGCCGCATGTCCAAGTGTCTTTTCCTCACACCATCGACGCATTCTTACATCAGCGCAAGCCAAGGTGTCATCTTCTCCTTTCACCAACGCATAGCCCTCAACTTTTCATGTCTTCTTATGCATCCACCTCTTTTACTTAAGGCTTAAGAATTCTTCCTAACAAGCCACATGTCCGGATGACGTCCTTGAATGCGTCCATCAACTCTCATATGCGTTAACCACAAATGCGCCCATCCATTGCCGCAACCTACCTATGTTCGGACATCATCAACCGGCGCATGCGTCCACAAACCCTTGAATGACCAACATATAGCACATCACTAACGCATAGCACACCACTAATGCATAGTGCATCACCAACGCATAGTGCGTCACTAACGCATAGTATTGCACTGTCGCATCCAACGCATCCATCCAACGCGTCCAACGCATCCAACACATCCATCACATCCAACCCATCCAACACACCCATCATCAAATGCATCCAACGCATCCAACGTCCAACGCATCACACGCATCCAATGTATCCAACGCATCCAACGTCCAATGCATCCAACGCATCCAACGCATCCATCGTATCTAACGCGTCCAACGCATCCAATGCATCCAACGCATCAATCACATCTAATGCATCCAACGCGTCCATCACATCCAACACATCCAACACATCCAACGCATCCAACGCGTCCAATGCATCCAACACATGCAACGTATCAATCACATCCAACGCATCCAACGCGTCCAACGCATCCAACGCATCCATCGCATCCAACGCGTCCAACGCATCCAACGCGTCCAATGCATCCAACACATGCAACGTATCAATCACATCCAATGCATCCAACGCGTCCAACGCATCCAACGCATCCATCGCATCCAACGCGTCCAACGCATCCAACGCATCCATCCAGCCTAATGCGTTGGTCTAACCTCCAAAGCATTTGTCATTCCCACTTTAAATTCTCCCTTTGCTCAAGTAATCTTTCCAAGATCTTATGGCCAATGCATGGCAATGCCTAGTCCAACACTTAGTCAATTTTTCATCAATTTAAGCTGAACTCAAAACTACTCATGGAAAATCTATTCAACACCTAGAAATTTCCTTCATTTCAACATAAATTTTAACTTTCACTTAGTTAATTTCCTTAACCACCTACTTAAGTAGGAAAAATAGAAATCCGGGTTTCACAGTCTGAAGGTGGTATGGGGTGGTAATACGATGTTGTACACTGTACTTCTTCAACAAGGAAGCAATGACTCAATTGCAAAAGTGTGATCCTTGGTCGCTGATGATTGCCTTAGCAAAGCCAAACCTGCACAGAATGTTAGTCTTCAAAAAGCCTGCAAACACTTTAGCATCATCAATAATAATGGCCTTTGCTTCCACCCATTTAGAAACATAGTCCAATGCCAATAAAATGTACTTGAACCCACAAGAAGAAGAAAAAGGTCCCATAAAGTCAATCTCCCATGCATCAAATATCTCACAGAAAAGAATAGAGACTTGTAGCATTTCCTTCCTATGGGACAAACCTCCTGACTTTTGACAACATTCACAAGTTTTACAAACAAATATGCATCCTCAAATAAAATGTCCCAATATAAACCTGAATCTAAAAGTTTTTAGCAGTTCTCTTGGGACTGAAGTATCCACCACTACATGCTTATGAAAGAAATATAAAACAGGAAAGAACTTGTCATTAGGGACACACCTTCTAACTACTTGATTAACACAAAATTTCCAAAGAATAGATTCCTCCCAGATATAATACTTTGACTCACTTTTTATTTTCTCTTGCCTATGCTTATTCATTCCATAAGGAAAATCACCAGTGGTTAAGTAATTCATAATGTCAGCATACCAAGGAGTTAAAGAAATACCGTTTGCCTGCATCAGTGCGTGGTCAGGGAAGTCTCCATTAGAACTGAGACAACCTCCATTAGCTACAATCCTACTCAGGTGATCGGCGACAACATTCTCATATCCCTTCCTATCTTGAAGTCTTAGGTTAAATTCCTGGAGGAGAAGAACCCGCCTCAACAATCTGGGCTTGGACTTCTTCTTAGACATCAGATAGCACAAAGTTGCATGATCAGAAAAAAAAACTACTTTAGATCCAACAATGTAAGAGCGAAATTTCTCAAGAGAAAAAATAACAACTAAAAACTTGTTTTCTGTCGTGGTGTAAGTGCACTGAGCCAGGTTGATGATCTTCGAAGTGTAGTAGATCATGTGATGTTTCTTATCAAGCTTCTGCCCCAAAATCGCTCCCACAACATGGTCAATTGAGTCGGACATGATCTCGAAGGGAAGATCCCAAGAGGAGCCTAAATAACCGGAGTACACGACAAGGCATTTTTCAGCACATCAAAGCTTTTCCTGCATTCATCATTAAAATCAAAGGCCACATCCTTGTGAAGAAAGGAGGTCATATGCTGAGCAATCTTGCTAAATTCTTGGGTAAAGCTACAATAGAAACCTGCATGCCCAATAAATAAATGTACCTCCCTCACATTTGTGGGGTAAGGAAGCTTAGCAATAACATCAATCTTAGCAGGAACAACCTCTATGCCATGCTCAGAAACAATATGTCCTAATACAATTCCATGTGAGGCCATGAAATGACACTTTTCGAAATTAAGCACAAGGTTAGAATTAATACATCTCTCTAGCACCCTAGATAAATCAGACAAGCAATCATCGAATGAGTCTCCATATACAGTAAAGTCATCCATAAATACATCCATGCGATTCTTAACAAACTCAGAAAATATGTTTATCATGCAACGCTAGAAGGTGTCATAAACATTATAAAGTCCAAATGGCATTCTTCGAAAAGAAGACTCACTATCAGAATAAGAAGGCATACTTACTAGTTCTGTTATGGACAAAGTGGAAAGCTCTCCAAGTGAAATCAAATTGCCTGAATCATTCTCATTATCGTCATAGATGTCCCATAGTACCTCTTGCTCAAAACAGTCAAATACATCAATCTGGCACAAAGACTGTACATGCTCAATGGTGGAAGATCTCATAGCGTCGAAAATATTAAACTTAACTATCTCACCATCAAACTCAACATACAATGTACCCTCATTCACATCAATCTTAGTCTTGAAAGTCTTCATGACTTGATGACTCGAGAGAGCAAGTCATGCAATGTAACAGCGCCAAAAACTTGATAACGAGAATTTAGTGAACACAATTATGCGATGCATGTCTTAGGTTATGCGTTTGTTTTCATGTGTTGGTGGTCATGCGTTGGGATGAAATGTATACGTTAATATCTTATGCAATGACTATGCGTTCCTGCCACAAGTTTTCTTGCGCTCTCGCCAAGTATAACAAGAACATAAGTTTCTCAAATGATCTGAGGTCGAACACAGAGACTTGTAGCTAAATGGTATGCGGTAATGTGTTTGCGGCGGATGAATAAAAGAATGATGGGGGTTATAAGCTCTAAACTACTTCTACTCCTAACTATCAAACAAAGCATTGGAAGTATGACTAAGAGGTAGAGACACGAAACCTATCAACGCGTAGTAAAGTGCATGGAAAAATAGATAAAATGTGAGGATGTCTTCACTCTAACACTAAGCTTGACCGCAAGGGCAACCCTAGGCAACGCAAGCTATGTGATCATGTTATACACACTTGACGTAGACGCATGCGATGGATATGCGATGGTGTTGAGAAGCCTATTTCTAAGCCTCTATATGACCGCATACCACCATAACCTACTTAAAGGGTGCATACGCTGTGTAGTAGCAAATGGAGCTTATCTCTAAGTTCTCCATTCTTGCTTATGCGATCTAATCCGCTTTCTCGAGTCTTAGATTTGGTTTTTAGACTATTCTTCCAAGTATGCCTAAATGAGGAATGATGTGCTCATAAGATAAGGTAATTGCATAAACCTGGCTGACGTAAGATTATACCTATCTCTAGTGAACACTTGCTTACATTACTTAATGCAGCCAACCATTTACCCTCTCGGACAGTTAGTTGCTACTGATTCTACTCATAGACAAGCATTGCATCCACTTATAGACAAGCATTGCTACAACTTCACACTAAGCAAATAGGGTTTTCTCACAACACTCGTGCAACGCACTCCTCCCGGTGGTTTGCTACATGCTTCATATTCCTATGCCACATGATTAAGTATGCGATACTCTAGCAATCTTACTCAGTGATGCAATGAAAGTGAAGGATACTAAGTAAATGAAGATGGAGATGGAGTCGAAGGAAAATACAAGAATGCATTGATCACAGGTAGTTCGTAATAACGACTGGGTCAAATCTTCGTTTTACCCCAAAAATTACCTTTTGTTCCTCAAGTTTCACTGATCCCCTAATGAACAATTGATTTGTGATCCAATCAACAAATCGAATCTCTCTCGAGCCAATGAGAGGGTAAGGCCTCTGTTCAAGACCTAGAATCAACACTTAAAGGGAACAACCCTACTAACTCTAATCGGGTAGAAGTGAATTCCATCTCGTAGCCTATGTCCCTAGCTATTCATCCGGTCTTATCCCCAAAATGGGAGGCTTATTGAGCAGAGACGTTGGTCTACTCTCACCATTTGCAGATCAAAGGATAATCCCGAACAAACAAGAGTTCATAGTTAGCTCAGGATTAAGGTCAAGTTACCTAGGTCATCGCTTTGAAATAGTCAGTCTTAAATATAAACAACGTTATAAAGTAAGAGTGACTGGTTTCGTGGTCCGATCTTGTACACAACTCATTTGCACAGGACGCCCCCACCCCTCATGTTATAACATGCACGAATTAGATCATCATATGTAGCACTTTACAACTCTTTGTAAAACCTGCAGAGTAGGCCGCATCTAATAGTGTTACCAGAATAAGGCACCCAACCTTGTTCATATATTATAGATCATTTTTAACTATTTACTCGAACCTAATCCACTTGTATGTGTCTACATGAAGTTCAAGTACTCATGTAATAGTCAAGGGACTTTTAGGTTTATTGGATATCTAAAAAAAAACAATATATTCAATAAAATTTATTGAATTTTCAGAATAAGTTCTACTATTTACAAACCACGAGTTTTAGGACATAAAACCCAACAAGTTGTATGTCCAACTCTATGACACATTTGGCAAACAATAGCAGGCTATCAATTCTCTATCTTCGCCATCTGTTTAAAAATAGAAACCAGGTCAGATATTTCTTTTCTAAGTTAACTTACCTCGTTGGCCAACTTTACACTTACTGCAGCTCTAGTGCCAAATTGTTGAGAATTTGCTGCCATGGTAGCTATCAGTTTCATTGGCTTAGTTGGGCCTTTATTATCTAAGGCTCCTCCTGCAGCTGCATCTATGCTACTCTTGTCAGTCTGCATCAGCCCCTCATAAAAATACTGGATCAACAGCTGGTCTGATATCTGATGGTGGGGAAACATCGCACAGGTTTAAATTGTTCCCAATACTCATGAAGGGTCTCCTTGTCGAACTGCATAATATTGCAAATCTCTTTTCTGATGCTGACAGCTCGAGATGCTGGGAAGAACTTTTCCAAGAACTGCCTCTACAACTCTTTCCAAGATGTGATGCTCCCAGGCAAAAGGATGTAGAGCCACTCCTTAGCATCTCCTTTCAACAAAAAAAGGTAATGCCCTCATATTGATTTATTCTTGAGTCACCCCATTTGGTCTTATCCTATCGCACACCATATAGAATTCCTTCAAGTGCTTGTGCGGGACTTCAACTTGTAGACCAGAAAATTCAGGAAGTAAGTGAATCAACCCAGATTTAAGCTTGAAGTTACTTGCCGTTTTAGGATAGGTAATGTATAGGGGTTGTTGAGTGAAGTTTGGTGCTGCGAGCTCCCTAAGAGTCTTTTCACATTCAACCATTACTGGTAAATTTTCAGTAACACTTTCTTCTCTGGATGTGTCTTCAACACGATTATCTCTATCAAGTGCAGCTTGTTGTCTCCTCTCTCTCCTGATTCTCCGCTCATCCCTGAAAATTTATGCAAAATACAAATGTCTAGTGAAGGAGTAATATAACATGTAACGGAAGAATTCATAATAAAAGGGCACTTAAACTACATTTGATTTGAGTTTTAAACATGCTATTCAAATGACGTTCATAAGAGGGTTTGACATAAACATTACCTTTGAAGTTCTCTTCCACGAATTCAGTAGAATTTCACCAAGATTGAGCTTGATTCTACAAGAAAATCACTACCAAGATCTTCTCCACTATGCTCACGAAGGAATGTATGGTGGAAACACTCAAATCAAGCTAAACTGAGGATGAACTAGTGAGGGTTGAGTAGGGCTTTCAGATCTTTTTCAATTCAGTAAGTAAACTCAAAATCCTCTCATCTTTCTGCATGGAGCTTCTATATATAGATAGAAATCATGTAAACCAATAGGGCAGCATGGATGGCACCACTTACTTGGTGATTATTGCATAAATCAATTGAAATTTGGTGAGATTCCATTAAATTGTAGTTAGTGGGTTTTTCCTAAATTTTGAAAAATCCACTAACTTAAAACTAATTTTAAAATTGAGAAAAAAATGATTTTAAATAAAACCATTTAATTTAAATTAGTTTTATAAAATTAATTCAAAATAATTAATTTTAAATAAAACTAATTTTGATTTTAATTAAACTTTTTAATTAAAAGAATATTACTTTAGTATCTCAATATTAAATTAATAAAACACCAATTTCACCAATATGATTTAATTTCATTTTTAAATTATAATTTAAATATTAATTGATTCTTCAATTTCATTTAATTTCAACTAAATTAAACATTTTTAATTGTATCAAATACAATTAATTGAAAACCCTAAAAAATTGAACTTGGACATTTCAAATTCATAACCCTAATTCCAAAATTCATCCAATTAATACTCAATTTATAATTCCAATGTGTGAGCTAGTAGAGAGACCTAATGGACCTACAGATCATGAGCTTCAACGATTTGTAATTGATCTATTAAACTCTTTAAACCGAATTAATTACTATTCGTTAACTATCAAGGCACAATACTATAGCTCGATAGTTACACTTTCCTCACTGTTGATATATTTATGTTCATGTAAACCATAATCAGTAAGTCAATCCTTCACAGGTCGTTCGTAATTACAGCTGGGTCAAAAACTACCGTTTTACCCCTGTATTACATTTTGTTCCTTAAGATCCCATTGACCCTCTAATGAATAATTGATTTATAATACTACTTATGAATCATGTCCCTCTCTTATTATGAGAAGGCGGGGCCCCAATTGTTCAAGACTTCAACACTTAAGAGAACAACCTATCTTCTAACCTTAAAATGGGTAGGAGTGAATTCCATCTCCCAGGGCTATGTCCCCAACTATCTATCTAGTCTTATCCTCAAAATGGAAGGCTTATTGAGCAGTGCTGATGGACTACTCTCGCCCATCAGATCAAAGGACAATCCTGAATAAACAAGAGTTCATAGCTAGTTCAGGATTAAGATCGAGTTATCCTAAATTACTTTAGTATGAATGTCACACCCCTCCCTAACCTTAGCCCCAGGACTTGGAAGGGAGCATGAGGGTACATAAGTACTATTCCAAAATAACATTTTTAATTTAACATTTTTCCCCTTATCTATTAAAGACTTTAACAGGTTTACCATAATTTATCTAAGTTTCATACATATAGTTCAATTTCCTATGTTCCTTTATCACATGATTCGAGTCGTGCCCTGAGAATTTACCAAGTCCTAGTGTTTTGGTGGTTTGTAGACTCTTTCTTGAATGCTCGCTTTACTACCTGGGGGGGAATAGAAGAAAACATTTGGAAGAGTGTGAGCTACTAAGCCCAGTGAGTGGTGCTTTTAAAATAATAATCACTTTGCAAAACATATTTTTGGAAAGTCAATCACATAATTACAATTTCAGTATAATTTATGCATGATCATGTGTAAATTCATTCAATCATCATCCTCCAGTTTCATGCTATACTTGGCATGTTCATATCATATACATACTATCAATCATAACAACTTTTTATGGAAACTTTCCTATAACCCACTTTTTCCGTCAATGTGCACATCGACAACTTTTCCCGCTAGTCATGCTTAGGTAACTTGACTATATTTCCCGTCGGTCGTCACCGACTATTATTTCCCACCGACTGAGGCAGACTATATTTTCTCGCCAAGTACCTTTTTTAAGCATGCTAACTTATGTAGTCCGGGTATAATCTCAGTTTCCATAGAAATATCACAGACAATATCATGGTAGGTAGCATAACATCATCAACATGCATTTTGCACTTACATATGCATATATTCACATATCAATGTATAAAACTAAATAACCACTCACTGCAAGTAAGTTTTTCCACTAAAATCACATTGACAATACCTTCTTGAGAATTCCTCCATATCAATAGAAATTCCTCAATTAATACTTGTTATATCAATAAATAATGTCAAAATAGCCAAAATACCATTATATAATGAAAGTACCAGCTTACCCTACTCCAATTTAGCCAAAATCCTAAAATTAGCCTCTTTAGAGGTTATTTGGACTGTGGTAGGCAGCTAGGCATTTGGCTGTGTGCAGGGTGGGCGTGCTGTGCCGCACAGAGGCTGACGCGTCGGGCGTGCGTTGCATGGTAGGGCTGCTGGGTGGGCTAGCGCGTGGGATGCGTTGAGCGAGGCATGCTATTGGATGGACGCAGCGCTGCAAGGCATGCGTGCAAGGTGCCGGATGCGTTGGTTAGCTGTGCGTTCGGGCTGGCTCAATGCTTCACCAACACAACCTTTGTTTCTTTTGAACTCCAATTAACTTGGCAGCCTAATAACTCAAATGTAAACTCTAAATATGCTCTCAACATAAGATTTTGGTGATGGTATGAATAAATCCTTCTCATCCAAGCCCTCTATTTATAGCCATTCCAAACTCACCCCCTTGTGACAACTCAACTCCCATTTGTCTCACTTTGGAGCTAGCAACACTTAGCCTACTCCAGCCTAGCCTTTAGTTGTTCTCACCTCAACTTGCCAGCCAAAATTTCCTTTTTTGCAGGTAATCTCCTTCACCCACCTTCTGCTTAGGTTGATAAGACCTCCATTGCATGAAATCTCCTTTGTCTACCTCCTGCTAGAATTTTGTGTGAACCTCCTTTTGCCACCTAAATCACTTAAATACTTAAACATATTCCTCTATTTAAATTGTTAAGACTTTTGATCGTATAACTATTGGCATCTCTCCTTGGAGTTCCTTTCCATCAATTAGCCTTACTCTTTGTCCTTAACACATCAACTTACCTCCATTGAAATTCCACTTAGCCATCTCATGAGCCGGCCATCATCAATGCATAGAGTGGCCGCTCACCCTCGACGCATGGCTTGCTAGGTATGCTTGCTCGGCCTACTTGGCATGGACGCACGATGCTGACTTGGCATCGTATGCTTCCTTGGAACTCCAAGCAAGTGCTTGCTCGGCCTAGGCACTTGCTTGATTGGCCGCATAGACGCGCTTGACTGCGTGGCCGTGTCTCATTGCATGGGCGTGCGTTTGGCATAAGGCATCAACGCATGGCTGCTCGACGCATAGGATGGGCGTCCGGCTTGGCCGCTCGACGCATAGGCAGGGCGCTTGGCATACCTGCTCGACGCATGGGCTGCGCGCTTGGCCTTGATGCATGGCCTGTGCGCTTGTCATCGACGCATGGCTTGTGCGCTTGGCATGCCCACTCGACGCATGCCTCCTGCCCGTGTCCGCATGTCTTGTGCATGCCTTTGCATTGGTTGTATGCAAGCCTTAAGCCATTTTTCAAGTCTTCTTGCTTCCATTCTCCATGCACTTTTGCATTTAACATGCCTAAGCCTTCCATATGCGTTGGCCCATTGGTCACCTTTTTGGATAAGTTAGTATTAATGTTTTTCACTCTTTGTCCCAATATCCTTACTTAGGATTTTTCTTCTCTATTTAACCTCCCACTTTAGATTTAGTGTTAGGGTCTTACAATGAAATAGTCAGTTTTAACAGTAAACGATCTTTATAAAGAAAAGTGACTATTTCATGGTCCAGTTTTTATGCAAACTCATTGCATAGGATGCCCCCACTCACATGTCTCTACATGAATAATCTTTGGATCACATCATTTGTATTACCTATGCAAAATGGGCTGCATCCAATAGTGTTACTAGGATGAGATACCCAATTTCATCCATATACCTACTATTTAGGCTATTTACTATTAATTTGATCTTGTTTATATCACTACATAAAGTTAAAGTATTCACACTATAGCCATGGATTATGTTTATTGGATTTTCATAATAGAATGTAATATCAATAACTTTATTGAATAAGATACTCAATAATATTTTATTGATAAACAGAATGTTTAACACAAAATTTACGAATTGCCAGTCTTAGGACATTCCCAACATCTAGAATCTCTAGGAGTGTGGGTCATGCACCAAAAGAGAAAATTGATTAGCCAGGAAAGCACTACAAGCCTAAAAAATCAAGAAATCTATTGGCTCCTCGACAACGGCGCCAATTTGGTAGGCTGCCAGATTCACCATAGCCCGTAAACCCGTGCTACGCAGATAATATTTATACGAACCAAACAAGCTACTTAAACTAACTAGTAGTACAAGTGGCAAGTATGAGGTCGAACCACAGAGAGTCGAATTGCATTCCTAAAAAATTGAAACTGGTTGGAAGTAACCAGTGGAGGTTTGTGAAAATTGCGAATTAAAATGGCACGAAAAACAAAATTGCACAATATGAAAGAATGTGTAAAAATATCAATTGAACAAAATACTTAGCTTGGGTAGTTCTAGTTTATTTCATTTTGTTTCAATTCTATCGTAGACTATTCAAAAGATATGTGTGAAATTTAATTACAACTTAACCTACTCGTTAGAATCCTAACCGGTAGTCCATAAAATCAAGTTAAGTATTTTAAAACCCCTTTCCTTCTCCTTCTCCAATTCCGAATTCCAATTTGATTTTTGAAATTAAACTCCCAAATCCTTTTGAGGAATAAATTTACATCAATTATGTTAGAAAATTAATTAAATTAACCATCTTCTCAAATTATAAAAAATTTCTAAATCTCCCAAATTTAATTCAATTTTACAAATTGAATTAAAAACAAAATAAATTTGAATTCTCCTTAAATTAAATTTAAATTTTCAAATCCTTCATCAAAGCACATGTTAAAATTGAATTATCCTTACATAATAATTAAATTTAGCATCAAAATTCAAAATCACCCCCAAATATTTTAAGATAATTAAATTTAAATCACCTAAAAAATTTTGGGATGTCACATGGAATGAGGGAAATGGGCACACACACGATCAATCTGATGAGCACTGAGTTAGGCGACGTTGCGACAAAAAGGCAAGAGCTAGTTGCACTCTGCCATAGTGTAGTTATGCGACCTCAACTTCTTTAAATACCCTCTTCATTATTTTAGGGTGGATCATGCCAAATTTGATGGAGGCTGATGATATGCGCAAGCGCACATGTCGAGTGATAATATAGTAAAACGATCAAGAGATCGAGTATCCTTCTTTGGGAAATTGTTTGATTGTTCTAGCTATTTAGAGATCATTTCAATTTTATTTAGTAAACCAGAATATGATGAGAATTAAAATATATTCTAATTTAATCCTAAAAAGTAAATAAAATATACACTAGGGCAGAACAAGCAAAGACACGTCTTAGGATCATGGTTTCATTGGTGGATTAACTAGATTGATTGTTTATGTCTTAGATTAATTTCCTACAAATAATAAATCTAGAAATCTATTGTCCAAGTATCTTAAATCGAGTCCAACTCTTTCTAATACCTAATTATGAACTCATTTCCATGAAATCAATTAATTAGGTACAACAGTGCAACCCTTCGTTATCAATCTTCATTAATCTCCTATCATTTTTCATGCATATTTGGTTAACAGTCTAGCATATTAGATATAATCTAATGTCCTCCCTTTCAAGCAAGACACCAAATAGTAATCATTCAAACATTGTCCATGTGTTCAAAAGCGTTAAGAATAACTATGCTAAAATAGATTATGCAATCATCAATCCAAGAAACAATCAAATTAGTCTTGATCAATTTAGTAACAAGTGTTGGAGTTAATGTCCTAAATCGAGTTTATCTTGTAGTTTGTAAAGACAAATTATATATCTAATAAAATAAGAGGTATTTTATTAAT
Source organism: Benincasa hispida (assembly GCF_027475165.1). Lineage (NCBI taxonomy): Eukaryota > Viridiplantae > Streptophyta > Magnoliopsida > Cucurbitales > Cucurbitaceae > Benincasa > Benincasa hispida. The sequence continues at coordinate 869,403 of NC_143485.1, read as the reverse complement.
GTTTAGACTGCATTAAATGAATCCAATAAACTAAGATCTAAGGTTATTTTATGAAACTTAAATATGTATGTGGAGACATATAGGTGGAACACGTTTAAGTGATAACCTAAATGGTCTGTAGTAGATGGATAAGGTTGGGTACCTTATCTTGGTGACACTATGAATAGAACCTGCTTTTTAGATGTTACAATTATTGTTAAGTGCTATAAATGATCTGATCCTGATCATTCATGTGGAGACATGTGAGTGAGGGTATTTTATATAATGAGTTTGTATAAGACCGGATCGTGAAATGAATAGTCTCTCTATATAACACTGTTGCTAGAAGAGACTTACATTTCACTAAGATGACCATAGGTAACTTGGCCTTAATTTTGAGTAAGTTGTGAACTCCTGTCTATGAGGGTAATCCTTTGATTTGTATGGGTGAGAGTGGCCATGTTAACCAACTCAACAAGTCTATCGTTTTGGGGACATGTCTGTGTAGGGAGCTGGGAACACAACTACACAAGATGGAATTAACTCTTCTCCCAACCTTAAGGAAATTAGATAAATTACTCCCATAATAGATGATTATGGATCTTGAACATTGAGACCTCAACCTCCCGCTGGCCTGAAAGGTGTTAGTTCATAGTTGGACTATAAATTCTTTGTTCATTATAGGGATCAATGATATTTAAGAAGTTAGATGTAACTACAGGGGTAAAATCCTAGTCTTCTACTACTTCTCTCAAAATCTCTCTTCTTTTCTCTACTACTTCTTCTTTCTCTTCCATGTCTTGGAGACCACACATCCAATTCTTGTGATCTTAGAGAATAACAAAGTTTCACTTATGGTGGTGTTCCTGGACCATTGAAGTGACGTTCTGGATAAGATAAAAGGGAACTGTGAAGAATTTGGGAATCTACAAAGGTAAGTTTTAGCTATTCTCTCTTTTATTCTATTAAATGCATGCTAATCTTGATTGTTTATCCATTATGTTATTATTTTTATATCGTATTTTGTTCATGTAAAAATGGAAAACATTGTAAAGCGACCTCACGCTTCCGCTTGGGATTAGATCCCTTTAATTGGTATTAGAGCCCAATTTATGCAATTTTGATATTCAGTTTTTGAGTAACAAAATCAGAATAGAATGATGGGTTTCTTTTAAAATATATGAATGAGATGTATGTGATTTTAATTGTGGTTTGTGGGTGTTGGGTTGTATGTCCTAAAACTCACCATTTGCAATGTTAAACATATTTTATTTTCAATAAAGATGTTATTGACATTTATTCAATAAAGTTGTTGAATATATAAATTGCACTTGTTAAGATTAAATCCAATAAAATTAAAGATCCATGACTATGATATGAATACTTGAACTTTATGTGGAGACATAAGAGTAGATCAGGTTGAACAAATAGTCAAAATGATCTATAGCATACGAATAAGTTTGAGTACCTTATTGGTAACACTATTAGATGCGGCTCACTTTGTAGTTTTTACAATCGCTGTAAAGTGCTACAAATGAAGTGATCCTAATTCGTTCATGTAGAGACATGAGAAGTAGGGACATCTTGTGCAATGAGTTTGCATAAGATCGGACCAAGAAATAAGTCACTCTTACTTTATAACATTGTTTACTGTTTAAGACTGACTAGTTCAAAGTGATGATCTAGGTAATTTAACCTTAATCTTGAGCTAAATATGAACTCCTATTTATTCGGGATTATCCTTAAATATGCACCGGCTCAATAAGCCTCCAATTTCAGGGGTAAGACCGGGTAGATAGTTGGGGATATAGGGTGCAAGATGGAATTCATTCCTACCCGCTTTCAAAGATAGTAGATAGGTTATTCCCTTAAGTGCTGACTCCGGATCTTGAACAAGGGGCCCCACCCTCTCATTGGTCCAATAGGGATTCATTTTAATGATTGGATCTCAAACCAATTGTTCATTAGAGGATCAGTGAAACTTAAGGAACAAGAGGTAATTTCGGGGGTAGAGCAACTATTGACCCAGCCGTTATTACGAACAACCTGTGAAGGGTTAACTTACTATTCATGGTTATATCTAGTGGACACAATCTATTTACAGTGAGGGGAGTCCAACTACTAGGCTTTAGTGTGACCCGGTTGTTAACGAATGAAGGTTAATTCGATTTAAAAAGTTTAGTCAATTAATCTCGGATCATTGGAGCGCATAATCTGTAGGTCCATTAGGTCCCCCTACTAACAAATGGAATAAACCTTAAAATAACATGAGTTAATTTAAAATGTTCAAATTCGAATGAAGGGAATTAGTAATTATGTGTGATATAATTACTCGTTTAATTATTGAATTAAATAAAATTAGAGAATTGATTAACATTTAAATATGATTTAAATATTAAATTCATAAATAGAGATTCATGATAGTGGATTTGGTGTTTAATTAATTTAATATTTGAAGAATTAATTAAATTGTTTAATTCATTATTAATTTTATTTTAAAAATTGATTATTGAATTATTTTTTTATAAAATTAGTAAAGTTTCATTTTAAGTAAAGATTTAAAAACTGAATTTTGTTCTGATTTTGAAAAGAATTTCAAAGTTCAGCAAAATTGTGGTTTTTGGATAAAACCACTAATGTGGGGTTTTCCCACTAACTTGAACAACACACAAATCCACTCAAAATCAGAAAGGAGGAATTGTCTTCTTCTTGTAATTACTGATTGCATGGTTAATGGATACAAAACAGTTGGATATATCAGCTGATATAGGTTTGCTATCAGCTGATATGGGTATGTAAACTTGAGATTTTTTAAATCTAGAGTTTATAGAAGTGTAATTCAAGGTTGCGGGAAAAACTAGACCTTCTTCTCCAAAATTCCCTTGATCCAACTTATTTTGAGTTCCAGAACTCAATCTAAGGTTCTAGAGGATATTAGGGAAGATCTAGTGGTGGTTCACGACCAGTAGAGGAGAAGATTACAATTGAATTTGAGAATTGAAGAAGATCTTCAAAGGTATTTATTGAAACCCTCTTTTTTTGAAAAACATGCTTGATTTAAAGGCAAAATTGATGAATTAGAGTGCTTAATGATTATGTTTTCTTCTACTGCATGCTTGTTGAAACTAATAGTAAGTTGACTGTTTAGGCTTTTGGCATTTAGATTTACAGTTTTAATTGATGAGATTAATGTAAAACTCAGTGTTTATGGGTATATTTTTTTTTTTTTTGTTTTACTGTAAATTGAGTCTATAAGTTTGTGTCTTTTGTGGCAAAATTTGCTGTAAAAAGAACTCGAAAAAATAAAGGCAAAACAAGAAAAAACAGAGAGAAACAATGCAAGGCAATTCAGTTTTTTAGGGAAACGTTTACAAAATTGATCAATAACTGAAGTTCTAACCATTGGATCGTGCTGCAATTTGGTCAGTATGTTCAAAATACCTAATGTCTTCTTTTGAACGGTTGGATTGTCGTTTTGACCCTTGGTTTATCCACCATTGCTGCTAAATAGAAGTAGTTCTTTTTTTTGTCTTTTTTTGTTTTCTTTTAAGATTTTTTAAAATCTAAGGTTTTAGATTTTATTTGATTTTCTAGGAATGCCAATAACTGGTCAACTTTGCTATTTTGTTAATTAAATTATGCATGAGATGTTTGATTTAAATTATTTTTGAATGGTGCATAAAGTATGCCATTTAGATTCTAAATCCCACATTACGATAAACATGTTCATGCATCATGTCAAAATATAAGTGTTATATTTTTGGGATGAATAATTAAATTATCATGCCATGAATCATAGTATAAGTGTTATATTATTTTAGATGTATGGCACATTAAGCATGTTCATGCATCATACTAGGTTATAATTGTTATAATGTATGATGACATGATGGATATGTGTGCTTAATAATTGTTAGATATTACTGTTATATTTTTCAATTAAAATAAATTTTGCATTCAGCATGACATTACGTAGATAAATATAAATGTTATATTTAATCAATGTCTTTGAATGCAATTATGAATTTTATTTTTCATTATTTTATAATGGTTATAAGTATAACAAAATCAGAAATAAAATCTATAATAAAGAGTTGCATGACAACATAAGTCTAATTTAATTTTAAATGGTTTAAAATTAATTCATCTAGACTTATGTTAAACAAGTTTCTAATGAGATTAGAAATAAACTAATCTTTTAATTCGTTTTAATAGGATTAAAATGAATTTCAATAAGAGATTAAATTATAAAATAATTGTGTAAAAGGGACCTTTGTCTAAGGAATGGAACAACTCTACCTAGAGACCGACCTGGAAGGTGAATTGAGCAAATATTTTATAAGCATGCAATAAATGATAGACTTCGTTAAAAAGTTTGACAAATGAAGTCACATATTATTGAAATATTCGATATAAACGTTATATTGAGCAAATTAACAAAGACATAATTAGAATTAATTAACTCTAAGTTAATAAACCCATTTTTGTAAAACACTCAATGGGAGGAAAAAGATATATACAATATGTCAATTGTTTCACTTACGTTCTCCTTAAAAGTTCACACCCTTGGAGTGTCTCTCTTCGGATGGAATTTGCATGGGTCAATATCAAGGTAAATGGAGAGAGTGTTTATAGTAAGTGGGAAAAGTATACGTGTCAACATATCCTACGATCTCTCTCATTAGTTTGCATTATTAGACCTTCTTGCTCGGTCTCGAGGCCCCCTGGGAGCGTCCCCCTTCGGATGGTTTGTGCATTAGGTTAATATCAAGAGTAAAATTTAGAAATGGTTTATGGATAGGATTGCTTTAGTTTTTGTACGAATCGATTTTTCCCTTCGATTGGCTCATTGGGACGGAACTCTAGGTCTAAAATGAAAGGTCATACTTACAATAAATTGTTAAGCAAGTTAATGATTTATTGACAAAATTAATGGTGACTAATCGTTATAGGAATAAGAGTTATTATTGTGCAATGCTTGATTCAGAAGTGTCTTAATTCAGGGAAGGGGTGACTAACCACCCTTTGGTGGCTTTTTTCCTAAATCATTAAAGCATCATTGCAAAATGGAATAATGTTGGGTTCAATATTAGTTTTTGCTAAACTGGTTGGATTAAAATGAACTTTTGCATAAGTGTTTAAAATAAGTAATTTGTTATGGATTAGTAAAAATGACAAGCGCATCAATGAACCTTCATTTTAGTGCTGAAAGATTGACTGAATTCAATTACACAAATTGGAAACAATCGATTAAAATTATGTTCGTTGTTAACTACCTTAACTTCATCTTGATTGAGGATTGTCCTCCAGTTCCAACCCTTGATGCAACGCAAAATGTTCTTGATGCATACAAAAGGTGGATGAAGGTCGATCTTGAGGCATGAGTTCACATTTTGGCGAGCATACTTAATGCCTTGGCCAAAAGATTTGAGAGCATAGTCACTACATCAGATCATACAATCAATGCAAGAATTGTTTTAGCGAGTGTCCTCACAATTCGAGCAAGATGGGGTTGATATAGGCGAAACCAGTAATGTTAGCTCCCCATTTGAACTCCACTTCGTATTGGATGTCAAGAGACAAATAGAGGAGGCAGAAGTTGCTAACTCTAGCGAAGTTTATCAAAGAGGTTTAACCTTAGAGGAAAAACATGGAATTCATAACAAGGGTGTTCAAGCCGATCTCACTACTGTCAAGAATAGGAAGTGATCCAATGACAATAAATTGGATTTACTTGTCCTGGAGTTGTGCTTAGTAGAGAATAATGATTCTGACTAGATAGTTGATTCAGGGGCTACTAATCATGTATGTTTTCCTATCAGGGATTTAATTTGTAGAGAGAATTGGAAGTTGGGGAGATGACTTTTGGAGTTGGTATTGGTGAGATCGTTTCAGCTGTTTCCGTAGGCAGGCTTAAGTTACTTTTGGAAAAGAAATGATATATGTTATTAAATGACGTATATGTAGTTTCTAATATGAAAAGGAATTTAATCTCTGTTTCTTGATTGATTAGCAAAATTATTCTCTCTCCTTCTTTGGAAGTAAAGAGTTTATTTTCAAAACCGGAATGAGAAAGAATTTGTTTCAAAAGAAAGTATCTTATATGTACTAAGGCCGTTAGTTGCAAAGGTTGTCATAAATATTGAAATGTTCAGAATGATAAAACTGCTAAGAGACAAAAGGTTTCTCCTAAAGAAAATGCCCACCTTTGGTAACCAAGGTTAGGTCACATTAATCTCAATGAGATTGAGAGATTGGTGAAAAATAGACTTCTAAATAGTTTAGAAGAAAATTCTTTACCTGTATGGAAGTCATGCCTTGAAAGCAAGATGACAAAATGGCATTTTACTGGAAAAGGCTGTAGAGGCAAAGAAGCCTTGTAACTTATACATTCAGACCTCTGTGGTCCGATGAATGTAAAAGCAATAGAAGGGTATGAATATTTCATCTCTTTTATAGATGATTATTCAAGATACAGGTATCTATACCTCATGCAACACAAGTCTGAAGCACTTGAAAAGTTCAAGGAATATAAGACCGAGGTTAAAAACTTGTCAAGTAAAAGGATAAAAACACAACGATCTGATCATGGTAGAGAGTATATGGACTTAAGATTCTAGAACTATATGATAGAACATGAAATAACGTCCCAACACTCAACCCCTGGTACACCTCAACAAAATGGTGTATCGAAAAGGAGAAATAGAACCCTGTTGAACATGGTTCGGCCTACGGTGAGTTATGCTCAACTTCTTGACTTGTTCTTGAAATTTGCAGTGGACACTACTGTTTACATTTTGAACAACGTTCAATCAAAGAGTGTTTCTGAAATACCTTTAGAGTTGTGGAGAGGTCGTAAAGGTAGTTTACCCCACTTTAAAATTTGGGGATGTCCAATCTATGTGCTTATGAAAAATCCCAAAAAGTTGGAATCTCGTTTGAAAATATGCCTATTTGTAGGCTACCCCAAGGAAACGAGAGGTGGGTACTTCTTTGATCCAAATGAAAATAAAGTTTTTGTATCGATAAATACTATATTCTTGGAGGAAGACCACATTAAGGACCAGAAACCACGAAGCAAAATAATTTTAAGAAAAAATTCTGAAAATACTATTGAAACTTCAACAAGAATTGTTAAAGAGGCTAGTATATCAATAAGAGTTGTTGATGTCGGTTTGTCTAGTCAAACTAATCCATCTCAAGAGTTGAGATTGTCTCGATGTTGTGGAAGGGTTGTGAATCGACCCATTCGCTACGTGGGTTTAACAGAAGCCCAAAACATCATTAATCATGATGTTGAGGATCCGTTATCTTATAAGAAGACAATAGAAGATGGTGACAAAGATGAATGAATTAAGGCCATGAATCTAGAAATGGAGTTTATGTACTCCAATTCTTTTTGGGAACTTGTAGACCAACCTGATAAGGTAAAACCTATAGGTTGCAAGTGGATCCAGAAGAGGAAAAAAAGTATAGATGGAAAGATGCAAACCTTCAAGGCTAGATTAGTAGTAAAGAATTATACCCAGTTTGAGGGGGTGGACTATGAAGAAACTTTCTCTCCCGTTGCTATAATAAAATCTATCTGGATTCTCTTATCTATTACCACATCATGACTATGAGATATGAAAAATGGATGTCAAAACTGTTTTTTTGAATGGTAATCTTGAAGAGATAATCTACATGACTCAACCAGAAGGATGCATAGTACAGGGTTAAGAGCAAAAAGTTTGCAAGCTCAATCAGTCCATCGATAGATTGAAACAGGCATCTAGATCTTGGAACATGAGGTTTGATGTTGTGATCCAAGCCTATGGCTTTAGTAAAAATGTTGATGAACCTTGTATTTACAAGGAGATCATTAACGATTCAGTAGCTTTCTTGGTATTGTATGTGAATGATATCCTACTCATTGGGAATGATGTAGGTTTCTGATCAAAATTAAGGAATGGTCAGCTGTTCAGTTCTAAATGAAAGATTTGAGTGAAGCTCAGTATCTTCTAGATATCCAAAATGTAAGGAATCGTAACAACAAAACACTAGCCTTGTGTCAGACATTGTATATTAATAAAATTTTGTTAAGTATTCGATGCAGAATTCCAAGAAAGGTTTACTACTTTTTAGGCATGGAATTGTTCTCATTAACGAACAGTGTCCTAAGACACTTCAAGAGGTTGGGGAGATGAGACAAATTACTTATGCATATGCGGTAGGTAGCCTTATGTATGCCATGCTGTGTATTAGGCCCAATATCTGCCATGCTGTGGGAGTGGTCAATAGATATCAGTCCAATCCAAGATCTGATCACTAGAAAATGGTTAAAGCCATTCTAAGTATGTTTGAAGAATGAGGAACTATATACTTGTGTATGGTGCTAAGGATTTGATTCATACGAGATACATTGACTTTGACTTTCAGATTAATAAGGATTCCAGGAAATCCACATCAGAAACAATGTTCACTCTGAATGGGGAGCTATAGTATGACGCAGCTTGAGACAATGATGCATTACATATTCCCCAATGGAGGTAGAATATGTAGCTGCTTGTGAAACTGCTAAGGAAGCTATGTGGCTTAGAAATTTTCTGGCAGATTTGGAAGTTTTTCCAAACATGACTTTGCCCATCACCCTTTATTGTGATAACAGTGGTGCAATGGCAAACTCCAAGAAGGCTCGTAGTCACAAACATGGAAAGCATATAGAGGGCAAGTATCATCTCATTAGGGAGATTGTGCAACGAGGAGATGTGATTATCACACAAATTTCCTCAGAGCAAATGTTGCTGATCCATTTACAAAGGCTCTAACGAATAAAGTTTTTTAGGGTCACTTTGAGAGCATGAGCCTGCAAGATATGAGTCACTTAATCTAGAGCAAATGCGAGATGTTGTTGGCCATATTATATGCCCTAGTTTATTGTATTATATTTGATACTGCACATCCCATTTTTGGTTTTTAATACCTTATACTCCACTTATCCATTGTATTGTATTAGATACGGTACATCCCACTCGTTTTGGAACAAGTGAGAGATTATTGGAGTTAACGTATCTTGCAGTTTGTAAAGAAAAATTATATATCTAATAAAATAAGAGGTATTTTATTAATGTTTAGACTGTACTAAATCAATCCAATAAACTAAGATCCAATGTTATTTTTTGAAACTTAATCCTGTTTGTGGAGACATACAGGTAGATCATGTTTAAGTGATTGATAACTTATAGAAATACTACTGCTTTATTTAGATATTGTGGTTAAAAGAGAGAAAAGTTGTGTCAATTGTATGGAAATTAGCTAAGAAATACAATAATTATAAATTGACGTCAATACACCCACTAACACTATTGCGATGGTAGAAAAGAATATTTCAAGTCTATTTTGCAGGAAATCCAGTCACCATATGCGTTCATGGCTCAAGAGAAAAAGATTAATGCATCTACGTCGCATTGCGCCCATCATTCAGGAATGAATAGACGATCAACGCAATTATGTTAGGAATTCATGAGAAAATAATTTTGCATCCTTCAGCATCAAGAATCTCAGCTAACCCACTATTATGCGTTATTATGCATTCAATTGTCTATCTTTGTAGCTAACGCAGGAATCAGACATAGACACGGAAGTCGGGCTATCGCATAAACGACCGCATGCAGATAAATTCTCCATCACAAATGCGAACACATATGTTCAACGCATGGGTGTTGCGATAATCAACCGCATGCGTCCATCGCATAAGAGTTGCGATCGTCAAGCGATTGCGGTCATCGTGTAGAAGTTGCGGTAACCAAGTGATTGCGGTAATTTCAAGATTGTGGCTACACAATGATAACCATAATAGCAGGATCACCGCAAGGTTGGTGGAATGGAAGCATCAACGCATATCTCGGGAAAATCAAAAGTCGATGTTGACATTTCACCTACCACGCCGTTAGCAGCCGAGATTCAGAAAAGGACCAATGCGCCGCGAATGTCAAAATTAGAGCAGGTCCATTAATGCTGTCGGCGATCAAGCTCTATAAATAGAAGCCGCCGAGCAAAACTTTAGATCATCCAAGGTTTTCATCCAAGGTTTCCTACCTTTTGGTGATTCTTGTGATCTAGATGAATGCGTTAGAAGAAAGCTTGAGAGTTATTCATCTCCTTCATCCATTCCGAGTGACGACCGGAGCCTTCATCGGAGTTAGATCTCGAGAGAGTCATCTCTACCGCCCTTCCATGGCACCACCGGCAGCCTTGAAACACATCCACTGAAAGCAAGACATTGCTTTCAGCTGGTCCTTTCATTTTCTCTTCTTTCCTTATATTGTATTATATTACATTTTGGTTTAAGAAATTAATACATTTTGTGATCCATGCATTTTTATGTTTCCTTTGATTCCATCTCCATCTTCCTTTACTTAGCATCTTTAACATTCATTGCATCACTTAGTGAGATTTCTAGAGTATCATATACTTAATCATGTGGCATAGGAATATGAAGCATGTAGCAAACCATGCATTGTGTGAGTGTTGTGAGAAAATCTTATTTGCTTAGCATGAAGCTGTAGCAGCGTCTGTCTATAAGCGGACGCAACGCTTGTCTATGAGTAAAGTCAACAACAACTAACTGTCCGGGAGGGTAAGTGGTTGGTCATATTAAGCAATGTAAGCCAGTGTTCACTAGAGATAGGAATAATCTTGTGTCAGCCAAGTTTATGTGATTATCTTGTCTTATGAGCGCATCATTCATCATTTAGGCATACTTCGAAGAGTAGTCTAAAAACCAAATCTAAGTCTCAGGAGAGCGGATTGGATCGCATAAGCAAGAATGAGGAACTTAGGAATAAACTTCGTTTGCTATCACACAATGTATGCACCCTACGGAGAGGATATTGCATGCGTCCAAGAAGTAAGATATGGTGGCGGTATGCGGTCATCCCGAAATTTCGCATACACATCGCATACGTCGTAGATTTAGGCACAAGTGTGTGTAGTCTGCATAGCTTGCGTTGGCTGAGATTGCCCTTACTGTCACTCTTAAGGGTTGCGATGAAGACATCCCCACATTTTATCTATTTTCCATCTATTTACTTTGCGTCAATAGTTTTCGTGTCTCTACCTCTCATGTATACTTCCAATGTTTTGTCTATTAGATAGGAGTAGGAGTAGTTTATAGCTTATACCCTCCATCATTCTTTTATTCAATCACCGCAAACACATTACCGCATAACATTTAGTTACACGTCCCTGAGTTCGACCTCAGATCACCCGAGAAACTTGCATTCGCGTTATACTTGGTGTGAGCGTAAGAAAACTTGTGACGGGAACACATGGTCATCGCATACATTCGTTAACGCATAATTTCATTCCAACGCATGACCACCGACACATGACAATTAATGCATACCTTAAGACATGCAACACATATTGTGTCCCTCTAATTTTCGTCACCAGTGCCTTATCTTGGTGACACTATAAATACAACCTACTTCGTAGATGTTACAATTGTTGTAAAGTGCTACAAAAGATCTGATCATGATCGTCCATGTGGAGATATGTGAGTGGGGGTATTCTATACAAAGAGTTTGTATAAGACCGGTACGCGAATTGAATAGTCTCTCTATATAACACCGTTGCAAGAAGAGATGTACATTTCACTTGGATGACCATAGATGACTTGACCTTAATCCTGAGTGAGTTGTGAACTTCTGTCTATGAGGGTAATTCAGTGATTTGTATTGGTGAGACTGGCCTTGTTAGCCGACTCAACAAGCCTACCATTTTGGAGATTTATCCAAGTAGAGAGTTGGGAACACAACTACACCAGATGGAATTCACTCCTTTCCCGACCTTAGGAAAAGTAGATTTATTGCTCCTTTAATAGCTGATTCTGGATCTTGAACATTGAGGCCTCAACCTCTTATTGAATTGAGAGGTGTTAGTTTATAGTTGGACTATAAACTGTTTGTTCATTAAAGGGATCAATGGTATTTAAGGAGTTAGATGTAACTTCAGGGGTAAAATGATATTTTGATCCAGCTATAGTTATGAGCAATTTGTGAAAGGTTGACTTGCTGTTGATTGGTTATATCCATGGACACATAAATAAATTTACAGTGCGAAGAGTGCCGCTATCAGTCTTTAGTAGAGTGATCGGTAGTTAATGAAAATGGATTAATTTAATTATAGAGTTTAATTAATTAATCTTACATCATTGGAGATTCTAATCCGTAGGTCCATAAAATCCCCTTGTTAGCTCACTAAAAGATATATGAGGAATGGTTTGAATAGTTCAAATCAGTTGCATATTAATAAGATTAATATAATATGGTTAATTATAGATGTGATTTATAATTAAAAGAGAAAAATATTCAAATAAGATTTAAATATTAAAGAGATGTATACATATAAATATATGATAGTCATATATTGATTAATTCTATATTAAATAGGATTTAATATAGTCATTTAATTGATTATTTAATGGTTAATTAATAAATTAATTAATTTTTGAGAAGTAGAGATAAATAAACATGTGATGTTTATTTATTAATTAATTAATTATATATATTAAATTGGATTTAATATATATGATTATTTAATTATTAGACTAATTAATTAAATAAAAGTTATTTAATTAAATTAGAACTAAAGTAGGAATAGGAAAGACTACGAGAAGGGAGTCACCCCTCCTCTCTATAAATAGGTCATCATGGCTTATATTTGTGACACAGTTGAATTAGAAATTCTGAATCCTAGTCTCCTACTACTTCTCTTAAAATCTCTCTTATTTTATCTACTACTTATTCTTCCTCTTCTAAGTCTTGGAGACCAGACACTAATTCTTGGAATCCTAAAGAATAACAAAGTTTCACTTATGGTGGTGTCCCTTGATCATTGAAAAGACATTTCGGAGAAGACGCAGAAGGAATCATGAAGAATTTGGGAATTTACAAAGGTAAGTTTTAGCGCTTCTCTATTTTCTTCTCTTAAATGCATGCTGATCTTGAATATTTATCCATTATGTTATTATTTTTATAATGTATTTTGTTTATGTAAAATCAAAAATAAAATTACAAGGTGGATCACACGCTTCCGCTTGAAATTTGATCCCTTCAATAAAATCATAGATCCTAGGACGCAAATCCGTTACTCAAGGTTATAACACAAACATAAACCATTCATGATACTTCCAAATACAAAGAAACGGAAAACTAAAGAGGGAAAGAGATGCAAGCTGGAAGAGATGCAAGTTGGGCTCTTGACATCATCCTCAAATACAGAATCACACTCATCTGATCCTTTTAGATCCTAATTGTTCGAAGCTCCAAAAGATCGACTCTACCCAAAAATCAGCTCCCAGTGGAGGTTCTAATCAAACTTTCTGAAACCTCTCCAAAATTAGTAGTCAAAGCTCCAAAGAAATGTTGGATCTACATAGAGGATGAAAAAATTAAGAAAATGAGTGGTCACTCGTCTAAAACGACAACCCGGATCCAAAGTTCTGACCTATTTACTAACAACGGGATTTATAGCATTACTGATAAAAGTCGAAGCGTCATGACGCTTAAAGACGGAATTACGACGCTCCGTCCATGTTCAGTTTTTCCCTATTTTCATCAATTTGACTCCTTTACTTGCCCTATGTCAACCTTTGAACTTCCTTAGTATTATTTTGGTCATTTTACACTCAAATGTGTTCATTTCAATCAAAATTTCTTAATTTCCTACAATTAAATATAAAATGTATTAAAGATCACAAATTTTGCATAAAACTAGCTAAATTCTAAGTCCAAACAACGCATTTTTGGAGTGCGTTTCATTCGAGGAAAAACTTAATTTTTTTTCTTTTTCCTTCATCTTTTAGGATCTTAGCTTAGGATTTTTGGGGTGTAGTTTGGATTGGATCTCCTTTTCTCTTCTTACTTTGTCAATGGAGATCTTGAGGTAAGTAGTTCTTTTCTTGTTCTTGGGAGTAAACCTTATGTAGTTTCTTTAAGGAATGTTTACCATTAATTTCATATCGTATTTATGCATCCTTGAATCCGTTTAAACCTCTTTGATGTATGTTTATTGGATTGATTAATGCCCGTTCCCTCGAATGTATGTTGTATGCTAAAGATATTAGACTCGCAAGATGTCTTCGCTCTTCGTCTAGCCTAAATCGATAAGGAGAAATTATTGATTCTTGTATTCTAGGGTTTACAAGCTAATCTCAAATCTTAGAATGTATGACTTGATTAGGTTTGAAGAAATTTAATTAAGCTTGGGCTTTTCGATTAATAATCACACAATAGAAATTTAAGGCTTAATGCAAATATAAATCAATTCTATACGACCGCTTTGGATTTTGTAAGATCGATTGCATTTAGATTATTGGAGTTTTGCATGAGGTTTTAATTATTACTTAGGTCACTTGCATGGTTCGATTCTAGCTAGTTGTCTGCCATTGTAGAGGCTAATTAGATTAAGTGAAAATAGTTGTTGTGCAAAACATGATCAATTAGTTTAATCAAAATAATCTAATGATAGGAAATTGCAAGGAACTCAATTTACTCCCAAGGTTAGAATTTCTAATCCTTAATTACATTTAGCCATTTTATCTATATTTTCTTGCATTTATTTTCATACTTTATTCTCATATACACAAATTTCCCCCTTTACTACTATAACTATAAATTAACTTAATGAAACAAATATCGCGCCTTCATATGGATCGATCTGGACTTACCACTATTGTTATGTCTTTGTAGTAATAAGTGTAGAATCGGTATTATAAATTTATTTTGATTCATAAGCGTCAGTGGGCGATGAAAAATTCCTCGCTATCAAAATGCCAAGCAAGCACTTTAATTATCAGTTAAAACTAATGTCCTAATCAAACTAAATGCTTTTGTCCTACTAAGGTCAATATCATCCTGATTTGCACAACCATAAGTATTGAATAATAATATAGTTAAAACGGTCGAGAGGTCGAGTATCTTCCTTTGGGAAATTAATTTTGAATTCTTTTATCTACTCAGATGTTCTTCTAGCATTTATGGGCGATGAAAAACCCTCTTGTTGAGTGTAGTGTTACACTGAAAGATAGAAGCATTACTTGGGCAAGCGTAGTGACTCTCCACTTTATGCTACACATTACACTTGAGACCCAATAACATAATTTCTTCGAGCGTAATGATGTCACAAGATAGCCATGCTATGCGACGAACTTTGATGAAAAATTTCATCCGCCCACGCGCGTCTAGCAATTTGAGGAGCATAAGATGTAGTGTAGCAATGCCAGAGACCTATGCTAAGATAGTAGCGTCGCTATGCTTGGTCCAGCGTTGATACGCTCCACCAATATATACATATTTTGCTCGAATTTTAGGTTAGATTTTAGAGCATGATATTCACCCAAAATTCTATACCTTCTGCTTCCACCATTTATCTTCCTTCTTTCAAT
Organism: Benincasa hispida; assembly: GCF_027475165.1. NCBI lineage: Eukaryota > Viridiplantae > Streptophyta > Magnoliopsida > Cucurbitales > Cucurbitaceae > Benincasa > Benincasa hispida. The sequence goes on along the minus strand of NC_143485.1, from coordinate 853,997 downwards.
CATCTTTCCTTCAATTTTCATTTCAATTTCTCAATATTAGATTGAAAATTCTTGGAATTATGTGTGGCTAAGGTAACCTTTTCTTGATGATAAGATTTTACTTTTAATTTTTTTGAGAATTTTATATGTTCTTGATGTATTTTTCTTGCTGCAAACTCATTTGAGTTTTGAATGAAATCTACATAGATGCATTTAGATTGAATTGAATCGTGATAAATGTTTCTTAATTGCAAAATTCATTAGGCGCTAAGCATTGTTAATGAACTAGATTGCACCATTAGGGAATGATTGTATGAATAGGGAGTTTTCCTTTAATTTTGCAATTCACGAACTAATTAAACTCAATTGAAAAATGAAATTTTAGGATTACGCTATCCAATCTTTAATTCCTTACAACAATTTTCCCACCGTTCTTAAAGCAAACTTGAATTGTTATTGATCCCGCTTAGGTTAGAAATAATCTTGAAGAGTTTAGGTTGAATAAGATTAAATCTTGTTTGATAATTAGGGCAATTAGTGATTGATTCATTAATAGGTTGTGCGTTTGTATGCAATTAATCCTAATTTTTGTTCGATGATAGAAAGTAAAACGAATCCATTCCTATCACCCACGTATCCTTTAGATTGAAATCTTTCAAAAACCATAAAGTGCTCATTTTAATTCGTGCATTTTAATTATTGTTTTCAATTTTTGCATGATCCCCCCTCCCCCATGACATCGAATTCAATAACTAGGTTAAACAAGTAATAGATTCCCTGCTTTCGATCCGATCTTATCGCTATTGCTATATTTTTGTAGTTATAATACTATTGAATGGTATAAAGAAGTTTTATTTGATCGCTTGAGTTAGGTTTAATGGCGCCTATTCTCCGATTGTATCACATTACTAAATGAGTTGTTAAACATATGCATAATCTTAGGATCAATATTACAATTGAGTGATTCCACTTTCCTAAATTGAAGGAAGTTAGTTAGGTTGTTTCTAAAGAATGAACACAAACATTCCCATTTATCTCTTTAACTAAGGCATCCTGTTAGGTAATCATTTCATTTTTCATTTTTGGTTTTCTATTTTTTTAAATTATTTTACAATGGTTTGTATCTTTCTTTAGTACTAGAGTCGAATTCTTAGCCATATTCCAAAAATAGAAACAAGTTCTTGAAAACAATTTTTTTTTTTTCAAAATTTGGCTTGATTTTTTTAAAAACATTGGTAAATAGTAGATAACAGAATAAGAAATTTAGAGGTGGTATGGATATTTGTAGGCTTAATTTTAAAAAAAAAAAACAAAAAAACAAAATGTTTACAAACGAGGCCTAAAGAATTGATTTGTGAAACTAATTTTCGTGCTTCCCTATGATCGACCCATTCTTGCTACTAATACTACTCAATAGTAAAAGTCGGAGATCGGTATTATAAATTTTTATTTGGAAATGAAAGCCTTCAACAAGCTCTTGCCTTTCACATACCATAAAAAGCTTCTTTTCTAAACTTTGGTCTTTCCAAGCTTAGTTTCAGCCTGCATTCTCGATTTTTCAATAATTCTTGTTTGTTTCTTCATTTGTTTATGGGTTTCACCTTGTAATCGAGTTGAATGATGGAAAATATTTCCCACGCCGTCATGAAAGTTGGCTAAGCTTCGTTTTTCATTGGGGCGAATGGAAAATTTGATTGTATTTTTGTATGGATTGTTCTACACAAAGTTTATATTCATTGCAATAAGATAGTCTCTATCCTCTAAATTCATGTTTGTACTTTAAGTCCTTTTTAATTATTTTCGAAACCAAATCCCTCGATTATTTTCAGTCCTTTTTAACAAGTTATGAGGTATTTTTCTATTGAGAATCTTGACAAACCTCATTATCAGCCAAATAATAATAATAATCTAGACTTCCATACACCAAATATACTATGTTAAACTATACCTTAAAGGTAAAGACCAACATTTTTATTAAAGAGATATTACAATTGGTTTATAATAGTAAGTATTATGTGGTATGTGCAATAAATTACAACGTAAAAAATAAAAAGCTTGAGCACAAAGAATAAGAATATATAAGTTTCATTATTTTATAGCTTGTGTATGTATCTTCATTTCATATGGAATCCCATGAAAAGGGTATTTGTGATTCTAGCACGAAGGGATGATAACGCGACAATGGAAGAGGATTTTTTTGGTGGAAGGAGATCTCAAATAAGGCTGGAACATTGGATTATATTTGTATTCACAATAACATGATCTGTGCTCCCTCACCTTGTTGCAGCAAGCAGCCGATGGCTTCTCCGACGTCGAGTACGCCGGAAGACATACTTTCATCTCATTTGGGTCACATGTGACCTCTGCCTCTACCAATTGAGCTTCCTTTACAACCGCGACAAACACAACCACAAAAAAGAAAAAACCTGCCATAGAGAAGAGTTTATTCATCTTCAAGGTTTAAAATGACACTAATATGTGTGTGAGGGAAAAGAAGAAGTAATTGGTTTGTAACTTTGTATTGGCTAAACATTTCGAAAGATATTTTATAGATCCTCGGAGTGGGGTTGATCTTGTTGAGGAAAAACATTAGGTTGTTTATGTGCTATCTTTGGAGAGAACTTGTTAGTTGATGGTTAGGTGAATTTAGTAATTTGATTGTAAGGATTGTTAAAGATTGTCATTTTTGTCGAACAACTTAACTAAAATGTTCGAGTATTTAACACGAGGTTTCTAAATGTAGCTTGTACAACACTACTAGCCAGAATAAGCTTTTTCTTAACTTAGAAGTACTATTTTGTTGTTTATCTTTCTTACCGAATAATCGAGCATGACAACGACGTATAACCTTTATTTAACGACGTTAAGGATCTTGGATTTGACGTGAATTACCTTAAAAGTACTTTCTTTGGTTTAGAATTTCATTAGTTTTATTGTATAAATGTGTTCGTTGAAGAATTATTGAAAAAGCTTTTCTTTTCTGATTTTTTTTTTTTTAATTTATGGGAAGATATCAGTTTATACCCCTAAACTTTGGTAGTTGTATCAATTAAAACTCTAAACTAATAGTTATATCAATTTAAATCTTAACTTTCATATGTTTATCAGTTTACACCCTCCTTCAACCTTCATTCGGCCAATATTGTGTGAAACATATAATTTGAGTCAATAAAACTCCTAAATTTTCATAAATCGATCAATCTAAACACTTCATTATAATTACCTTTGAAAAATTATCCATGAATTAATTATGAAGTGTGTAGATTTCTTTAAATGTCGATTTTATAAAATTGATGGTTAGAGTAAATGCATGATCGACGATATTCAAAGGAAATTCTTACGAGGAATCTAAATTAATTAATTTATAAAAATTTTAGGAGTTTAATTGATATAATTAAAACTTTCCGAGAAGTTTTTTCGAATAGAACGTAGTGGAAGGGTGTAACTTGATAACCACACTTGCTTAAAAATATTGATATAACCCCTTCTTATTTTCTAGGGTTATTTCGCAAAAAGCTTTGATTTATTTATTTGTTTTTCTCTTTTATTGGGTAATATAATATTCCCTCCATTTTCATTTTAAGTTTTATCCTCTAACAAACAGTTTTAAAGATTGAATAACCAAATATATCGTAAGTATACAAATTATTAAGGGGTATTTTAAAAAATAGTAGAAAAATAAGAGAAAATATTTACACAAATAGCAAAATTTAATTATAGGTGATAAACATTGTTATCAATGTCTATCATAAATAGACACTAATAGAAGTCTATCAACGCTAGCTGTGACAGAAAATAATACAAGTTTATCGCTGATAGACGATAATAGAAGTCTATCACAAAGACTGATAGAAATCAACCAGTGTGTATGATGCGTTGTTTTATGCGGTGAATTTATGAAAAGAATTTCGGTGATGAGAAATGCGTTATGCAACAAGTTTTCTCAGCAGAATCCAAGTATAAATTCTACTGAGTTTCCCGGTAAGTCTAGGGTCGAACTCAGGGACTAAGGAAAATGATATCCGGTGGTAATTCTTAAGATAACTTTGCCGTAACAAATAAATTAATGATTGGTTGGTTTGTTGTTTGCGGTATAAAATGTATGCGATAGAGTTAAGAAAAGAGTTAATAATATGGAAGATGCGATGAATATGCAGGGAACTGGTTGAAAAGGGGTTCAGCTAACACTTCCTAGGATTGCGTTCATGTTATGCGATCATGCAACACACATACAATAGCAAATCATCTCTCAACGCAATTGCTACGACTTCTAATTCTAGAACGCATGCGATATATGCGATAAAATCTATAGGACCTACACATAAGCCTCTATTCTTGTTTATGCGATGACGAATGACATACACACATACAGGGCAACCACATAATACCATAACCTATCTCTAGGGTGCATGCGATGCATGTTGGCAAACAGAGCTTATCTCTAAGTCCCTATCTCTTGCTTATGTAGATCTAATCTTGCTCTCTCAAGTCTAGATTCTAACCTAGCTCTCTCAAGTCTAGATTCTAACCTAGCTCTCTCAAGTCTTAGGTTCTTTCTTTAGACTCTCTCTCGAGTAGCTCTAAATGAGTGTTGGGTGCAACATAAGACAAGATAATCGCATACAATTAAGATCCTAGGTCATGTTAGCTTAGTTCTTCTCAACCCATTCGATAGATTTAGCTACTCATGCGTGCTTTTAAGAGAGTGAAAAGATGTAGATAAGTGATGCTTATTTTTATTGAAGTGGAAATGTGGATGATATGCGTTGTGCACTCAAGTTTCCCCAGCGGAATCCAAGTGTAAATTCCTGTTTGTTTCCTGGTAAGTCCAGGGTCGAACATAGAAACTTGTGAAAACAGATTGTGTTGGTAATTTTTATGAAAGCCTTGTGGTAAAAAAATAAATAAATTGTTGGTTTGTTGATTGCGTTAATGAAGGAAAATAACAATTGTAGCAGAGTTTGAAAAGAGTTGGTAAACGGGAGATGAATATGCGGTGAACGGGTTGAGAAGGGTTTCGGCTAACACTTCCTAGAATGTGTTCATGCTTTGCGACTATGCAACATGCATACAATAGTAAACCATCTCTCGATGCGAATGCTACGACTTCTAATACTAGAATGCATGCGATATATGCGATAAGTCTATAGGACCTACAAATAAGCCTCTATTCTTATTTATGCGATGACATGATAGCACACACACAAATAAGGCGACCACATAATCATTCCTATTTCTAGGATGCATGCGATGCAGGTTGACAAACAAAGCTTATCTCTAAGTTCTTATCTCTTGTTTATGCAGTTCTAATCTTGCTCTTTCGAGTCTAGATTCTAACCTAACTCTCTCGAGTCTTAGGTTCCTTCTTTAGACTCTCTCTCGAGTAGCTCTAATGGGGTGTTTTGCACAGCATAAAACAAGACAATCGCAAGAAATAAACTTCCTAGGTCATGTTAGCTTAGTTCTTCTCAACCCATTCAACTAATTTAGCTACTCATGCATATTAAGAGAGTGACTAGATGTAGAAATAGAACTTCCATTGTATAAATATGAAGATGAAGTACAAAATAACAATGCAAGAATAGAATAAAGAACCAGGTAGCAATCTCTTACTGCCCATTAACTTTGAATATGTTGATTCCATCATCATTTGATAATTCCACCGCGCCATGCGGGAATACTTGTCTAACTATGAACGGTCTGAACCAATGTGACTTTAGTTTTCTCAGGAAGAGCCGCAGACATGAGTTGAAGAGTAAGACCTTTTTCCCGACTTGGAGGTTCTTACCGCATATGCGTTTGTCATGTCAGCGCTTGATGCACTCTTTATAAATCTTCGCATTTTCATATGCGTTAATCCTCCATTCTTCTAGCTCAACTAGTTGCATTTTTCGCGCTTCTTCTGCCTTCTTCAAATGAAAGTTCAACTTCTTTACGGCCCACAGTGCCTTATATTCCAGCTCCAATGGCAAATGACACGCCTTACCAAATACCAACGCATATAGGGACATACCTATTGGTGTTTTAAACGTAGTTCGGTATGCCCACAATGCATCATCAAGCTTTGTTACCCAATCTTTCTCTGAAGACCTTACTACCTTCTCAAGTATCAGCTTAATTTCTCGATTGGACACTTCAGCCTGACCATTTGTTTGTGGATGGTATACGGTGGCCACTTTGTGGAGAGTGTTGTATTTGCGCAGCAGCTCCTTGATATTATGGTTAAAAAAGTGAGACCCCTCATCACTTATGATGGCATGGGGAGTGCCAAAACGAGTGAAAATATGTTTCTTCAGGAACTGGGAGACTACCACCGCATCACTTGCGACACATGCTATTGCCTCTACCCACTTGGAGACATAATCGACGACCAATAAAATATAATATTTACCATTCGAAGGAGGGAATGGTCCCATGAAATAAATCCCTCATATGTCAAACAATTCAAGCTCCAAGATGGTGTTCTTTGGCATTGCATATTTCCATGAAATGTTACCCGTGCGTTGGCATCGATCACACTTCATTGCGTAGTCAGCTGCATCCTTGAACAATGTGGGCCAAAAGAATCCACTGTGTAAAACTTTGGTTGCGGTGCGCTGCCCTCTAAAGTGCCCACCATATGGTGAGTCTTGACATTGCGATAATATGCGTTGTTGAGCAGCATTTGGTATGCATAATCGAAAAATCTAGTCTGCCTAACTTTTATACAGATTCAGCTCATCCCAATAATAATGTTGGTGGTAGGTGTAATCTTCAGGAAATTTCTTGCAAACCAAATAATTGACGATATCTGCATACTATGTCTGCATACCAGGGCAATTCTTTAATGTGGAACAGCTGCTCATTTGGGAACACCGCACTCACCTCAGACTCGTTGCGGTCAACCTCAGGATTTTCCAGTCTAGACAAATGATCCGCAACTTGATTCTCTGTCCCCTTCCGATCGATTATTTTTATATCAAATTCTTGAAGGAGAAGAACCCACCTGATCAGCCTCGACTTTGCATCCTTCTTTTTCATTAAGTACTTTATTACCGAATGATAAGTATGGATGAGTACCTTTGTTCCCACCAGATATGCTCGAAATTTCTCCAACGCAAAAACTGCTAGGAGCTCTTTCTCTGTGTTGGTATAATTTGTCTGAGCAGGATTTAATATTTTACTCGCGTATGCGATGGGATGCAAAATTGTTTTTCTCTTTTGTGCCAGTGCTGCTCCCATCGCATACCAGCTTACGTCGCACATGATTTCAAAAGAAAGTGTCCAATCTGGAGCAATCAATACGGGTGCGGTAATCAGCGCATCTTTCAAAACTCTGAATGCGTTGAGGCAGTTGTTGTCAAACTCAAATTTTCTATCAGCCTCTAATAACGCACTCAGTGGTCATGCTATTTTAGAAAAGTTTTTTACAAATCGTCTATAGAATTGCTTGTTGGAGGTGGAAGTTTTTCAATTGCTTCGATTTTTGCTTTATCCACTTCCAACCCATCCCAGGAAACCTTGTGTCCCAACACTATGCCCTCCTTCACCATGAATTGACATTTTTCCAAGTTAAGCACCAGATTCGTCTCTTCGCATCTCTTCAGTATCTTCTCCTAGTTGGCTAAACAGACTTCATAAGTGTTCCCATAAACAGAGAAGTCGTCCATAAAGATTTCAGCAGAGTCCTCAAGATAATCTGAAAAAATGGCCATCATGCATTTTTGGAACGTGCTTGGCAAATTGCAGAGGCCAAATTGCATACGGCGAAAAGCGAAGGTCCCATATGGGCAGGTGAATGTTGTATTGTCTTGATCTTCTAGAGCTATCGTAATCTAGTTGTACCCGGCATAACCATCCAAGAAGTAGTAAAAATCATTTCCATCTAGATGGTCTAGTATTTGGTCGATGAATGGCAGAGGGAAATGATCTTTCTTTTTGGCCACATTCAGCTTGCAATAATCCATTCAAATGCGCCATTCAGTAATGGTTCTTTGCGGTATTAATTCTTTGTTTTCATTCGGGACTACCGTCATGCCGCCCTTCTTCAGTACACACTACACAGGGCTGACCCACGTGTTATCTGCTATAGGATAGATGATGCCCGCATCTAGCCATTTAATGATCTCATTCTTGACGACTTCTTTTATTGCAGGGTTGAGTCTACGTTGACGTTCAATCGTTGCTTTGTGGTCCTCTTTAAGACGAATGCGGTGCATACAATACGTAGGGCTAATTCCTTTAATGTCAGCGAGCATCCAGCCAATTGCTCGCACATGTTTCCTGAGAATGCTCATCAACGCATTCTCTTGGTCTTCGTTGAGCGTAAAGGAAATAATCACAGGCAGCTTCTTATTCTGCCCCAAAAATGCGTACTTTAAATGGGTTGGTAGGGTCTTTAATTCAAGTGTTGGTGGTTCTACTAGGGAAGGTTGCGTTGTTTTTCTTTTTTCTTTTTCTATTGGCTCTTCTTCTTGTTTTGCGATCATTTCTTCTTCCTTGCTTGTTTTTGTTGTGATCGCATTATAGGCAGCAGCGGATGTGCTGGCATCCTCTTCTTTATTTTCTTCATCAAACTTTTCTTCTTTAATCACATTCTGGTCATCATCTGAGTCATGCAGGTCTTCTTCATCCAGAAACTTCATGGCACGAATTATGTTAAACTTGAGCTTCTGTCCGTTGATGCTTAAAGTATTTCCCCTTTATGCACATCAATTTGAGCACGACTCGTTCATAGAAAAGGTCGCCCCAGAATGATGGGCACATCTTTGTCGGCCTCATAGTCCAATATGATGAAGTCAACTAGTAGGATAAACTTATCAATCGTTATCAGCACATCCTTCACCTTTCCCTCTGGATGCACCAGAGATCTATCGGCCAGTTGGAGAGTCACTGTTGTGGGCACAAGTTGCCCCGCGTTCAGCTATCTAAAGATTGACAGAGGCATCAAATTTATCCTGGCTTCCAGGTCACACAGGGCTTGCCCGATGTACAATCCTCCTATGGAGCAAAGAATAGTAAAGCTCCCAAGATCGCTCATCTTCGGTGGAATGATTGATTTTGAACTTTGAGTTAACGCCACCGTGGCAAACTTACCAGCTGCCCTCTTCTTAGTTAATATATCCTTCAGAAACTTTGCATAGGCAGGCATTTCCTCAATTGCTTCACTGAAAGGAATATTAACATGTAATTGCTTTAACATAGATAAGAAGCATTGGTACTGTACCTCTTCGTTCTTTTTCTTCCTTAGTCTCTGCGGGAAAGGGGGTAACTGCACTTTCATGGTTCTCGTCTCAGTTGGCTTTGAGGTCGACGCAACCTCTAGTTCTACTGCTTCTTTTTCTCTTTCTTCTTCTTGCGTCACTGCAACTTCAGATTCTGCCGCAATGGGAGCTATCGGACTAAGCTCTTTCTTTCCTCCATCCACAGTCTTCCCACTTCGCAATGTCACAACCTGACATTGCTCTTTACTTAATCCCCTCGGGTTGCGTGGAAGTTTAGTTGAACTTGGTAGAGCCCCTTGCAGTCTACTCTTTAGCTCACTCGCAATCTGGCCCATCTGTAATTCTAAATTCTGGATGAACGTAGACTGACTTTGAAGCACCGTTTCGTTTTTCTCTATGTATTGCTTCAATAGGCTTTCCAAGGAAAAGGATTGCGGTGGTTGGGAGCTACTTGCTTGATTGCTCGTCTGACCGTTGGTGCATGGGAAGAATCCTGGTGGTCCTTCATTCTGCACCACAGGTTGGAAATTTTGTTGTTGATTCTTCCAAGTAAAATTGGGGTGGTTTCTCCACCCAAGGTTGTAGGTATTCAAAAAGGGATTATTCTTTACAAAGTAGACAGATTGTGGATTTTACGAGCAATCTTCCATTGCATGCCCATCACCGCAAGTCACACACCTTGCAGTGTTTTGACTGATTGCGTTGATTTGCCCGTTTTGTGATGTTGGGCTGCTGATCGCAATTCCTTGTATTAGGTTCATTATTGCGGTCATCTAATTTTGTAGTGAAGCAATAGCACAATTATTTGCGTCATTGTCTTTGAGTCTCAATCTCTAGTCACTCTCTCCAATCTTTATGGTTCTTAGAGATGCGATCCAAGATATTTTTTTGCTTGTCATACATTTTATCAAGCAGGCCACCACCAGCTGCCGCATTGGCAGCGGTCTGCGAAGCGGGATTCAAACCATGATAAAAAATTTCCATCTGGAAGCAATCTGGCAACCCATTGTGTGGACAATCCCTGACCAACCTTTAAACCTCGCCCAGATATCGTTGAGCTGTTCTTCCATGTCTTGTTCAAAATTTGTAATCAGTTTCCGTCGTCTATCATTCTCAGTAGGTGGAAAGTATTTCTTCATAAACTTCTCCACGACCTATTCCCAAGAAGTGATCTATCCCGATTCGAGAGAATACGCCCATTTCCTAGCCTGATCACAGAGAGAAAATAGGAACAACGTTAGTCAAACTTCTTCCTCAGAGATGTTCGTGAATACAAAAGTATTGCAGATTTCAATAAAGCTTCGGAGAAGGACGTGCAGGTCCTCGCCACGCCTTCCTCTGAATTGTCCTACAGTTTGGATCATCTGCAGCATCACCGGCTTCATTTTGAATCGACTTTCGTCGAGGGCAGGCCTCATGATTCTGGGAGAGAAATCGTAGAGGTTTGGCGATGCATAGTCCCTAATGGGTCTATTGCGATTGTTTGCCAACAAGATTGGATTCGCCATGACATTGTTATCATTTGGTGCTCCGTTTCCAGGCTCCTCTGCCATCTCTTCTTTATTTGATTGTGGTTGCTGTTGGTGGTCTCTCAATCTCCTTCTAAACATTTGATGCGTTATTTTATGAAGTGGAAATATGGATGATATGCATTAATGGAATTGCGTTGTGCACTCAAGTTTTCCAGTGGAATTCAAGTGTAAATTCCTCTGAGTTTCCTGGTAAGTCCAGGGTCGAACACAGAGACTTGTGAAAATAGATTGCGTTGGTAATTTTTGTTGAAAGCTTTGCGGTAACAGGAAAATAAATAAAGTGTTTGGTTTGTCGATTGCGTTGATTAATAATAAATAACATATGCTGTAGAGTTTGAAAAGAGTTGGCAAACGGGAAATGTGATGAATATGTGGTGAATGGGTTGAGAAAGATTTAGGCTAACACTCCCTAGAATGCATTCATGCTTGCGATCATGCAACATGCATACAATAGTAAACCACCTCTCGGTGCGAATACCGCGGCTTTTAAGGCTAGAACGCATGCGATAATTATGCGATAAGTCTACAGGGCTTACAAATAAACCTCTATCTCTATTTATGCGATGACAACGTGACATTCACACAAATATGCGACCACATAATATCATTCCCATTCCTAGGATGCATGCGATACAAGTTGACAAACAGAGCTTATCTCTAAGTCCCTATCTCTTGTTTATGCAAGCCTAATCTTACTCTTTCGAGTCCAGATTCTAACCTAGCTCTCTCGAGACATTAGGTTCTTTCTTTAGACTCTCTCTCGAGTAACTCTAAAGGGTATTTTGCACAGCAAAAAACAAGACAATCGCAGGCAATGAACTTCCTAGGTCATGTTAGCTTAGTTCTTCTCAACCCATTCAACTAGTTTAGCCACTCATGCGTATTAAGAGAGTGAGCAGATGTAGAAATAGAACTTCCATTGAATAGATATGAAGATGAAGTACAAAATAACAATGCAAGTATAGTAAAGAGTCTGGTAGCAATTTCTTGCTGCCAGGCATTTACACTATTTCTACTCGTGCTCTAAAGATATTCTCGCTCTCGCGAGAGTTGATAACTTGTAGAAATAAAATTTATTTATAATGCTTTATTTCGATATTGAGGCCAAAAGAGAGGAAAGTTGCGTCAATTGTATGGAAATTAGCTAAAAAATATAATAATTATAAATTGTCGACAATACACCCACTAACACCATTGCGATGGTAGAAAAGAATACTTCAAGTCTGTTTTGCAGGAAATTAAGTCACCATATGTGCTCATGGCTTAAGAGAAAAAGATTAATGCATCTACGTCACATTACGCCCATCATTCAGGAATGAATAGGCGATCAACGCAATGACGGCGCATGTGACAATCGATCAAGAGCTTTGCGATCAACGTAACTTCAACCGCATGCGGTAATAAAAAACAACACCTCGTGTGGACACACGATCGAAAGATGCAAATCAGCAATGCAATCGTGGAGGATTTTGACACGTGTACAACTAACCGTTGTGCATTTTCGACGGATTGATTGCATAACAGAAGGAATATTTATTCCACCATTCTCGGAATTTCCATAACAATAAAGTGGGGACCACACGGCAGAGAGTCAGAGCATTCATCTATAAATACCTTCAGAGAATTCACTAAAAAATATACTTGATACGGGATAATTTATACGAGGCTATTGAGAGAGATGCTGATCTAAATGCTGATTGAAAAAGATCTGGGGAGAAAAGAGATAAGGCCGAAAGGTGAGTCTCAGGGCGAATCATTCCAAATCCCCACCGTGAAGCTCTGTACCTAGATCAACTCTACCGGTTGAGCAAGTCTGAGAGGCAAGCTCATCCTTCCATTCACTCCATCTATGCCAGCTAGCAATCTTTCCATCCAGATTGGTGTCAAGACATTGACACTCTTCTGTATCTGTTTCTAACTCTTATTCATCAATTGTACTTCATCTTCTTAGTCTAAATCATTCATAACCATGTATCAGACGCTTGATTTTATAATTAATTGTCATGATCATTCTCATTTCCACATTTCTGTCTATTTCCGTTCCTCCATTAATCGCTTTCTCCACGATGTTTTCTTAATCTCTTGGTAATTAATATAAATTAAACAAGTAATTTAATATGCACTAAAGAAATAAGGATGTTTAGCTAAAGCATGCTAGATGGCATCTTCACCTATGAGAGCAGAAGTGAAGATGCCATTCTGATCTGTCAAGAGAAGGTTAGAAGAATGCGTTAACTAAAGCAAGAAGTAATTTCAGAGATGGAAACAACCTTGCGTTCACTACGTTTGTCCTGATTTCACCACAGGATGTGGGAAACGCGACCAATCATCGAGAGGTGTACACCAAGGGAAAGCAGAACCGCTCTTATATCTTTAATGCAATTAAGAAACTTGTGATATTTGTATTAATTACCATTTCTCTTTCTGTTTCGCACATAAGCCTTGCCACTACATAACACGACTTGTGTATAATCTTCACAATCAGTCTCAACCTCGGTATCTTGTATCATGTAACCTGTATCTTGTATCATCATAGCTTAGGTTTATTTTATCGCACTTTACTTTTATCGCAATTTACTTTATTATCGCATTTTTATTGCTTATCTTTATTTTACTGCACAATTTACTTTATAGCATGTACAAACCACACTTTTATTAAATTGAAAAACCCCCGGTTGCATATATTACAAACATAACACAATCAACCTAAAACAATCGCTAGTTAGACCTCGGATCACACTGAGAAACTTACGGTGGAATTATACTTGGTTCAAATGCAAGTACAAAATAACAATGCAAGTATAGTAAAGAGCCTGGTAGAAATTTCTTGCTGCCAGGTGTTTACACTGTTTCTACTCGTGCTTTAAAGATATTCTCGCTCTCGTGAGAGTCGGCTTGCTCTCTTCTCTTACGCCTCAAGGTTCTCTCTCGAGTTGCCCTGGGTGATCTTCGGCGCCATCACTCTTCTGTTGCTCCGCCTTAAAAATGGAAGAAAACTATGAACAGAACATGCAGTGAACCGGTTATATATATCGTGTACCCCTTTTTTGAAGAATGCACTTGGTATTTATAGGGCATCCATGATGAAAGGTGGCTTCTCTCTTCCGGTTGTACAGATGGAACAGCTTTAATTCCTGATTGACGTACCGAATATCTATCACCGATAAAGCTGAATATACTTCGTGATCGTTATTGGTTTTCATCTTAGTTTGGATTTGACTATCATAATCTTTCTGTCCCATCACTCTTAATTGGCCTTTCTCCCAAGTGCGCCCATCATGTTGTGCTGACCAAGTTGCGGTGATCCTTCTCAGGTGAATGTTTGCAAGCACGATCAATGCAAAGCTTTGCAGTGAAGTTGCGCTCGACCAATGAATTCCTATGATCGCAATCTTTGCATTGCGTTAACGGATATTCTGCACAAAAATACAAAATTCAATAGTTCTAATGCGCTGACCGCATGCGACAGCAATATTATAGAATTTATGCTTAATGGACGCAATTTAACATATTTCATCAACGCAATCCAACATTGTTTAAGAACTTAGCACTATGATAACGTGCATTTCTGCCCGTTATCGATGTTCTCTCAATCTCGTGGTCGTAATTCGTCAGAGATTGAGAGTCTGCAAAGAAATTAAAATTTTTTTTCTAAAATCTAGGGACCACAAGTTTAACCTTCAAAAAGACTTTACTATATTCCAGGACATCGAATGATTTGTTTCAAAAAAAACTTTTTCACTGGGGTGTTCAATGATTTTTTTTATCCTTGCGTGTTTTAGACATTATTTTTTTTCTCTGACCTTGCACTGATCCAAGTGCCTCACCTTCATTTTGGCTTTCCCCCACGTGTGTCATGCAGACATCTAACTACGAGCAAGATGCTTTTTCTCAGACTAAACTCATGTTCATATGGCAGCGAAGTTGCGGTCATTTATTTATGCGTTGATCACGATTCTTACCTTCGTTTTGGCTTGCTCCCACGTGTGTCATGCAGACATTCAACTATGAGTAGGATCCGATCGCAAAATTTTTTTTTTCGACAAGCAAGGCTAAAAATAGCAAGGTCGAAAATGAATACCACACCCGAAAATTTAAAATACGACAATGTTCTCATTGCCAAAAGATTGAAAGAAATCATGCGATGTTTTTAGGAAGTTTCGTAAAGAGTCAATTTGAAAAAAAGCTAGCAGACCACTAAATTCTAGAAATATTTCATGGGGTGACTGTCCTAAAATTAAGTTGACTCTAGTGTGTACGAAAAGATAAAGGCATGCGTTTCATCGTTGAAATCATAATTGGCAAAGGGAAAGCATGCGGTGACTTACTAAATTGATCAATGTTAAATGATTGCGGTAACCAAAGAGGATGCGGTGATAAAATTTCAAAATTAAAATTGATGCGATGAAATTTGGAATAAAGTCAAGGAAAGATACAACCCCCAAATTTGCGCTGTCACCCGTATTATTTGTTGACGCATCGTGCTTTATGGCGATCTACTTTCTTTGGATTGCGGTGATGAAATAAAGTAGTTGTGTCTTCGTGTAGTGCCTCCGTAATCGTTTACCTTGACCCTTTGCAAAGAAAAACATTGAGAGGGTCAAATGATAGCAAAAAAACAAAGTTAACAAAAATTTTCTCTCTCTCTTTTTTTTAATAAATTAGATAGCAAAATGATAATACTAAATGGGAATAGAGTTAAGTTTATGAATTCAGTATTTCAACGGATACTTCACAAAACTTGCGCCCTGTGTCCCTGGTGAATTTAAATCGTCTGATAGCGCAGGGACTGCCCACTTCTTTCTCATTCAGAGTTTCTCAGGTACACGGAGGCGACTTTGTGATGCCAGTCTTCTCTGCGATATACTTTCAATCGTTGCCCATTAACCTTGAATATGTTGGTTCCGTCTTCATTGAATAACTCGACTGCGCCATTCAGGAATACCTCTCTGACTATGAAGGGTCCGAACCAACGTGATTTTAATTACCCAAGGAAGAGTCGTAGCCGTGATCTAAATAGTAAGACCTTTTGCCGGACTGGGAGATTCTTTCCGCATAATTGTTTGTTGTGCCAGCGCTTTGCACGCTCCTTGTAGATCTTTGCATTCTCATATGCGTTAATTCTCCATTCTTCTAGCTCGACCAATTGAAATTTTCTCGTTTCTCCTGCGGTCTTTAAGTCAAAGTTTAGCTTTTTCACCACCCACAGGGTTTTGTGCTCTAGCTCCAGTGGTAAATGACACACTTTATCAAATACCAATGCATATGGAGACATGCCTATCGGTGTCTTATAGGCGGTCCTGTATGCCCACAGTGCATCGTCCAGCTTTGTTGCCCAATACTTTCGCGAAGGCCTTATCACCTTCTCTAGTATTAGCTTGATCTCCCGGTTGGACACTTCAGCCTGACCATTCATCTGTGGATGGTATTGGGTAGCCACTTTATGGAGGATATTATATTTGTGCAACAATTCTTTGATAGTGTGATTGACAAAATGGTTGCCTTCATCACTTATTATGGCACGTGGGGTGCCAAAACGAGTGAAAATATTCTTCTTTAGGAATTTGGAGACTACCGCCGCATCATTTGCGGCGCATGCTACTGCTTCTACCCACTTGGACACGTAGTCGACGGTTAACAGAATATACTTGTGACCATTCGAAGGTGTGAATGGTCCCATGAAATCAATGCCCCAGACGTCGAACAACTCCAGTTCTAAAATGATATTCATGGGCATCGCATGTTTCCATGAAATGTTACCTGTATGTTGGCACCGGTCACATTTCATCACGTAATCTCTTGCATCCTTAAATAGTGTTGGCCAATAGTACCAACTTTGTAATACTTTTGCTGCGGTGCGCTGGCCTCCAAAGTGTCCGCCATATGGTGAATCATGACATTGCGATATTATGCGTTGATGAGCATCGTCCGGTACACATAGTCGTAGAATCTAGTCTGACCCCCTCTTATACAGATTTGGCTCATCCCAATAATAATATTTGCATTCATGCCTGAACCGCCTCTTTCGGGAAATTGGTCGCAAACCAGATAATTTACGACGTCTCTGTACCATGGAAATTCTTCAATATGAAATAACTACTCGTCTGGGAACACTACATTCACCTCTGACTAATTGCGGTCAACCTCTGAATTTTTCAATCTGGATAAATGATCCGCAACTTGGTTCTCCGTCCCCTTGCGATTAATTATTTCTATATCAAATTCCTGGAGGAGGAGAACCCATCTAATCAACCTCGGCTTCATGTCCTTCTTTGTCATCAAATATTTTATCGTCGAGTGGTCAGTGTGGATGAGTACTTTTGTTCCCAGCAAATATGATCTGAATTTTTCCAACGCAAATATTACCGTAAGCAGCTCTTTTTCTGTGGTGGTGTAGTTAGTTTGAGCAGGATTCAAAGTCTTACTCACATACATGATGGGATGTAATATTGTTTTTATCTTTTGTGCCAACACTGCTCTCATCACATACCCGCTTGCATCACACATTAATTCAAAGGGAAGTGTCCAATCTGGTGCGATCAACATGAGCGTGGTCGTTAATGCGTTATTCAAAATCATGAATGTGTTGCAGAAATTGTCATCAAAGTCAAATTTTCTATCGGCCTCCATCAACGAACTCAGCGGTCGTGCTATCTTTGAAAAGTCTTTGACAAAACGTCTGTAAAATCCGGCATGTCCCAAGAAACTCTTGACAGCCTTTACACTTGTTGGAGGTGGGAGCTTTTCAATTGCTTCAACTTTTGCCTTGTCCACCTCCAACCCGTCCCTAGATACCTTATGCCCCAGCACAATGCACTCTTTTACCATAAAGTGGAATTTCTCCCAATTAAGTATGAGGTTCGTCTCCTTACATCTTTTTAATATCTTCTCCAAGTTGGCAAGATAGACTTCGTATGTGTGCCCATATATAGAGAAGTCGTCCATGAATATTTCTATATAGTCTTCGAGATATTCTGAAAAGATAGCCATCATGCACCTTTGGAAGGTGCTTGGCGCATTGCAGAGGCCGAATGGCATGCGGCAAAAAGCGAAAGTTCCATACGGGCAGGTGAATGTAGTCTTTTCTTGATCTTCAGGAGCAATCATAATTTGATTATAATCGGCATACCCATCCAAGAAGTAGTAGAAGTCATTTCCAACTAGACGATCCAACATTTGGTCAATGAAAGATAAAGGGAAATGATCTTTCTTCGTTGCCGCATTTAACTTGCGGTAGTCCATGCAAATCCACCATCCGGTGACGGTTCTTTTCAGTATCAGCTCGTTATTTGCGTTAGAGAATACCGTCATCCCATCTTTCTTCGACACGCACTACACGAGACTGACTCACGTGCTGTCTGCTATCAGATAGATGATGCCCACATCTAACCACTTGATTATCTCCTTCTTTATGACCTCTTTCATCGTAGGGTTGAGTCTGTACTGATGTTTGATCGATCCTTTGTAGTTCTCTTCGAGACGAATTCTATGCATATAGTATGCGGGGCTAATTCCTCGAATGTCTGCGAGCGTCCAGCCAATAGCTCTCACATATTTTCAATGCTCAGTAGCGCATTCTCTTGGTCTTCATTAAGTGTAGAGGAAATGATTACCGATAGCTTTTCATTCTGCCCCAGAAACAAATACTTTAGGTGGTTAGGTAGGATCATCAGCTCTATTATTGATGGTTGTTTTAAGGACAGTTTTGTTGTTTTTCTTTCTTCATTCATCGTCGGCTCATCTTCTTGGGTTGCGATCATCTCATCTTCCTTATTTGTTCTTTTTATGATCGGCTTGCATGCAACAATGGATGCGATCGCATCCTCATGTTCATTTTCATCTTCAGGCTTCTCTTCTTCATTCAAATTATGCTCATCATCAGATTCATTAAGGTCTTCTTCATCAGGATATTTCACGACACGGATAATGTCAAACTTGATCTTCTGTCCAATCACGCTCAAGGTGATCTCCCCTTTGTGCACATAAATCTGGGCACGACCGGTTGATAAAAATGGCTGTAACAGAATAATGGGCACATCTTTGTCTGCCTCGTAGTCAAAGATGATAAAGTCTGGTGGCAATATAAATTTGTCGATTGTAACCAGCATGTCCTTCACATTCCCCTCCGGATGCACCAGAGATTTATGCACTAATTGCAGAGTCACGGTCGTGGGCACAAGTTGCCCCACATAAAGCTGTTTGAAAATTGACAGAGGCATCAAGTTGATGCTGGCTCCAAGATCGTATAACGCTTGCCCGATGTACAATCCTCCAATGGAGTAAGGTATAGTAAAACTCCCAGGATTGCGCATCTTCGATGGGATTATAGATTTTGAGCTCTGCGTCAAAGCCACCATGGCAAACTTACCAATGCCTCTCTTCTTTGTCACCATATCCTTTAGAAACTTTGCATATGCGGGCATCTTCTTAATTGCTTCAGGGAACAAAATATTAATATGCAATTGTTTTAACATAGTTATGAAGCGTTGGTACTATACCTCATCATTCTTCTTCTTTCTGAGTCTCTATGGGAAAGATGGAAACTGTACTCTTACGGTCCCCTATTCTTTTGGCTCTGAGGTGGACGCAATCTCTGGCTCTATCGCTTCTTTTTCTTCTTCTTCTCCTCGAGTCACCATAATTTCTGGTTTCAGCGCAACTGAAGCAGTCCTGCTCGGCTCCTTCTTCTCCCCTACCACAGTCTTGCCACTCTGTAATGTCACGACTTGACGTTGCTCTTTACCCGTACCCCCTGGGTTGTGTGGGAGTTTTGTTGAACTCGGCACGGCCCCTTGCGGTATTTTCTTAAGTTCGCATGCAATCTGGCTCATCTGTAGTTCCAGGTTGCGGATAGACGTCGCCTGGTTTTGAAATACAGTTTCGTTCTTCTCAATATATTGCTTCAACAAACTTTCCAAAGAGGAAGATTGTGGTGCCTACGAACTGCTAGCTTGATTACTCGTCTGACCATTATTTTGCGGGAAAAATCTGCGTGGCCCTTCTTTTTGCGCCACTGATTGGAAATTTTGCTACTAATTTTTCCACGCAAAGTTGGGGTGGTTTCTCCACCCAGGGTTGTATGTGTTAGAAAACGGGTTATTCTTCACAAAATAAATTGACTGTGGGTTTTGTGGGCATTCCTCCATTTCGTGTCCTTCACTATAAGTAGCACACCTTGCGGTAGTCTGGATGGTTGCATTCACTTGCCCACTATGAGTTATTAGGCTGTTGATTGCGATTCCCCGTATCAAGTTCATCATCGCAGTCATCTGACTCTGAAGTGAAGCGATAACACCATTGTTTGCATCACTATCCTTTATTCTCAATCTTTGATCGCTCTCTCTCCAATCCTCGTGATTTTTAGAGATACTATCAAGGATGTTCTTGGCCTCATCATACGTTTTATCTAGCGGACCTCCAGCGGCAACCGCATTGGCAGCGGTCTGCAAAGCAGGGATTAATCCATGATAAAAAATCTCTATTTGCAAGTATTCTAGTAATCCGTTATGTGAGCAGTCTCTTACCAGCGTCTTAAACCTTGCCCAAGCATCGGTGAGCGATTCATCCATGTCCTGTTCAAAATTGGTTATTAATTTCCTTCTCTTGGAATTCTCAGTTGGTGGGAAATATTTCTTCATAAACTTCTCTACCACTTGTTCCTAAGAATTAATCTCCCCTGGTTCGAGAGAGTACGCCCACTTTCGTGCCTGATCACACAAAGAAAATGGAAACAAAGTTATTCGAACTTCTTCGGTGGAGATATTCGAGAACACAAAAGTATTGCAGATTTCTATGAAGCTCCGGAGGTGGGCGTGCGGGTCCTCACCACGCCTTCCTTCAAACATCCAGTAGTCTGGATCATCTGCAGCATCACCGGTATCATTTCGAATCAAGATCCATCAAGAGCAGGCCTTATGATTCCTGGGGAGAAATCGTAGAGGTTGGGCGACGCGAAGTCCTGAATGGGCCTATTGCGATCGTTTGCCAGTAGGATTGGATTCGCCATAACATTGTTTTCATTTGGTGCTCTGTTTCCAGGTTGTTTCGCCATATTATCTTTCTCTTGTGGTTGTTATTGGCGGCTATCTCTCAGTCTTCGTTAGAACGTCCTTTCAATTTCTGGGTCGTTATTCGCCAGAGATTGAAAGCTGCAAAGAAATCATAAAAATTATCGTTAGCACACTGAATTACCGAAGTACTCGGCAACGGAGCCAAAAACTTAATGCGTTGTTTTATGCGGTGAATTTATGAAAGGAATTGTGGTTATGGGAAATGCGTTGTGCAACAAGTTTTCTCAACAGAATCCAAATATAAATCCTATTGAATTTCCTGGTAAGTCTAGGGTCGAACTCAGGGACTAAGGAAAACGATATGCAGTGGTAATTCTTAAGATAACTTTGCGGTAACAAATAAATTAATGATTGGTTGGTTTGTTGTTTGCGGTATAAAATGTATGCGCCGGAGTTAAGAAAAGAGTCAATAACACGGAAGATGCGATGAATATGCGGAAAATAGGTTGAGAAGGGGTTCAGCTAACACATCCTAGGATTGCGTTCATGTTATGTGATCATGCAACAAACATACAATAGCAAATCATCTCTCAATGCAATTGCTACGGCTTCTCGTTCTAGAACGCATGCGATATATGCGATAAAGTCTATAGAACCTACACATAAGCCTCTATTCTTGTTTATAAGATGATGAATGACATCAACACATACAAGACGACCACATAATACCATAACCTATCTCTAGGATGCATGTGATTCACGTTGGCAAACAGAACTTATCTTTAAATCCCTATCTCTTGCTTATGCAGATCTAATCTTACTTTCTCGAGTCTAGATTCTAACCTAGCTCTCTTTAGTCTTAGGTTCTTTCTTTAGACTCTCTCTTGAGTAGCTCTAAAGTGGTGTTGGGCGCAACATATGACAAGATAATTGCATGCAATGAAGATCCTAGGTCATGTTAACTTAGTTCTTCTCAACCCATTCGATAGATTTAGCTACTCATGTGTGCTTTTAAGAGAGTGAACAGATGTAGATAAGTAAGTTCCATTTTATAGATATAGAATTGAAATACAAAATAATAATGTGAAATGATAATAAAGAGCCTGGTAGCAATCTCTTGCTTCGCAAGGTTTTTACACTGTTCTTCTCTACTCTGCACAAAAGATAATCTCGCTCTCGCGAGAGTCGACCCTCTCTCTGCTTTTCCACGCCTCTGGGTACTCTCTTGAGCTGACCAGAGCAATCTTCCGGGGCCTCTTCCCTTCTCTCGCTCTACCTTCTAAGTAAAAGAAAAACTATGAATAAGGCTACTTCTATCTAATGGAAAATAATCTAACTGTCGAACTTCTTCACTGAAGGTGGCCTCTGGTATTTATAGAGCTTCGGGGTGAAAGGCTTCTTCTCTCTTATGATTGCACTGATGGGATGACATTAATTCTCTGTCTGATGCACTGAATATTTGTCACTGAAAAGTTGAGTGTACTTCCTACAGTAGTTTGTTAACGGCTTATCAACTTAATTTGGAATCGACCGTAATCATCTTTCTGTCCCATCGTGATTTATTGTGATTTTCACCCAGATGCGCCCACCAAGTTGTGCTGGCTCTATGCGACAACCTACTTGAGCAGATATTTGTGAGTACAAATGATTGCATAGCCTTGTGGTGCAAATGACTGCATAGCATTGCGGTGCAAATGACCGCTAGCGTTGCGGTAATACAATCTTGTTGCGCTCGGCCGTTAATTTCTTTGGATCACATTTTTCACCTTACGTCAACGCATATTCTGCACAAAAATACATAAGTTAACTGTATTTTAATGCGATGGATGCATGTGACTGCAATATTGTGAACTTAATGCTTTTGAATGCAATCTGGTATATTTTTATCAACGCAAACCTACATTGTTTAATAACTTAGCACTGTAATAACATGCATTTCTGCCCGTTATCAGTCTGTCCGTAAAGTCAATCAGCATCTATCAATGATAGAAATGGATACAAGTCTATTACCGATAGATGTTGATAGCTGTCTATCACTGTCTATCAGTTATAGAAACTGATAAAAGTTTATCACTGATAAAGAGTAATAGAAACCTATCACTGTCTATTAGTAATAGAAACTAATAGAAGTATTTATACTGATAGAAACTGATATATGTCTATCGTTGATAGAGATTAATAGAAATCTATCAGTATCTATTAGTGTTTTTCTTTTTTGTTATTTGTGTAAATAGTTTACATTTTTCCTATCTATGAAAACTTCTCAATTATTAATCCATGTTTAGCAATTTGGTTATTGGAATTCAAATTAAGGACCTATTTGGATTGGCTTGAGAAAAAGTGTTCTAAAAAAACTCATTATTTAAACATTTTTTTTTTTTTTTTATAAAAACTGATTAAAATACACTTAGTAAGCTACTTTGACATGTTGTCAAACACTCTAATTTCTTCTAAATTGACTTATTTTTTAAATTAAGCACTTTAAAATATATTCCAAACATACCATAAGTCAATAATAATGTCACGCTTGAACTTTACTAGTTTATGTTCTTTTTCTTGGGGAGGAAACAATATTACAAGGACTTGAATATAGAACTTCCCTAGACAAACTACTCAAATTCTATCTTAAACCATCAATTGATCCAAAAACTTAAGCTATCGATGAAATTAAATTTAATTATATCATCTAAAATAGGGTATTGGCAGCTATTATATAAAGACACATCCCTTTTTCTTACTGAAAAAAACTTTTGAAAGATTCAATGAGTGGAGAAGGGCGATATGAAAAGTTCAATAAATAATGTTCCAAATGAACAACAAGAACCAACCATTCCTAAAACTCAAGGACCTCCTCTTAGGCATGAAATCTCATTTGCATCGGTTGACAATAATGGCATGGCCCAGTTGCCTTTCTCACCTGTACAAAGCTAATAAATTCTACTACTTCATAATGTAGGCTGTGAATGTTGTGTTACTGTCGGTCAGAGTGTTTCTCTATATCTTATTGTATCGTTCTACTACATCTAGAGAAGGAAACTTTATTTTTCTATGTTTTATTCATACTTTATTTTGTGTTTATCTCTGATGTTCTTTCATTTGCTATAACATCGTGGATAGCAAGTTTCCATACACGGTTATTTTGTGTTTATCTTTGATGTTTTAGGTTGTTACTACATGTATGCATACATTTTAAATCGACACTTTTACAGGATTTGGTAAAAACCAAGTAAATGCTATGAAATAAATAACTTTATTAAAAGTAAACAACGAATAATAGCCATTCGGGGCTTGCACTCTAAACAATGAATAATAGAGAAAAATTTTAGAGTTAGTTCGATTTTGGGAGCCCTTGTAGTCGAATTGTTGTGCAAAGTTCGCCATAGTCAACATCGTTTCTCAACCAATCATTGTAATTCCGATATGTCTTTTAGATGCTAGGTAAATTCTCTTGGAATTGTTTGTATGTCTTAATTTTTGAAGGATTTCTAGTTAAATTTACTTCATTGTTGTGAACCCTTTGGATGGATTTGTGTTAATTTTAATAGAGTTTCAATGAATTGATCTAACAAATTAATTTATTGAAGTTCTTGTTTATAATATCTTCATAGCCTATGCGATATTGATTGATTTAGTTGCACGTATTAGGATCACATGTTTAGGGTCTAGATTTTTTCTGGTCAAACTCATGTATGCCCTAGTTTAATCTTTCCCAATTAATCATGCTACAAGATACGACTTTTCCGGCTTGTAGCATGTCTCAACAATTAAACCCTGTTGTATTACAATCAGTTTCAACTTGTATGTCACTAAGAAGGAAGAGTTAATAATTGAATTTGTGCTAGTTTGAGTCTTATCAAAATTGGCTAATTGGGTTATTAGATTTTCTAATAGGTTGAGGGGTTCACAAAATTAGTAAAATTAGCTAGTGCCTAAGGATAGAGAATAAAAAGTATACAAACAAGTCCTAAGATTTTTCCTTTAGTTTGATCCAATCCCTTTTCTGCTAATTTTTGTTCTCTATTCGATTGTCAATTTATTTTACATAAAACCAATAAAACCCCCATTCTCATGTGGAATCTTTATATAATCCTAGTTGATGATTAGTCTCTCTGTGGATTCGACCCCGATCTTATAACTCTACTGCATTTGTGGTACAACCTTGGATTGGTGAATATAATCTTTCTTTGCTCGGGTTGAAGGCATGTACGACGATGCCTTCCAAATGCTCAAACACTCGGCGTCATTGCTAAGGAGACTTGGCAATTAGCCCAGGAGATTTTTTGGATTCCATTTATATATATAGTCTTTTTTTTTTTAAAAAGAGTGTGGGTATTTCTTGCCTTTGCTTTATGACTTGCTCCTCTAGGAGTACAGACTTCGTTTTATTACAGATATTAACGGAAAGGAGAGGAGAATCCGAAAGAGGCGTAGGGGAGAATTACCAGAAGAAGGAAATCAACAAGTTGCTGACGATACAACAAGAGTAATGAGAGAAGAAGTTCGTGAGAAAAATCTGAAGAAGCTGGCACAGCCTGACATGGATAGCAGCCCAGTGCATCGTATTTCCACCTACCACCGTGCCGTTCAAACTTAAGTCGGGGTTGATTAATCTATTTCCTATCTTCAGAGAGAATGCAGGAGATAACCCCCTCACAAACACATCAAGGACTTCTATTAGCTCTAAAAAACAACTATTATTCCTAGCTTAATTCTGGCTCGTTATCAGATTTTACATGTTTATTTCCCTATTTTGTAGGTACTAAGCAATTATGAGGTAGAATTGGCGATTTGGGGCCGAACGAGGTTAATTTAAAGCAATTAGAAGTTGATTTAAGCATCCGAGCTTCAAAGGAGTTGAGATTGCCAAATTCCCATCGAGTATAGTCAGCTATCGAGTACCATCGAGTCAAATTGTACCAAGTAAACAAATATTAACCACCAAGAAAACAAGCAGTGAGTATCGAGTAAGCAAGCTTCGAGTAATGATTTTTTGGCAGAACACTCAGTGTCGTAACGCTTTTCACAACCCTTAGTCCAACGCTCATTCGACGTTGGACGGCAGTAGCATTAAGTGTAGGGCAGCATTGCAATGCTACCCCAAGCGTCGTGAAGCTCCAAAATTGAATCATCGCCAGTGTTGCAACGCATCTCAACGCTGTAAGGCAGAACACTCAGCGTTGTAACGCCCATTCCAAGCGTTGCAATACTGCGATGATTGACGAAAAATTGTTGAACGCGTGGTGCAAGCAAGTGTTGGACGCATCATTGCAACGCTTGCCCAACGCTCTCCAATTCGTATCGCAGTGTTGCAATGCTATTTCCCAGTGTTGTGACGCTGCATGCAACTTATAAATATTGTGTTGGTGTTCAACATTTAACATGAAGAAGAGTTCAAGCAGCCTTCTAACGCATTCCTGTTGCTAAATACTTCCGAATATAGTTAATTTTGAGAGTTTACTTCAGTTTATGGAGCCATTGAAGCCAAGTTGCCGACCGATCATCGTCATAGTCAGCCTCGACTCTTTCTTTTGATCATTGTAATTCCAATATGCCTTTTAGAGGCTAGGTAATTTTCTTGGGATAGTTTATATGTCTTAATTTTTTAAGTTTACTATTTAATTTATTCGATTGTTGTGAACCCTTTGTGGATTTGATTTATTAATAATAGAATTTCGATGAACTTTTCTGACAAACTAATTTATTGAAATTCTTGTATTCAAAATCATTCTAGCCCGTGCATAATTGATTGATTAAGTTGCATATATTAGGATCGCATGTTTAGGGTCTAGACTTTTTCTGGCCAAATTCATGTATGCCCTAGTATAATCTTTCCCAAATAAATCATGCTATAAGATGTGCCTGTGCGGCGTGTATTGTGTCTCGACAATTGAACACTTAATTAATACTTTTCAGTTTTAACTTATATGTAGTTGAGAAGGAAAAGTTTTAAACTAAATTAGAGTTGATTTAGATTTTTATTAAAATTGGCTAAGTGGGCTATAAAAATTTCTAATAGGTTGAGGGGTTCGCATAATTGAAGAAATTAACTAGTATCTAATGATGGAAGATAAACAGCATACAAATTAATCACCAGATTTTCCATCAATCTGATTCAATCCCCTTTTCTGTGCTAGCTCTTATTTATTTTTCCTTGTTTGTTTTTTAAATTATTTTCATAAACAGAATCAAGAATCATCAAAACCCCTTTTATTTGGAATTCATAAATTTGTCTAAGTTAATTCAACAATCTCCCTGTGGATTCGACCCCAATCTTACCACTTTGCTACGTTTGTAGTATAAGTCTTGGATCGGTGAAAATAAATTATTTTTCATCGAGTCGAGAGTGATTATGACACACTAGTAGTGGAGCCCAAACAACTTCCATATGGTTTGTGTAAGTATGCGACCTCATGGAGTCATAGAAGAACAACTGAACCTTAGGGAATTTCCTTTTTCGTTACAAGACGAAGCTAAGAATTCGTTGTACTACTTAGTTCCAGGGTCGATAACTACTTGGAATGAGCTTAAAAAGAAATTTCTTGAAAAAATATTTATGGCTTCTAGAGCCCACTCGATAAGAAAAGACATTTGTGGAATAAAACAATTTGTCGGTTAGACTTTGTCTGAATATTAGGATGATACAAACGCTTATGTGCTAGCTTTCTCCATCACTAGATTTCTGACCAATTATTGATTCATTATTTCTATAGTGGTTTGCTTGCTAGTGACAGGAGCTCCATTGACTCAATAATTGGAGGCACTCTTGCTGACAAGACACCCACGGAAGTCCTGGAATTAATTTCATGCATGGCTGAAAACAACCAAAATTTTGAAACCAGGGCTACTGAGTCTGATTTAATTGTTAATCTAGAGGCCAAGGGATTAAAAACTTAAATTTCTAACTGTTGAAATGCGTTGAATTAGCCCTAAGGGCATTTTTGTAATTTATACTATATTTGCTAATTTCGAGTTTCATCTCATTATATTTATATCTGAGGTTGGGTTCTATTGTAAGTATGACATTAAAATAATAAGACATTTTCTATCGTAGTTTTTCTTCCCTGAATTAGGGTTTTCCACGTAAACTCCTTGTGTCATTTTCTTTCTCTTCTATTTCAATATGGTATCAGAGCCAAGTGATGAAACCCTAGCCCCGATAGAAGAAACTCAGTCATCAAACTTGATAGGTAAAGGTACACTGACCAATGAGGCTATGATTCAAGCAGTAGTCGACCGCTATCTCTGAACCATCATCCTAGGTGGTGCAGCCGAACAGATCTAGCCGACGAGCCGAATAGCTGGTGGTGGGCTTGCTCCAGCCAATGTGCCGATTAGCTTTCAGACTCAGCCATTCCAACCGATCGATGAAGGCCCCTCGGCTTCGCACGCAAGCGTTTCTTTTCTGGCACATGCAGTTTGTCCTTCGCAGCCGATCGGTCCCTCGACTTCGCACAAGACCGGATTTGCTCCAGGCAGTCGTGGGTTTGTCAGTTCGAGTCAGATCGATGCGATTTCTTCAACCTCGAAGCCGATCGTCGAGCCTTCTGTCCGTTACCCTCCGTCGCAGCCGTCTGAGAGCAACACCGGTCATGGGTTACCACATTCTGCCGTTGGTGGACTTTCGGCAGTAGCTCCTTCACAGTACCATGGTGGACAACTTCTTCATCATATGTATCTGGTTCAACCTCAGTTTCGAATGGGTGATTTCGTTGAAGAAAATCCCATGACTTTTGGATAGGAAAATTCCATATCTGAATCTCATGGGCAACTCCAACAACAATTGGTTAGTCTCTAGCAATAGATGGTCGCCCTTGGAGCCAGATTGTATGGCCATGATTCTTCCCCAATGTATTCAGAAAATCCGGTATCAATGTTTCCTACTCTCCCTACTACTAATTTTTTATCTGGAACTATAGGAAATTCTGCAGGAATGGTCACGGAAGAGAAGCTAAATGGGCAAAATTACTTCTCTTGGTCCCAAACAATTAAAATGGTTCTTGATGGATGCCATAAGTTTAGATATTTGATTGAAGAGATACCATGACCGAATCCTGGAGATCCTCAAGAGCGTGTCTGGAAGGCAGAGGATTCCTTACTTCGCTCAATGTTAATCAGTAGCATGGAACCACAAATTGGGAAACCTTTACTCTATTCACCCACTGCCCGAGATATTTGGGATGCAGTCCGAAGGTTATATTCGAGGCGTCAGAACGCATCCCGCCTGTATACTCTATGTAAACAAGTTCACGAATGCAAACAAGGGAGCATGGATGTAACGTCATACTTCAAGAAGATGTCATTGTTATGGCAAGAAATGGATCTATGTCGGGAGATCATCTAGAACTGCCCGCAAGATGGATTCAATACTCCAAGATAGAAGAGGATGAGCGTGTGTATGACCAAATTTGATACAGTTCGGAGTCGAATACTAGGGCATAAACCAATACCATCTCTTATGGAGATCTGTTCAGAGGTTAGATTGGAAGAAGACAAATCGAGTGCAATGAATGGCCGGGTGTTACCACTATAGAGTCAGCTGCCTTCGGGGTGAAGTTTGCTGGAGCTGATGGTGACAAGCAGAATAGTAAAACACCCTCAGTATGTGAGCATTGTAAAAAACAGTGACACACAAAAGATCAATGCTAGAAATTGCATGGTCGCCCTCCGAATGGTAAACGTCGCCCTTCGAATGACAAGTCAAAATCTGGGCGTGCTCTAATGGGTGAATCAGTTGAGGGGGCCGCACAACCTCAGACACAGCCTCCAGTGACCAACCCTGGTGATTCAGGTACCATAGGGATCAAAACAGTAGCTTAATTAGGTAACCCTTAATCTTTTAATTTCCTTGTTGAAGGGAATGAGTTATTGATTCTAGATTCAGGAGCGACCGATCACTTGATGGGCTCGTCCGACCGATTTCTCTCATACTATCCAAGCGGTAGAAATGAGAGGATTCGAATTGCGGATGGGTCCTTTGCTCCTGTTGCTGGAAAAGGCAGACTATCACAATTTAAGGGATTAACTCTGCAAAATATCTTACATGTGCCCAAAATTTCTTACAACTTATTATCAATAAGCAGAATAAAAAAATATTTGAACTGTAGAGTTGTCTTCTCAACAAATACTGCTTTGTTTCAGGACTTGAGCTTGGGGAAGACGATTGGCACTGCTCGATATGATAGAGGCCTATATTTCCTTTCTGAAGATGCTTCCTCCAGAAGCTTGTTTAGGACTAGTCTTTTATCTTCGTTTACTATGTCTAAAATAAATTATCTATTGTGGTATTTTCGTCTAGGACTTCCTAGTTTTCAATATATACGATATTTATTTCTTCATTTTATTCCATAATGTGAATGTTCCTTCATTATCTTGTGATGTTTGTATACGTGCTAAACAACCTCGCGTGTCGTTTGTTTCTCAGCCCTATAAACCTAGCCAGCCTTTTCACCTGGTCCACAGTGATGTTTGGGGTCCCTCAAGCATCTCTACCCTATCTAGTAAATGGTGGTTTGTATTTTTCATCGATGACCATACCCGACTTACATGGGTATATCTCCTTACTGATAAGTCTAAAGTCCTATCTACCATCAAACAGTTCTATACCACTATATTAACATAGTTCAACACAAAGATTGCCATTCTTTGGAGTGACAATGGCCGTGAGTTTGTCAAACACACCTTCCAGGAATTCCTAGCGTCAAAGGGGATCATCCATCAAAACTCGTGTGCATATACTCCACAACAAAATGGGGTGGTTGAACGGAAAAATTGCCATCTCATTGAAGTTGCTCGTTCCTTGATAATTCCAGCGTCTCTCCCTTCGTACCTGTGGAGAGATGTAGTTCTTACCGTAACTCATCTCATTAATATAATGCCTTCACGAGTTCTAAAGTTTCAAACTCCTCTTGAGTGCTTGAAAGAGTCCTATCAGTCTACCCGTCTTATTCCTGAGGTTCCTCTTCGTGTGTTTGGGTGTACAGCCTTTATTCATACTCATGGTCCACACCGAACTAAGTTTGCTCCACGAGCTCAAAAATATGTGTTTTTCGGGTATCCTCTTCACCAGCGAGGCTATAAATGCTTTCACCCATCTTCCAGAAAATATTTTGTCACTATGGATGTTACGTTCCTTGAAGATAAACCGTTCTTTCCCGTTAGTCATCTTCATGGGGAGACCACGAATGAAGAGACTAACAGTTCCACGTACTCTGTACCTATTAGCTTCAATCTTGAGCCTAGTCCTAATATTTCTGGACCCAGTCTACCTAGTCTTGAACCTAGTCTACCTAGTCTTGAGCCTAACTCTGCTCCTGCTGTTCCCATGTCGGTCCTTTCTACCAGACAAGTGCCATGGATAACATACTATAGGAAGAATCTCAGAAAGAAAATTCAGAAAACCCCTGGTGTTCCATTGGAAAGTGTCCAAGCGTCGGAACCAGCTCAGGTTCAAGATCTCGTTGTTTCAGAGGAGATTCTTGAAAAGAAGTCTGGGAACATAGAAAATGATTAGACAAGCTCAGAGAAGGTTGAAACTTCAGGAGATAATGAGGTGCTAAAAGTTCCTCAAGAAGATGCAGAATTGTCTCAGAAGTCTGATA
Source organism: Benincasa hispida (assembly GCF_027475165.1). Taxonomy (NCBI): domain Eukaryota; kingdom Viridiplantae; phylum Streptophyta; class Magnoliopsida; order Cucurbitales; family Cucurbitaceae; genus Benincasa; species Benincasa hispida. The sequence goes on along the minus strand of NC_143485.1, from coordinate 822,675 downwards.
CTGAAGAGGGACAGGCGAAACTGACAACTATGATACCATTCTGGATATACCAATTGCTCTGAGAAAGGGAACCAGGTCATGTACAAAGTACCCTTTGCATATTTTTTTTACCTATAGTAACTTATCTCCTTATTTTAAGGCTTTCACTACTCAGCTGGATGCTCTAGCAATACCTACCAATATACATTCGACCATGGAAGTTCCTGAGTGGAAAGTAGCAGTAATGGAGGAAATGAGAGTTCTCGAGGCAAATAAGACTTAGGAGTTAGTAGCTCTCCCTAGAGGTCACAAAACAGTTGGTTGCAAATGGATGTTCACTGAAGTATAATTCTGAAGGAACACTTAAGAGATATAAGGCCCAATTAGTTGCGAAAGGGTTCACTCAGACGTATGGGATTGATTATTCAGAAACTTTTTCCCCAGTGGCTAAGTTAAACACGATTCGTGTTCTTCTATCTGTCGCCATAAATAAAGATTTGCCCCTACATCAACTAGATGTAAAAAATGCTTTCCTAAATGGTGAGTTAGAAGAACAAGTTTACATGAGTCCACCTCCAGGTTTCGAAGCTAAGTTTGGGAATCATGTTTGCAAACTCAGGAAGTCTTTATATGGGTTAAAGCAATCCCCTAGGGTTGGTTTGACAGGTTCACCATGTTTGTTAAGTCCCAAGGGTTTGTTCAGGGGCATTCTGATCATACCTTGTTTACCAAAAAATCATCCTTAGGAAAGATTGCTGTATTGGTAGTGTATGTTGATGACATCATCCTATCAGGAGATGACACGGCAGAAATTGCTAAGCTAAAATGAAGGATGGCAGGTGAATTTGAAATAAAGGATCTTGGTAGTTTGAGGTATTTTCTCGGGATGGAAGTGGCAAGATCAAAAGCAGGAATATCTGTATCTCAGCGGAAGTATACTCTGGACTTGTTGAAGAAAACAGGAATGACTTGATGCAAACCCATTGACACTCTTATTGAGGTCAATAGCAAACTGAAAAGCATTTTGGAAGGAGTTCCTGTGAATAAGGAGCAGTATCAACGCTTGGTAGGAAAACTGATTACTTATCTCATACTAGGCCCGACATCTTCTATGCTATGAGTGTTGTAAGTCAGTTCATGCAGAGTCCATATGAGGAGCACATGGAAGCTATAACTCGAATTTTGAGATACCTGAATTCCACCCCTGGGAAGGGCTTGGTGTTCAGAAAACATGACACACAGAGCATCAAGACATATACTAACTCAGATTAGGCCGAATCTGTGACTGATAGAAAGTCAACCTCAGGGTACTGTACCTTTGTGTGTGGAAATTTGGTAACATGGCAGAGTAAAAAACAGGGTGTAGTGGCCAGAAGTAGTGCTGAGGCAGAGTATAGAGCTGAGTCTAGGAATGTGTGAAGAAATCTGGTTGCAGAAAGTTTTATCTGATCTTCACGAGAGTAGTCCGGGGCCCATGAAGTTGTATTGTGATAATAAGGCTGCCATCAATATTGTGAATAATACCGTGCAACATGATAGAACCAAACATGTGGAAATTGACAGGCACTTTATTAAAGAAAAGTTAGACAATGGAGCTATCTGTATTCCCTATGTACCTTAAATTCAACAGGCTGCAGATGTTCTTACGAAAGGGTTATCGAGACATACGTTTGAAGCTTGTATTAGCAAGTTGGGTCTTGCCGATATCTACGACCCAACTTGAAGGGGAGTGTTGAAATACGTTGAATTAGCCCTAAGGACATTTTTGTAATTTATACTATATTTGCTTAGGGTTTCATCTCATTCTATTTATAACTGAGATTGGGATCTATTGTAAGTATGACATTAAAATAATAAGTCCTTTTCTATCGTGGTTTTTCTTCCCTGAATTAGGGTTTTCCACGTAAACTCCTTGTGTCGTTTTCTTTCTCTTCTATTTCAATACTAACTTAACTACTCTTGTAACACATATGGCCCAAGGAGGAGTTGCCAAGTAAAAGCTTGTGGGGCTTGTGGAGTAGTAGGACACACCTCTGAAGCATGTCCTCAAGCCAAAGTCAATGCAGTTGGGGTTACCAGAGGATGCCCTAGTATACAATCCAGGCTACCATGATCACCCTACCTTCAAATGAGGAGGTCAAGGACAAGGACAAAGGCATGTCAGTTCCAATCATTCCAATCAACCATCGTCATCTTCCTCAGGTAGGTCTTTAGAAGACATCATCAAATCTTTGGCTAACAACTCCTTAAAATTTCAACAGGAAATCCAGAAGCTGCAAAACAACTCTCTATAATTATCACAGAAGACCAAGGCATATCAGCAAGAACCCAGAGCAAGTATGAAAAATCTTGCTACTCAGGTCACACAATTAGCTGCTGTAATGAGTTGAATAGAGAACAAGGGTTTAGAAAAGTTACCTACCCAGACAGACCATGCTAATGTGAGTGCCATCACACTCAGAAGTTATCACACCTTCTTCAGAGCCTTGTCTCCTAGAACCAAAAGGTGACGAGAAGATAGTTGATACCACCCTTGTGATACCAACTGCCCAATTTCATACCATTCTACAAATAGTTAATAAATAAGAACTTAATTAATTTTTATGAATAGTTACAAGATTTATACTATTATAAAATATTAGCTTTAACATATCCTAATGACTTTCAAGATAACCCAATCTGAGTCCTGCATTATGAGAGAGTAGCAGTTCCAAACCTTTGGTGGCTTTTCCCATAACGTTCCACTTTACGCTACCTAGAGGAAAAAAGTAAAACATTGGAAAAAAGTAAAACACTTTCTCTGCTCTCTTCTCTACAAGGTACTAAGGGCAGTTTCTCTTCCAGTGCCCTTCTTCGTTGTAGTGGAAACATTTTCCTTTATCTGCAACATTAGCCTTGCCTTTTCTACCAGCGGATTTTTTCTTCCCATTCCTTTTGTTCTTCTTAACTGGAATATTCTTAGTCTGTGAAGAAGAAAAAATATCAGGCTTTTTGGAGGACGTTCCTCTCTTCTCAAATGTAGTAACATTTACTTCTGGTTCCATACATTTTGCTCTCATCATAATCTAGTAAGCCTGTAGCTCATTTATAAGAGTAGTCAAGTTATATTCTATTTTATTCATGAGTGCGTTCATACAGAACTACAGAAAACTCTTCGGAAGAGATTCTAGAATAAAATCAACTTGAATCTTCTCACCAATGACAACCCCATTTACTTCTGTCACAATGAAATGGACTATCATGTCTAGGACATGTCCTTTAACATAGGCCTCTTCTTTCGTATGATAGTTGTAAACATATTTGATAGCATCATGCCTCAGGGAGAAGGACGATTGTCCAAACATCCCAGAAGACATTCTGTAGTCTCTTTGGCAGTACCCATATGTTGGATTTTATGTCCCAAAACTCGTAGTTTGTAATATCATATTCTTGTTCAATGAAGCTGTTATTGAAAATCTTTAGTAAATTTAAATTCTATATTCATGAATCCAATAAACTAAGGTTCCGAGGATATTAAGTTTAAGTTTGAACTTTATGTAGTGACATAAATGTGGATCAAGTTCAAATATATAGCCAAAATGGTCTATAGTATATGAATAAGGTTGGGCACCTTATTCTGGGCACACTATGGATACGGCCCATTTTTGTAGTTAGTACAAACGATGTGATCCTAAATCGTTCATGTGGAGACATGAAAATGGGGGCATCCTATGTAAAGAGTTTACATAAGACTGAACCATGAAATAGTCACTTTTTACATTCTAAATGTCGTTTAATGTATAAAACTGATTATTTCGTTAATTGATGACCTAGGTAACTTAATCTTAATCTTGAGCTAACTATGAACTCTTGTTCACTCGGAATTATCCTTAGATCTACATAGTTGAGGGCAACTCATTATCACTGGCCCAATAAGCCTCCCATTTCAGGGGTAAGATCAGGTGGATAGCTGGGAACATAGGGTGCAAGACGGAATTCACTCCTACCCGTTATAGGGATAGTAGATAGGTTGTTCACTTTAGTACTGAATCCAAGTCTTGAACAAGGGGCCCCACCCTCTTAATTTCCCGAGAGGGGTTCGGTTTATAGGTTGGACCTTAAACCAATTGTTCATTAGAGGATCAATGGAACTTAAGGAATAAGATGTAGTCTCGGGGGTAAAACGGTTTTTATGACCCAGCCGAGATTACGAACAACCTATGAAGGATTAGCTTACTAATCATGGTTATATCATATGGACACAAATATATCTATAGTGAGGGGAGTGTAACTACGAAACTATAGTGGAATGACTCGTGAGTTAATGAATGTTGATTAGCTTCATCTAAAGAGTTTAGCCAGCTAATATCGGATCGTTGGAGCCCATGATCTATAGGTCCATTAGGTTCCCCTAGTAGCTCATATGGAATAAACTTAGAATGGTATAATAGAATAATTCGAATTGTTCGAATTAGGTGAAGAGAGAGAAATCGACAAGTATATGTGATATAGTGGTCAATTTTTTTTTTTTTTAAGATTAGAGATACAGCTTTGAAGAAAGAAGAAAAGAACAGATATTTCTCGTTCAACGAGTTTCAAAGCGAGAAATTCGAAAGAACTCATCTACTCCACGAGGGCTTGCTTCAGAATGATCAGTCTACCCCTTATTTTGACTCTTTATCTGAACGTCGACCGTGTCTGCTTCAACTTCACCCGTCACTCGTGTCGTGTAGTGTAGCAAGACTAACAAGTGGAGACTTTAAGGAGATTTTGTCGAGTAGTCGCAGAAGTAAGGTCTCACGCAGAATATTTAAATGTGATTTAAATATCAAGAATATGAATACGTTCATATTCGGAAGCTCGAAAATAATGGAAATGGTCAAAGATGTAAAAAGTGAAAGAGTTGACTTTTGACTTTGAAAAGTCAAACTTTGACCAACCTTATATTCAAAGTGATTTGAATTTCGAGAAAATGAATGTGGATTCAAGCTCGGGAGGTCAAAATTAGTCAACACGGAAAAAATCATAAAAAGTCAAAATGTTGACTTTGACCAAATGACTATTTTGCCCTTTGACTAAAGTTAGTGGGAAGATCCAAACTTTTGTTGAATAATTCCGCTAACAAAATAGTGGGCTAGGTGTTGGCTTATAGTGGAGACATTAAGCCCACTTAAATAGTGGATTCTAGGTGTTGGATTTTTATGAAGTTATTTCATGCAATTTTGCATGGTCTTTTTCTATAAATATGGGCTTGTCATTTTGGATTAAAAACTTTTGGACATTTTGCAAAATTAGGTTTTAAAAATTGGGCTGAAAAAAATCCAAACCCAACCCAAATTTCACTCTACTATTTCCATCTCTTTCTCTCTCTCGGGTTCTTCATGCATCGAGTCCCACTACCTGGTTTTGAGTCTAGAGAATAGTAGGTTAGCTCTAGTGGTTATCCGGTTCGTATTCGAGCAAAGATAGATGAATTTCGGGAGTTTCAAAGGTAATGTTTCTAAAAAACCCCAATTAACTAATTTAGGGTTGTATGTTTAATTTATGCAATTAGAGTAAAAATTGATCCTCAATTCCACTGTGCATGCTTACTTTTCCATCATGTGGTACCAGAGCATGTCTTAATTTTACTCAATTGCATGTGGTGGGTATCAATTTATTAGATAAAAGTGAGATTGGAAACTAAAATGGTTTTTAGGTTTTGGCAATTAAATTAAGTTTTTTTTTGTAGTATTAATTTGTAATTGCTCACATGTTTATGAGCATTAATGTGTGAAAAAGGGTTTGTAAATTTTCTAGAGTTATTAGAGTTGAAATTAGGATGTAATTGCTCGGTTTCGGGAAAGAGGACACCTTCAAAATGAAGGAAAAAAGCTCACAGACCCGAGAAGGTTGTCCCCAGACCCGAGAGAAGGGTCTAGACCCGCCGACCCGGTTCGCACCCGCCCGCTCCACTTCACGCGACCCACGCCTCTACGCGCCTGCCCACTCTACTCGTGAAACGGGATCCGTTTTTCGCGACCCGCACCTCTGCGTGCCCGCACGCTTCCGTTGACCACCCCTACATTAGTTGATCAGTCGGACTAGACGGTCTGGACCGGTCGAGTTGAGCTGGTTTGATCGATTCAACCTGTTTTTTTTTTGGAGTTTTTGGGCCGGTTCAAAAGTTTTTTGGCCGGTTTAAGTTGATTCAAAGGTGTTTGAAGCTGGTTCAGAGTGGTTTTTTGTATTACACCAAATTCTTATTGTAATAATTTAGTTGTTAACTTAATTTAAGAGCTAAAACCAATCCATTTTAGGGTGTTTAATTAATTATGCATGTTGATGTATGTTTTAATTAAATTTTGAATCTTGTTGTGCATATGCCATATAGATTTAAAATCCCACCATAGGTTAACATGTACATACATTTGATATATGTTATAATTGTTATAATGTATATAGTATGCATGTTAAGTTTCTTTAATATAAAGTGTTATATTAAAGCATGATCATCAAGTATGAATGTATGTATAGATGTATGATTATAGGGTTATAATGGTTATAATTTTATTTTTGTTATAAAATTACCTAGACTTTAAAATCTATAACAAAGGTAAAAGTTGCATGCTCACCTAAGATTAAATTGGTGCAATTGCAATTGGCTTTTCTAAAGAGTTAGAATAGGTCAATTACTTGTTAAATAAAGAGTTATTTACTTACCCGGGAAGATCTTGTCTAAGGTTGGGGGTTCTTAAGATGACAGTTTACGGAACACCTCCTACCTGGAGATCAAACTGGCGTCTAAGTCAAATAATCCTAGTTTTAATGAGCATGCGTGAGAGATGTGAGGTAATAAAATTTGTTTATCACCTAAACATCATAGGTTAAAATCTAGTATAAGAGTTATACATGGATCTATCACCTAGACTTAGGATATGTTTAATTTAGCTGAAATATATCTCTAAGTATTTTTTATACCCTAAATCGTTATAGAACACTTCAGCTAGAGAGAAGTAGCGTACTTGTAGCTCTAGCGTTCATAAGAGTTCACACCGTGAGGTCCATACTGGGCTTTGGGTCGTGCTTAAGAGTGGACTCCCTTCGGAGAGTGTTTGCATGGATCAATATTAAGGTGAATAGGGGAAGTAGTTCATAGTAAGTGGGTGAGGGGTATGTAACAACATATCCCACGGTCTCTTCCATTAGGTCGCACCGTGAGATTCCTATAATGCGCCTGCATGTTTGCCCTGGAGCGACCTTTCCCTTCAGAGGGTTGTATAATAGGATTCGAAACATCACAAACTCCAAATCTAGATAGGCTCTCTTAGATCAGTTTTCATATTGACTTTCAACTTTCGGGAGCATGTTGATTCTGGTTTCTAAAATCCAAAAATGGAAGGTTACACTTACAAGAATTACTAAGATGTTAGTACATTCTCAACCAAAGTAGCGATAACTAAAGTGCTATAGGAATAAAGAGTTATTTTGAGGTTAGCATCTAGTCAAGATTGTCTTGGTTCAAAAGAGGAATAATCGACTGCCCTTCGGTGGAGGTTACTCTAAACTTTTGAAATATCGTTGCAAAATATAATGATAAAGGGTACATTATTATTATTATTATTATTTTTGCTAAACTTGATTGGATTTAAAAGATTAATGTTTTTTTACTGAAAAGGATATGTTCATCTTTTCAACATGAATAGCTTGATAATAGCTTCTGAGAAACCAAACGGCGATAATTATTCGGCATGGAAATCAAATCTAAACACAATACTAGTAGTTGACGATTTAAGATTTGTCTTAACTGAGCAATGCCTTCAAACCCCAGCCTCAAATGCTAACCAAACTGTTCGGAAAGCATACGATCGATGTGTCAAAGCCAATGAAAAAGCATGTGTTTACATTCTTGTCAGTATGTTTGATGTTTTGGCAAAGAAACATGAATCTTTAGCTACGACTAAAGAGATAATAGATTCATTAAGAGAAATGTTTGGGCAACCATCATGGTCCTTTAGAAACGAGGCAATTAAGCACATTTACATGAAACAGATGAAGGAGGGGACCTCTGTTAGAGAACATGTCCTGGATATGATGATGTACTTCAATATCGCTGAAGTAAATGGCGGACCCATTGATGAGGCTAACCAGTTTATTTTTATCTTACAATCTCTTCCGAAGAGTTTTATAGCTTTTGAGACAAATGCATCTTACTTTAGGTAAGGGGAAGGAATTGTATGAATCCAGGTCTTGAACAAGGGGCCCCACCCTCTCATTGGCTCGAGAGGGGGTTTGGTTTTTAGGTTGGACCTTAAACCAATTGCTCATTAGAGGATCAGTGGAACTTAAGAAATAAGATGTAGTCTCGGGGGGTAAAACAGTTTTTATGACCTAGCCGAGATTACGAACAACCTGTGAAGGATTAGCTTACTAATCATGGTTATATCATATGGACACAAATATATCTTTAGTGAGGGGAGTGCAACTACGGGACTATAGTAGAATGACCCGTGAGTTAACGAATGTTGATTAACTCCATCTAAAGAGTTTAGCCAGATAATCTCGGATCATTGGAGCCCATGATCTATAGGTCCATTAGGTTCCCTTACTGGCTCATATGGAATAAACTTATAATAGTATGATAGAATAATTCGAATTATTCGAATTAGGTGAAGAGAGAGAAATCGACAAATATATGTGATATAGTGGTAGATTTTTTTTTTTTTAGATTAGAGATACAGCTTTAATATTTAAATGTGATTTAAATATCAAGAATATGAATACGTTCATATTCGGAAGCTCAGAAATAATGGAAATGGTCAAAGATGTAAAAAGTGAAAGAGTTGACTTATAGTGAAATGGTCAAAGATGTAAAAAGTGAAATGGTCAAAGATGTAAAAAGTGAAAGATGGAAATGGTCAAACTTTATTGGATAATTCCACTAACAAAATAGTGGGCTTGATTTTGGCTTATAATGGAGATATTAAGCCCACTTAGATAGTGGATTCTAGGTTTTGGGATTTTATGAAGTTATTTCATGCAATTTTGCATGATCCTTTTCTATAAATATGGGCTTGTCATTTTGGATTAAAAACTTTTGGACATTTTTCAAAATTAGTTTTCAAAAATTGGGCTGAAAAAATCCAAACCCAACCCAAATTTCACTCTACTATTTCCATCTCTTTCTCTCTCTCGGGTTCTTCATCCATCGGGTCCCACTACCCGGTTCTGAGTCCAGAGGATAGTAGTTCAGCTTTAGTGGTTGTTCGATTCGTATTTGAGCGGAGATAGGTGAGTTTCGGGAGCTTCAAAGGTAAAGTTTCTAAAAAATCATAATTAACTAATTTAGGGTTGTATGTTTAATTTATGCAATTAGAGTAAAAATTGATCCTCAATTCAGCTGCACATGCCTACTTTTCCATCACTATACTCTCATGCTTCTTCGCCAAGACATCAGATATGCTGGCAAGAATATAGGCACAAACTTTCTCATTAGCCCTGATCCATTTGTCATATGCATCCCGGACATTTCGGTTTGCATTGGCGCCAGGAATGGGAGTGTAGCACCCCACACATTTGTTTTTAGTAATAAGGTAATTTCAGTAACTTTATTATTTGAAATTTCAGTAATTGTTATTAGTTGGAGGACATTTTTGGAATTTTGGACTTCAAGTATAAGTGCGAGAGTTTAACTATTGGCATGAAAATTATTCAATTTTGAAATTCAATTTGAAAATTAATGGCAGAAATTAATTTTCTTTTGAAAAGGAAAGAAATTAAATAGTATAAAGTGAAATAAGGAAATGAATTAAATATAATTATACTATTTCCTTTTTAGTTATTATAATAATAATAATAATTATTATTATTATTATTATTCTTTTTTAAAAACCAAACAGTTCTCTTTCTTCCTCTCGCAAAAAGAAGGCCCCCACCCTCGTCTTTAACCAGTTTCCGCCGCCTCCCTCACTGTCCAAACTCCCATCGTGCATCGCGCTGCCGATTCTCCCTTCGGCCACCACAAACTGCGACTTGCGACTCCCCCATACCCTCTTCACCGATCTCGCCCTGCTAGAGAGCCGTCCGTCGGAGTCGCACCGATCTTGCCCAGCAGGAGGAGCCGTCCGTCTGAGTCGCCACCGCCTACTTCAAGCCCGAATCGGAGGAGCCATCATTCGTAGTCGCCCGCCACTCCTCCGTCCAGCCCTACAAACCCCCGCGCCGTTGGTCCGCTACCATAAATCTGTCCAACGGGCTGTTCGAGTTCCTGTCACGGGGCCACCATTCAACTCCAGTTTCTGCAGTCGACTCTTGGTTTTGAACAGATCTGGGATTTAGGTAAGGTCAATATTATGAGAAGGATTTCTTGAAGAATTTTGACACCCATTGATTATTGGATTAAATAATCATTTAATTCATGTTTTGAAGGTTCTAAGTCGTCGTTTGTTGGAATTAGAATCTGGTAGGAGGAGATTTTGGAGTCGAGATTTTTGGGAGTGGTTGTTGATCAAGTTCTTGGAGTAAGCTTTTGGGTATTTTGAATTTGAATCTGAGGTTTCACAATTATTGTTGGACTGAAATTTAATGGTTGTATGTGTATGTTAGGGTCGTTACTTCAAACCACTGTCATCGTTTGGTTGTTTGATTTTATCTGTGGGGCCAGGCTTTAGATGTATGCTTTAGATGTATGCTAGCATGATGAAGGTATGTTATGGCAGAATGTTAGCATGATAAATTGATAGTATGATCTGAATCAAAGTATATTCTGGTACAAGATCTGAATTATTTAAATATGCACATAGACATTTGAATGCTAGTATGAGATGGTATGTGCTTCCATATGATTGTATTTGATCTGATGATATTGAGGTATACATGTATATGTGGTAGAGCCATGATGTTGAGGTTTATATGTATGTTATCGATTCGTACGGTGATGATTTTGATGTTGAGACTGTGCGAATGTCCTTACTGATTAGTTAGATGCCCATTAGATTTTGTGTTTCCTTCGAGATTCACTAGTTTGTGTTTCCTTCGGGATTCACCAGTTTGTGTCTCCTTCGGGATTCATCAGAGGTAGTGGGCATACTTAACTACAGTAGGATAGAACTCAGTCTCCTCATTTCATGTGTATATGTGCCAGAGGTGGGTATCTAGAGGACATAGATGCCCAGCCTGACCCAATAGTGGGGTTACTTACTGAGTATTTTATATTCATTCTTTCTCATGTTGTTGTTTCAGGTAAGGGTAGAGATGCACCAGTGATGGACAAGCGGAATTCGTGATTGAGCCACTGGGACTAGTTTTTATGCTTCCGCATCATGAGATTTAGAGTTCTTTTCAATTTTTCTCTTAATGTTTAGTTTGACGTTCGAAACTTATTATTAAGAATTGTTTTTCATATCGATTTATTAACCTTTATGATTTATGGGTACCCTATTATTGTTTTTAATATTTGCATTTAATAAAGGACTTTTGAACTTCCCTTATCTATGTAGTATTTATTTCATCATAAAGGAGTGTCGTTTTAAGTTCCATGCATGCATGTATTTTAGTAACGGCCTAACTTAAGTCCTAGGGGGTCGGGTCATTACAGGGAGAACACTCCTCTGTTAAAACGAACCGTAGATCATCTATTACCAATATAGTATTAAGGTTTGATTTCCACATTGCATAATTATCTCCAATAAGTTTATCAGATGCCAATAATTGTACTAATGAACTCGTCATTCTGAAAAATATAAATAAATTTTATCAGTGAATTGCGTTTTAAACCAAATTAAGTTTTAGCAAAATAATTTAACAAAGATTATTTTTGCAATGATACTACAACGAGATATTCTTGACTAAATACTATTCCCAGAATAACCCATATTCTGATAGTCATTTAGCTATCATTTTTGGTTAGGAATTACTAACATTTTAGTAATTTTGTAAGTGTAACCCTTTATTTTCAGACCTTAAAAGTCGGCCCCAACGATGCTCCCAAATTGGAAAGTCAAAGTTGAAAACGACATTAGAAATCCTATCTATTTTTTGAGTTTGAGTTGTTCTAAATCCTATGTTCAAACCTTCCGAGGGGATAGCCGTCGTTAAACGACTAGCGGGATTGATTTAAAGATGACAAGCAGGCACAACATAGGAATCTCACGGTCCAAACCAACTAAAGAGACTGTAGGATACGTTGACACATATCCTTCACCCACTTACTATGAACTACACTTCCTCCATTCATTTTGATCTTGACATCATGAAAAACACTTTCCGAATGGAGGTCACTCACATGGTGACACGAAGTGTTGCACGGATCTCACGGTGGGACTTTTCTGGTGATGTGAGAATTGAAATCAATATATCGTATATTTGATTTTCCATTAAACAACTTCCCCACATTCACCTTAATCTTGATTCACGCAAACACTTTCCGAATGGAGGTCACTCCTAGGGTGACACGACATGCCACATGAACCTCACGGTGTGAACATCTTACGACGTGAAAATTAAAATCAAAACATCACATTTGATTTTATGGTGAACAACTTCCCCTATTCACCATAATCTCGATTCATGTAAACACTTTCTGAATGGAGGTCACTCCCAAGGTGACGCGAAGTGAAACATGAATTTCGATCGTGAACTCTTAAGGACGTGAGAGCTAAAAATAATCATATCATATATGTTTATTAATCTCTATTTGAAGCATTCTAACATAAGAAAAGAGGAGATCCAATCCATTGTTTACAACCCAAAAGGAAAAAAAAAATAATGAAGAAATAACCTAATGATGCTACAAAGATAAAGAAATAAGAAAAAATTGAGGTCTCTCCTCGGCCTCCATCAATTTATGTATGAACAAGCTGTAAAAATTTGAAGAACTTATTTATAGAATATTAGGGAGCGTAGCCACACTAACTTTTTCTTATCGTAGCATAAGGCTATAGCATAGCAACCCTTTCTGCTACGCTCTTTCAATTCGTTAGGCGCACGCATCTTCCGTCAAAGTCCATAGCATTGCAACGCTACAGGACAACGTTGCAACGCTCCACGATATGCACACTATTGCCTTTTAGTGTAATGCTAGCATTGCGATGCTCTGGCTCATGGATGCTTTTGCCCTTCAGTGTAAACACTCGGTAGAGGGTTGCAATGCTCTTGCCACGGGCATTTTAGTCCTTTCATATCCATCAAGCTCCAAAGGCCCAATTTCACTTCCATTAACTCCAAAACAACCCCAAATGGCCTACAAACCACCAAAATATATGAAATGCTCGAATTCCTACCAGAATGGATATTTAATCATTTAAACATAACAAGCAATGAAAATTAAGGGCATAAATTAGCTTTGTTTTAGAGGTATCATAAAGCCAACAAATCATTCCACTAAAAGTGAAAACATCAGGACATAAATTGTCTACCATCTCATCCAAAAGTTTGTCAGCATACTCCCTATTATTGTGAGAACAAAATCCTCTGATCGAAATGTCATAAACAAATCAAGCCATATTTGTAACCAAGTTTTTCTGAAGTTTACGAAAAATATCTATGGAGAGATCCATCAATCCGCTCTTACCAATACCATAAATCAGAGACGAATAACTAGACGGGATGGTTTTAGTTGACAAAATTTCATGTCCTCAATTAGATTTAGACCATTATTATTTTCCCCTCTTTTGCAGAACCCATCAACCGAAATACTATAATAATATGCATCTGCTAGAATTCCATAACCTCTTATTTCGAGAAAAACCTTCAAAGCTTCCTCTAGCTTACCCTCTTGACAAAATTCATAAAGAATTATGTAATTTTGTGATAGCTAAATTCCTTTGAGACCCTTTCTAGAAAGATGATGTCAATTGATGTAAAAAGATTTCTAGAAGAGCAATAGGTGGAGAACAAAAGACTACCATTCTCAAGAAATCTTGCTGACTTTCATCCTAGGTCTTTATGATGAGGTTGTTGTGTTTGATCATGTTGAAAATCTTGTTGACTTCCATTCATTTGATGTCTATCCATAAATGTGTCTTATTGATGTGAATGATGTTACTCTACTCTGTTGCTTATTTGAAGTTTTGAAAATTAAAAAATCTATATAATTCTTTGGGTGGAGCTTGATGGATATTTGCCAGTGGAGAATGCTCATGAAGATGGATTAAAAATTTTGGACATTCTAGATTAATTCAAATGTGTTCTTTCTAGCTATTTCCTTTTTCATGTTGTTCATGTTACACATTCTTGTCCAGGCTGGAGGATGCTGCACATTGGTTGGTTCAAGTCCCAAAATTCTTACTCGTGTAAAAAATGTAACAAAACTTTGTTGTTTTCTTTTACCAAGTTGTTAGTATGAAAAATTATACCACTTTCTTTTTCCATTGTTTTGTATACCTATCTACCACCTACTGTGAGTTTCTAATTCCCATTTCAATATTTTTCTAAGGAGACGCTCTATTAGGTAGATTTATCGTTCCAATTCTTTCAGTTCACCATTTAAAGTTCGTTTAACTAATTGGAAATGATGTTAATGGTAGAGATTGAATATCATTAAAGAGATTTTAGGCGGGTCTTGCCGACGCTTGTGTAGTTTGGTGTTGGTAAAGACTCTCCCAACGACCTTATTCCAACTATCCTGATGCTCAATTTGGTGTTGGAAAAGGCTTTTCTAGCTATGGAGCTTATCTTGGATCGAGCTCATTTGTTCCAAGTTGGTCTCTTACATTTCTTTAGTCATGTTTCACCTTTTCTATGTTCTATTCCTTTTCTTGCTTTCTAAGGTACTTAATTTAGTTAGTATGTGATAACATGAAGGCCCCAAGTCACGAAATTTTATAAAAATAGGAAAGAAAATTTTTCCGGGAGTTTCCACTATTCAACAAAAACAATGTGATAGGACTCCAATTACGTTGCAATATCAAAAAAGAAAGAATGAAAGAGGAAAGGGGGAAGTCGGTGGTTGAATCGGTTAAGAATTATTGTCAAGGCTGTTGAGAGAAGTTGAGGCTTAAAAAAAAGGAAGAAACTGGAAGGGAGGGCAGTGAAGTCTGAATGTCAGAAGTGACGAAGGAGAGCTCTTGAGAGTGGGAGTTTGTAAGTCTCTGTCGCAGAGAAGTCATTGCAGTGTGCAGTTCATCGTCTACTTCTACTAGACGATCGTGTAGCAAAGCTCAGCGATCGTGTAGCATTTGGTAGGTGATTGTATAGCAATTGGTAGACGATCGTATAGAAACTAGTAAGTGATCGTGTAATAGTTTGTAAGCAATCGTGTAGGAGTTTGTGTGTGATCGTGGAGTATTTTTTGTAAGCGATCGTTTAGTAATACTGAGTGATCGTGTAGAACTTGTAAACGATCGTTTAGCGTTCGGTAAGCGATCGAGTAACAACTATAAGCGACCGTTTAATCTCGTTTGACTCTTATCGTTTAATAAAGAAGTCGTTCATCGTTTAATTGCTTTTTCGGACGATTGTACCAACTGGTTACGATAATAAAGATTTTCAACAATCCGTTTCCTAACAAAATATCAAGGTAAAAATAGTTGTTCTAATTTTCATTGAAGTTGATGAGGTTGAACTTTTCTTCAAACTAGAAATAATAAATTTTCAAAAAGGCAAGTATAGCCTTCCAAATTGTAGAAACTAAATGACTTTGTATGAGCATGTTTGTACTTTTTAAGCTTGTTAATTGCAGTGGTTTGTTCTGTTGTCAAAATTCTTAAGCTCCGAATGGAACTAATCTATTTGTCTAATAGATTACTATTTAATCTGCTAATATGATGCACGTTTGAAGCAATCTTGTGGATAGAGTGTCGTGTGTGAGATGTAATTTTTGTTGTCACGAATAGTAGATGTTATTTGCCAAATGGTTAACTCTTCACACGTCTTATTTTGATCGACAGCATTTTCTCGATTAGTTGCTTGATGTTCGCTTGTTTTTTAAGAATTAAAAAGTTAGTTAGATGGTTTAGATTTGTTTAATTGTTTTACTAGAAAAGACATGTTATTTTGTTGAATTGTAAGTTTCTATTAAGGTTTTCAAGATTCTAAAGCCTTCATTTATCTTAAATTATTGTAAAATTTAAGATTTGGGAGGAGGGGGGAGGGGAAGTTATAAGAGTGATTTACTTATTCTTTTGTGTTGCTAAATCATTAATCTGTTTACAAGAAAAAATCATGTTATGTAACCTTCCTCGCATTGGTTTAATTTGCAATCTATGTTTTTAGTTGAAGTTGATTTTTACTAGAACAATTTACAATCTATGTTTCTCTTAACTGAAGAAACTGCATGAATTTTGATTGACAGATTAGGAAATTTTTAATTTTGTTGTTGTGCTTTCAATATGGCATTCAATTGACAAATTTGAATGGAAGGTTATGTGAACTCTATTGAAACAAAATGTGATTGATTACTTCTGCTAACTTGTGTTGTAGAGTTTGGATTCTTGGTTTGAACATTCTTTCAGTTTTTCAAGTTTTAGAACATGACATAACAGAAGAAACAGTTACGAGCACGAAAATACACAAGTATTTTACTAAATTAATTAAATTATTTTGGTATAATACATTTAAAATAGCATTTTAAACCACCAATATACTTCTTTTCTTTACACTCTTTGTTAAGTCTACTATGGCTTCTATAGTGCAAGTAGAATGTAACTACTAACTTATGGGTCAAGAACTATGGAGTAAATGTTTTAATATGTAGTATGTAATATTTTTCCTATTGTTAATGAAATTGAATCCTTATGTAACTACTAACTTTGGGTCAAGAACTATGGAGTAATTATTAACTCAGTCGCATATTTCTTTTTGTAAATTGTTCTACGATATTTTGTGAAGGGTTGACCTTGATTTTCTTGTACTTAATAGTTCCTTATCTGACTCTTTGAGAATTGAAGTAGTTGAAAATTTTTTCTACGAACAATAGCTGGGACTATACTTTCATTACTTTAGAGATTATGACTTAATTTGTTTATCCAAGTGCCTCACAACTCTATTGATCTTATTCTTTATATTGCTACTCTAGCTTGATTTAAGTCAAAGTTGAGTGTGCCCATATGTTATTATCTTTACTAAGGTATGTTAGTTTCGAAATTCTAGTTTAGTGGTTTGAGATTATAGCATAATTATGTGTAGCTCTCAAAAAGAACTATTAATCCTAGCTTAATTCTGGCTCGTTATTGGATTTTATGTGTTTATTTTTCTATTTTATAGGTACCGAGCAATCAAGAGGTAGAATTGGTGATTTAATAAGGAACGGGGTTAATTTGAAACAATTTGAAGGTGATTTGAGCATATGGGCTTCAAAGGAGTCAAAAAAACCAAAATGCCCCTACTTTAGTGTCGCAACGCTCATGATTTGGTTTTTCCTTATGCTTGACCAACGTTGTAAGACAGAATGTCACGTTACAACGCTACCGATCAGCGTTGCAATGCTACGAGCTTTGACGGACAGAGAGCCTCGCGCACGCGCAAGTGAGCGTCAAGGGGCAGCGTTGTACTTCTTCGCCTGACGCTCCTGATCAATTGCTTCAGCATTGCAACACTAGTTCTAGCATTGCGACGCTGCCTCGATTTTCTATAAATATCTCCTTCAGTGTTAGGTCAAATTATGCTAACTTTTGGGGGCTGAATTGATGGAGGTCGAGGTTAAGCTTCAATCTTCTTCCTTTCTCTTCAAATTTTAGTATCTTTAGGTTAGTTTTTCTTTTTTCTTTTTGGGTTGTAATCGACGGATTGAATGTGTATCTCAAATTTATCTATGAATTAAGAGGTAACTCCTATCTAATTTTTTTAGCAAGAGCCCTATGTTTAATTTCTTGAAGGATTTCTAATTAATTTAATTGAATTGTTGTGAAGTCTTTGGGATGATTTGATTGAATCTTAATGCAATTTTTATAAATTGATCTATTGAAATTATTGTTTGCAAAATCGTCATAGCCTATGCATATATTGATTGATTTAGTTGTGCATATTAGGATAGCATGTGTAAAGTCTAGAATTTTTCTTACTAAATGCATGTATACCCTAATATAATCTTTTCCAAATAAATCATGCTATAAGATATTGCTTTTCTGGCTTGTAGCATGTCTCAACAATGGAATCATTTGGTAATGCAATTCAATTTTAACTTGTATGCCACTAAGAAGGAAGAGTTATAAATTGAATTAGGGCTAATTTGGTTTAATATCGAATTTGGCTAATTGGGCTATTAGATATTCTAATAGGTTGAGGGGTTGATAGATTTAGTATAATTAGTTGATGCCTAATAAAAGAAATTGGTAGGAAACTCTCTTTTTCTCTAGAAATTAGATAGATTTCTATTATAGATTATATTTACCCCTTTTGTTTTAATTTCACGCATTTATCTCTTCCACATCAAAATCCCCATTTAGTTAGAAAATTAACTTAACGAAACCGATCGCGCTTCTCTGTGGATCGACTCGGACTTACCACTATTACTACGTCTTTGTAGTGATAGGAATAATTCGGTATTTACAAATTTTTCTTTTGATCAAGTTTGTGGCTTATTAACGACGTAAGTTTTGGACCTATCATTATGCTTCACAATATTAATGGTAGTTTGGTTTATTAGTGTCGCTAGCTATAATTTTTGCAGTGACTTTGTTTGTGACTTTAATTTTTTTAAATGATTTTGGGAATAAATATGGTATGTTATAAGCCTAACTATAAAGTTCATTACTTAAATTAAATGGTTTGGATCAAAGCATGTGAATGAATTTGAACCTCATGTTTGTACTATTTGGCATTTCTAATTGTGCTGCTTTCTTCTTCTATATCTTTCCAAAGTCGAGAATATAAAGAATATGTACTATTATTTAGTTGTAGCGGTCAGTTGTCTTTTTGGTCAAGAATAACAATTTTGTATATTAACATCCATCATTCCCACTATGTTTTACATTTGAGTCTAACTATTGATTTTGACTTAGTTTTCATAATTAGAATGCTTAAAAAGTTTATAAATTGATTTGCTCTAACTCATTACAATAAATCATGTGTGAATTGCAGTGAAACAGTGGTAACTTTTATTTGGAGATGGCATTATCACCCTTTTTATTTTCAAGTTACTAAGGTCATGTTTCGTTATTATTACATGAAGCTTATTTCATTTTGTAATTTGTTTTTCCTTTCAGTGGAGTTACCATTTTATGGGATTTTTTTTCTTGAGTTTTTTATTATAAGAAGGTTGTTTGATTTGTGCATTTCATTGGAATAGTTGCACAAAAACTTATGATCATTCTTTGGTTTTCAATTATCTCAAGGATTGAATCCATCCATACTGTTTTTTTATGAACATAAATTACGTTCTATTTGGATAATATATATATATATATATATATATATCTTCTAAAATTTAAATTGGCAAATGGTTCTAATTACAGTATCTCTTTGTATACTCACCATACACGCTCATTGTTACAGTCTGCTTGTTTCTCTCGAGGCATTTCTTCTTATTATAGCTTAATAAACTTTCTCATCCAATTCTATTTCTCTAAAAACGGGCTCTCTAATTATGAAGCTTCTGAGAAATAGACTTATGTATATTATTTAATCATCTATTACTTGGTTTGATCGTATGAATTTTTTGGTAGACTTGTTCATAAAGAAGGTTATTTCAATAGATGATGGTAAGATACTATAATGTCCACTAAAAAATTACATTCCAGTAACTAGTCAATGTGAATGTAAAGTACACATTTGTTATCAATAGGTTGTATAACAAACAATTTTTCTTGCCATTTCAAAGTATCATTTACCCACTTTTTAGAAACTCGTTAAGTGGCTTTGATGGTATGTTCGAAATGTCACCTAGTCACATTTTAAAACCTAGTTAAAATGATACTTCGATACTTTCTAGAAATATTTGAGAGTAAAGATGACAGTTAGACACTTATCTGATTGTTTTGAGAGTCAAAATGCTCTTTAAAGTACATACTCTTTCTTTTCTTTTCTTTATTATGATTTGTGCTGTGTTATTTTCTTCTTAAATTACTTGTACATAGAGCTCGTAAGAAAAATCTTAGTTGCCAGTTAATTTTTTTATGCTATTATTATTTGTATTTAATAACTATTTTGGATGATCAATGCATGAGTAGTTAACTTACAAACTATAGCATATTGGGATGATATAGAAATATTATGTTGAGCTGATTTGTACTTGATTTTGGGTTTATTTTCTTTTCATTATTTTCTTTCAATACTGTAGTGGATCTATCTCTTTGTGAGACTGAGATGTTTATCTTTGTATTTTTTGCTTTTAATGATTTGTACAAGATGATTTTATGGTTATTGTCTTCTTTTTTAATCAAATAGGAGAGCAAGGCTTAATGATTTTCTATTCTTTGTTGTTTACGTTGTTTTTCATAGTCAATGTGTTTGAGCCAAATATCAAGTACTAATAGAAGCATTTGTCTTCACATCCTTGAATAGCAATGGGGCCTTGCACTTACGATTTTGAAGGTTGTGTTTTGACCTATATGTGATTAATGTTTGATTCGAAATGATTATTTGCAAATCTAAGCCAACTTTTTGGAAATATATATGTACTCATTTTGTTTGGAATATGAATGTACAAACTGCTTTGTTTGAAAGTACTATGTGTTAGAACACACTATTGATTATATTAGCTTTTCATGTTAATATGATGTTTTATTTGTATCTGCTAGAAATTTGAAGTTTTTGTTTATTTTTATTCTGTAAATGTAGATAAAATGAGATTACATTTTTTGGAGAGTAAACATAATATGGGCTAAAGACATAACTTTTGGAATTTTATTTTGATGTTAATGTTTTAAATACAATATAAATTAATTGAAGTTTATTTAGAATGTTATTTAAAACAATTTGCTAACAATATAAAATGCTATAAAAGTCGTTACATATTATTCTAAAGTGATAAAAATGTGTCAAATATCATTAAAATATTAGACTAACAATATCTACTACGACAGCGTGTTTAAAAATACTATGAAATGTCTTTTATAGCATGTTTATTTTGCAATAAAAAACGTTATGAAAGAAAAATTATAGCATTTTTTTTATCAACGCTATAAACATTTCCATAGCATTAAAAATTATGCAATTGAAAACAGATATTTTATAGCACTTTTATAGCGTCAAAAAATGATATGAAAAGTCAGAGACTTTCAGTAATATCGCATATGACAGCGTCCCAAAAAATGCTATCAAAAGACTACGATAACATTTTTCTGATACTATCGTATGTGATATTTTTTGTAGTTCTATCATGTATCACTATAATTGAGAATTTAAGGAATTCACCTTTATTTCTTTCTGCACCCTCGACAGCTTTTGTGGATATTTTCTACTGGTAAAATTTTCTAATATTTGCAATTAGTTTTACGTTTGGTTATATTTGCAATATTTTAGTCTCATTTTGCTGTATATATGCAAGGAACCTGTTATGAAAGTAAAATTCTTTTAATTCTTGGCAAATGAAATGATGTAACTTTTGTACAATTGCAAATTTTGTGCATGTGAAAGATTGGTTATATGATTTAGTTTTAAACAAACGAACATAAACTTGTAATTGATAGCTCCTAAAATAAGCTATTTTTTTTTTGCATCAATCAAGAAAACTCTTAGGATTTCATGGTTAAATATTATTTATTGCAGACAATCGAGCACAAGTCATTGGGACATCTATTAGATAACATGATGGTTTCATCTCAAAACCAATTAACATTGAGAAGAGTAACATATTTATCTTATAAAGAGTGTGAGATCCATTGATTTTTCTAATTTGAGATCCTCAATCTCTCCTATTTGTAAAGTTAGAAAGAAAAAAAAAAAAAAAAGAATTGTAACTCAAAGAAAATATAAGATCCAAACTATACACTTATTCATTAAAATATATTCGCTCATCTATAATTCCACTCACTTTTCTCCTCTCTTAAGTGACATATTTTATATTCTTTGATAGTATCTACCACCCTAGAAATATGATTCTATATAAGTTTGATGTCCAAAATGAATAGTTCAATTGACATGATGTTTGTATTATCAACTTTAAAGTTAGAAGTCCAATTCTCCCTCTCACCATATTGTAAAAAAAATAAAAGTTAATTTTGAATTTTATATTTACTAATGGTGTTTATACATTTAATCCATAGGGATTAAATTGGACAACATGATAATACTAGAAACTAAACCAAAATAATTATACAAAATGCATGAATCATTATATTAATTATGCAAAGTTGTTATTCTAAATATTAATATAATGATAGAGACGTAATATTGTCAACCTTACAATTGCTTCCATAGCATAGTGGTAGTGTGTTCGTTTCGTAAGTGAAAGGTCGCGAGTTCGATTCTCGCTGGGAGCTTGTCTTTTATCTCGAATTGAAAAGTATGACAAAAGTTATTTGATTTTCGGTCATAATTTTAAATTTGTCCAATAAAAACTGAATTATTATTTGAAAGATTTTAGGTACTTATTAAAACTTTTATTTTACCAAAATAACCTTAAATGAAATAAACCACATTTAATATAATATTTGCTTATTTAAAACCATTTTTAATTCACCCACATTCAATATAATATTTGATATCTAATCGGTGCCAAGTTGGATGAGTGATGGGTTCAACGTTGTCAATCTAATAATATTTATATTGACCTAACATATAGTATTAGTAGCAAGAATGAGTCGAATGGAATTTATAGTAAAATCTCCTTAGGTTAAATTTATCTTTGGAAAGTAATAAAAGACGAGGAGTTTTGGTTTTGGTTTTGGTCCGACATGAAAACTAAAATGCATGAATTTAAAATATTGAAAGTAAGATAGACTTAGAAAGAGATAGAACATAGCACAAAATTACCTTTGCTGACTAAAAGACTGTTGGACTATTTATGGATTAATTCATAGATTTGTAATGTTAATTGGTTATTTGATTATCTAATTATCAAGCCTAATCAGCTCATGTCATATAGACTCCATTAATAGAAAATCAATGCATATGTCAATTCTTAAATTAACTAAATAGTTGTCATGCATATCCTTCTATTCATTTAATCACATTATGTTTTTGGATTTGTTAAAGAGACAAGATTAAACTAGTCTTGTATAACCTAACACTTTTTTATTCTTTAGATTTCATTATCTTTCGTTATGTTTAGTTAAGGTAAGTATGGTAGCTTAGGGGTAGGAGATACCCATTTACATTGATTGTGAGAATTTACTCTTAATTCTCTGATTCTTTGTTGAATGTTTGTGTTTCTTGTTTTAATTGAACTTCTATGCTTAGTTATATGTTCGTCTTGACCATCCATTCATATTAATTTTGTTAAGCTAATGATTAAATTGTATTCAGTGATAGTCAACTATAAGTTCAAACAAGAATGGGTCGAATAAGTACGAGAACTTCTATGTGCCTTGATAGGGTATGGGTCACGTCGAGCAATCGACATTAAAATTTTGTCCTTCCTGGAGGGAGGCAGGTGAAAATTTTTATTGCTTTCATTATTGCATTCTAGTTTAGCTTTTTCTTTTTCTTTTATAGGTAACCCTAGTAAAGTAGAGTATCATATGAAGTGGCGAGCCCTCTTACCACACCTCAAAGACCAAAGCACAAAATCGTTACCAGTGGAGCTTTTCTGTTTACTTGAGCACTTGAGTTTGAACTTTATACTTGAGTTGATTATAGGATGATTCTGCTACATGTATTGTGATGATGATGTTCTGTGATTAGCTTTAGATAACATGTATTCACATCTTTTAGGATTCATCAGCATGCATGCATGAATTTTAGGCCAAATTTAAATTTTTTCTTGATTTACTTGCATTTTTTAGCACATAATCGTCTATATATGGTTTTGAAGGCTTAGGATTGAGTTATTTGACCTATACGTTTTTTGTTAATCCTAAAGGCTCCACCAAGAATCATCCTTTTGCTTGATAGTTTGTAATATGAGACTTAGGGAAAAAAAAAAAAAAGAAATATTTACCTGCTAAAAAAAAGAAGAAGAGAAAGAATCAATTAATGAAAACAAAAATGAAAAAAACTATAAACTTGTAATGTGTATGTATGACTAGGTTGAGATATGCATGACTATGGTGGGATTTATGTTCTAAATTTTCTAGTCTATAAATTTGTAAAGAATTTTTTTTGTATAAATAAAAATCTTATTTATTCTTTCATAAATAAGTGTTATTTATTTCTTCATATAACTTAAATCCAATAAACTAAGATCCAGGTTATTTCATGTAACTTGAACAGTATGTAGTTGACATACAAGTGGATCAGGTTCAAGTAATAACCTAAATGGTCTATACTATGTGGATTAGGTTGGGTATCTTATTTTGGTAACACTATGGATACGACCCACTTTTTAAATGACACAAAAGTTATAAGTGTTACAAACGATTTGATTAATATGGAGACATGTGAGTGAGGTATTTGTGCAATGAGATTGTATAAGATCAGACTGTGAAATATATAATCTCTCACTATAACACCGTTAACTGGAGAGATTAATATTTTATATGATAACCATGTAACTTAATTTGAATCCTGAGTGATTTATGAACTCTTGGTCATGAAAGTTGTCCTTTGATTTGTATGAGTGAGAGTGGTCTTAGTTGCCGACTCAATAAGTCTACCATCTTAGGGATGATACCGAGTGGGGAGCTAGGAAAATAACCTCACAAGATGAAATTCAGTCCTACCCACCTTTAGGGTAAGTAGATAGGTTGCTCCATTAAGTGCTAACTCCATGAATTGAACAATGAGGTCTTGCCCTCTCACTAGCCCGAGAGGGACTTTGTTTATGGCAGGACCATAAATAAATTATTCATTATAAGATCAGTGGTACTTAAGGAGTAAGATGTAACTATAGGAGTAAAACGGTAATTTGACTTAGTTGTAGTTATGAACAACTTGTAAAGGATTGACCTACATAAAATGGTTAATTCAATGGATACATAAATGTACTATTGTTTTTAGGAGTGCAACTTGAAGTGATTTGGAATTCCCACACAACGGAAGCAAACGAACGCTCGTGTCTTTGAAATTCATTTTATTGAACTTAAGAAAAAGAACAAACAAAGACTACGGGACAAACATTCACCCTTAACATGCTTCTACAAAAATAGAGTGGAAAAGGGAAGAAATTATATTAACCCTTGAAGATCTAATCTTCTCGCTTCCTTTCTCCAGTGAGATCATGATCAATGAAAACTTCTCTGCTTCTCCCGAACTCAGCAACACAGCAACACAACTTTGCTTCCCGAACACCACCACAAAGAGTCTTCCTTGTTATCCTCAAGGAGAGAATCATAGGAGAGGAATTGGCTTCCTTGTTAATTTTGGTGAGGGAACTTTGTGTTTTTTTGAGAGAATTTTTCAAAAGATTCAATTGAAGAAGATGAGAACAAGAAGATGATCCTCAAGATGCAACCTTTGTGTTTAAAAAAACAAAACGTTCTTTTCAAATAAACAACAATGTTGGTTATTAATATGTGAGAGAGGAGAGTTATTAATTTTGAATTCAAAATTCAAAACTAAATTATGTTAAACCAATTTAATATAATTAAATCCAAACTATATGTTATATTACATATAACGTATAACCTATAGTTTATTATATCGCATGTAATATAACCTATAGTTTATTTCTTCTCATATAACCTATAGTATCAATATGAATCATATCCATTTTAATTTTAACCTATAGTTTCTATATGAATTGTATTCATATAGTTTAATATTTGAATCATATTCAAATGGTCTCTC
This sequence comes from Benincasa hispida, assembly GCF_027475165.1. Classification (NCBI taxonomy): domain Eukaryota; kingdom Viridiplantae; phylum Streptophyta; class Magnoliopsida; order Cucurbitales; family Cucurbitaceae; genus Benincasa; species Benincasa hispida. Next base: position 796,974 of record NC_143485.1, on the reverse strand, counting down.
ATCCAACTAGTTTTCATATGAATTGTAATCATATTAATTTTGACCTATAGTTTTTGTATGAACCACATATAATTAATATTACCATTTAATTAATTTGAACAATTCAAATTAAATCAAAATTTGTTTGATTCTCTTTAATTCTTATTGAGCTAACAAGAGGATCTTATGGACGTACAAATTGAAACCAATGATACGAGCATAATTGATTAAACTCTTTAACCAAATTAATCAACATTCATTCACCGTCGGTTGCTCCTCTAAAGACGAATAGTTGCACTCTTCACATTGTATATATATTTATGTGTCCATTAGATATAACCAATCAACAGCGCATTGAACCTTCACAAATTGTTTGTAAGTACAGTCGGGTCAAAATTATCATTTTACCTATGTAGTTACATCTAACTCCTTAAGTACCACTGATCCCGCTAATAAACAATTAGTCATAGTCTCACTATAACTAGACCCCCCTTTGGCAAGTGAAAGGGTGAGGGCCCTCATTGTTCAAGACCCAAAATCAGCCCTTAAGGAAATAATTCATCTACATACCTTAACAAAGGGAAGGAGTGAATTCCATCTTGTGCAGTTGAGTTTCCAGCTCCCTACTCAGACGAATCCCCAAAATGGCAGGCATATTGAGTTAGAAATCTGGCCACTCTCACCCATGCAAATTAAAAGGACTCACTTTCATAAGTAGGAGTTCATAACTCACTCAAGATTAAGGTCAAGTCACCTATGGTAATCCTAGTGAAATGTAAGTCTCTTCTAGTAATGGTGTTAAAAAGAGAGACTAATCATTTCATGGTACGGTCTTATAGAAACTGTTTGTATAGGATACCTTTGCTCACATGTCTCCACATGAATGATCAAGATCATATCATTATAATACTTTACAACAATTGTAACAATTACAAAATGGGTCATTTTCGTAGTGTCACCATGATAAAGTGCCTAGTCTTATCCATCTACTATAGGCCATTGAAGTTATTACTTAAAGATAATCCACCCGTATATCTCCATATACATGTTTAAGTTACATAAAATAACCTAGAATCTTAGTTTATTGGATTGTGTTAATGTATATAAAATAACAATTATTATCTTAATAATAATTTGTCTACACAAGTTTACAAACTAAGAGAATATAAGAGATTTAGGACATCAATCTCAACACAGCTTTGGGTCTTTAGTGGAGTGTCTCATAGTTAATAAATATTGATTTATTTAATTAAAGAGTTTAATTAATTAATCTTGTATCATTAGAGCTGATAACTATAGGTCCATTAGGTCTCTCTACTAACTTATAACGAGATTAAACAAGGATTTAAATGTTGAAAAAATATTCAAATTGTAGTTTAAGGGAATTTATTGTATATGATGCAATTAATATAATGTATATAGATACATTATTATATAAAATTTTAATTGGAATGAGATTCATATTTAAACATTATAATTTGAAGGTATTAATATTTGAATAAGATTCAAACATTAATTAATATGAATTGGATTCATATTCAAACTATAAGTGATGAGAGTATATGTATATTGGAATATGATATACATTTATATATTGGATTAATAAAATTTTAATATATGGCTTAATTAAATTTGATTGGACTCAATATATATTATCTTTGTTAATTTAATAATTCCCCTACAATTGTAGTGGAATGGGCAGTTAAGATGAGAAGAGTTACAACTCCCCCCTCGTTTTTTCTTTAAATAAAAGGAAATGAAATATGTAGTTTCACTGGGAGAGTTGTCCACGCTTTTTTGTGAAAAACACAGAAAGAAAAATCAATCTCTCTCTCAATTACTCTCATAAAAATTCAATAAAGAAATGTCTGTTCTCCATGCGTCATTGGTCATGTGTTGATCTAAGGGATATGCAAAATGCGTTTAACAACCTATGCGATGACCATGCGTTCCGTTCCTGCCACAAGTTTTCTTGCTCTCTCGCCAAGTATAACGAGATCCTAAGTTTCTCGGTGATCTGAGGTCGAACTCAGGGACTTGTAGCTAAATTTTATGAAGTAAAGTGTTTACGGCGAAGAATAAAAGAATATTGAAGGTTATGGGATATGCGCCACTCCTACTCCTAACTAACAGATTAAGCAGTCGAAGTATGACTATGAGAGATAGAGACACAGAAACTATTAACGCGTAATAAAATGCATGGGAAAATAGATAAAATGGCGAGGATGACTTCACCGCAACTCTTAGCTTGATCGCAAGGGTAACCCCAGCCAGCGCAAGCTATGCAATTATGCTACACACACTTGACAAAGACGCATGCGATGTATATGTGATAGTGTCGAGAGGACTTATGTCTAAGTCTCTATTCTTGCTCACATGCTCCCACACATAAACAAGATGACCGCAGACCACCATATCCTACCTATAGGGTGCATACACTGTGAGATAGCAAACAGAGCTTATCTCTAAGCCTCTATTTTCGCCTATGCGATCCAATCTGACTCTCTCAAGTCTAGATTTGGTCTTTAGACTGCTCTCTCAAGTATGCCTAAATGATGAATGATGCGCTCATAAGAAAAGGTAATCACATAAACAAGGTTGACGTAAGATTATTCCTATCTCTAGGAACATTGCTTATTTTGCTTAACGCATTCCACCACTTACCCTCCCGGGCAGTTAGATACCGCTGATCAGCTCACTGACAAGCATTGCTACAGCATCACACTAAGCAAATAGGATTTTCTCACAACATTCGCGCAATGCACACCTCTCGGTAGTTTGCTACTTGCTTCATATGTCTACACTGCAAGATTGAGTATGCAATACTCTTAGCAATCTTACTTAGTCTTTGCAGTGAAAGTAAAGGATGAGGAGAAAAAGAAGATGGAATCGAAGGAAATAGGGAAATGCATTGATCACAAAATGTATTAACCTCTTAAGCCACAATGTAATACAATACAGAGATAGAAGAGATATGGAGAGCCAGATGGGCAATGTCTTGCATCTATCAGATGTGTGTCAAGGCTGTCGGTGGTGCCATGGATAGGCGATGGAGCAGTCTCTCTCAAGATTTATCTCCGATGGTGCTCCAGTCGTCACTCGGAAGGGTAGGAGGAATGAAGAACTCTCAAGAATATCCTCTCACACTTTTGTAGGAAGAAGCTTAGATATCGTGCTCCAAGGCTTCTATTTATAGAGTTTTATTACCGATAGCATTAATGGTCCTTCTCTGAAATTCTGCAGCTAACTGGGTGATGGACCTACTATGAATCTCTGCTGCTAACGGCGTGGTAGGTGAAATTTCGACATCACCTTTTGATACTCCCAAGGTATGCGTTCATGTTTGGTTTCTGAAATATAATCGCATTCCACCACCCTTGCAGTCATCCCTCTATTATGGTTATACTCTGTAGCCGCAACCTCTATGCAATGGAGGCATGCGGTTAATGGCTGCAACATCCATGCGTCGAGCGTATGCGATCGTATATGCAACACCTCTACGATGGCGAGATTCACCGCATACGGTCGATTCCTGCGTTAGCTACAAAAATAGACAATTGGACGCAAAGTAACGCATAATAGTGGGCAGTTAGCTACCGCTGATCAGCTCACAGACAAGCATTGCTACAGCATCATACTAAGCAAATAGGATTTTCTCACAACACTTGTGCAACGCACACCTCTCGGTGGTTTGCTACTTGCTTCATATGTCTACGCCGCAAGATTGAGTATGCGATCCTCTTAGCAACCTTACTTAGTCTTTGCAGTGAAAGTAAATGATGAGGAGAAAAATAACATGGAATCGAAGGAAATAGGGAAATGCATTGATCACAAAATGTATTAACCTCTTAAGCCACAATGTAATACAATACAGAGATAGAAGTGATATGGAGGGCCAGATGGGCAATGTCTTACGTCCATCAGATGTGTGTCAAGGCTGCCGGTGGTGCCATGGATGGGCGGTGGAGTAGTCTCTCCCAAGATCTATCTCCGGCGGAGCTCCGGTCGTCACTCGGAAGGGTAGGAGGAATGAAGAACTCTCAAGAATATCCTCTCATGCTTTTGTCTGAATCACAAGGATCTGCCCGAAGGCAGAAGCTCAGATATCTGAAGTTGTGCTCCAAGGCTTCTATTTATAGAGTTCGATTACCGATAGCATTAATGGTCCTTCTCTGAAATTCTGCAGCTAACTACATGATGAACCTGCTCTGAATCTCTGCTACTAGCGACGTGGTAGGTGAAATGTCAACATCACCTTTTGATACTCCCAAGGTATGCGTTCATGCTTGGTTTCCAAAGTATCATCACATTCCACCACCCTTGCGGTCATCCCTCTATTATGGTTATACTCTGTAGCTGCAACCTCTATGTGATGGACGCATGCGGTTAATGGCCACAACATCCATGAGTCGAGCATATGCGATCACGTATGTGACGCCTCTGTGATGGCGAGATTCACCGCATGCAATCGATTCCTATGTTAGCTACAAAAATAGACAATTGGATGCAAAGTAACGATAATAGTGGGTTAGCCAAGATTCTTTATGCTGATCGATGTAAGCTCATTTTCTCATAAATTCTTAGTACAATCATCGCAAATTCTACTTAACAGCTTTCATAATTATGAATAAAAGGCCTACAATAACTTGCATTTTTGCCCATCATCACACCCCCAAACTTAGAATCATGCTTGTCTTCAAGCATGCCTTATACTCAAGAAATTCATAATTCACCCTCTGGCTTTCCTTTGCGATGACCAGGCTCTCAGAATATAATTTACTCATATCTCTAACCATGGCAACAATGCTTTCCTCAACTCGGCTACTTCTTGAAAGAGAAATTTTCTAAGCTTAAATTTGGCAAGCCTCTGCTAAAAAACTTTTTACTCATGCTCTGCAACTTTGCTTTTAGCTTTCAACAATGTGTTCATTCAAAACAATTTAAGTTCTGCGATTTATTATTAGCATGTGGCGTTGAACCTGGTTACGCTTTTCATTTTAGCTTGCCCCCACGAGTGTCATGCAGACAGCCAACCTCGGTTGTGTGCCATATGCAACTCAACACTTGCCTTGACTTAATTTGGGCTTGCGCCAGACAGAGGAGTTGCTCTTATGGGTCGATCATGACCACTTACTTTCATTTTGGCTTACCTGCATGGGTGTCATGTGAAGTATCTAACTATGAGTAAGTGTCTTTCACAACTTAACTCTTATCAGCTTGAGTTTCCTCTTTGCGCTGACAGTGAAGTTTTTATTCCCAAACATTTTTTTTATTATTATATTTTTTTTATAGCATCGCAATGTGATAAATGCATTTTTTTGGGACCACTGCTAGAGATCAACAGCATTCTCGCCGAAAAGCTAAAGTTAAACTTATCAGGAAGGCGACAACAAATGTTTGAGTAGAGGTTTATACATAACAAAACTTAGACTGTCATTCTTTGAGGAGGTTATTAAAAGTGATGTGAACCTTGCGATGTTTAGTTAGCAGATGTAGTGAATTATAAATACCATCATGGATGCCAATATATCAATGCAAAGGTAGGTAAGGGGGTAAAAGAGAATTTCAAAAAGATAATGCATGCAAGATAACAAGTAAAAAACCTTTGAGTAGAATAACACTTGCGACCATGCTTTAGAATTCATGCGGTCAAAGCCATGCATTGAATGATGGGGAGGATTCTTCCATTGTAACTGTGCATCGAGGAGCATTATTGTTGCACCTATAAGGAGCGAATGCACCACATCCAAGAAAGCAGCTGCATATCCAAAACAACAATAATTAAAATACACTAAGCTAAGAAAGAAAGGTAAAGATAGAGTAGAAGACGTCTCTGGAAAAATGGGAGTGAGGTCATCGCAAGGAGTCTTCCATGCAGGAGATTGATCTCAACTGCTTGGGTTAAGAAGCTTATCCTGACCATTGGAACTTCCGGCAATTGTTGGACGCATGTTGGTCATCACACACTTATAACTACCTTCAGCTCATGCAATTGATGGCCTTTTTATCTCGGGTAAATACTGGCTTTCGGCGCATCGCCTACACTTCAAATATTGTTTGCAACTTGGTCGCACAAGTTACAATACTCCCAAGGTAAAAAGGGTGCCTACAAAACACAAAACTCAACAAACTAGTAGCTGCCAAGTCCCCGGCAACGATGCCAAAAACTTGATGGTATGGGAAAATGGAGGTAAATAAATATGCATTCATTGTTGGTTCTCCATGCGTTGCTGGTCATGCGTTCATCTAGGATATATGCAAAATGCGTTTAATAACCTATGTGATGACCATGCGTTTCGTTCCTGCCACAAGTTTTCTTGCTCTCTCGCCAAGTATAACGAGATCGTAAGTTTTTCGGGTGATATGAGGTCGAACTCAGGGACTTGTAGCTAAATGTTATGAAGTAAAGTGTTTACGATGAAGAATAAAAGAATATTGAAGGTTATGGGCTATGCGCCACTCCTACTCTTAACTAACAGATTAAGCAGTGGAAATATGACTATAAGAGATAGAGACACGAAAACTATCAACGCATAATAAAATGCATGGAAAAATAGATAAAATGGCGAGGATGACTTCACCGCAACACTTAGCTTAATCACAAATGTAACGCCAGCCAATGCAAGCTATATGATTATGCTACACACACTTGACAAAAATGCATGCGATGTATATGTGATAGTGTCGAGAGGCCTGCCCTCTTCCTGCTGCGAGGGCGTTGCACGAAATCAAACCGCTCCCCTGTCTAAGTTTCTATTGTTGCTCACATGCTCCCACACATAAACAAGATGACCGCATACCACCATATCGTACCTATAGGGTGCATACGCTGTGAGATAGCAAACAGAGTTTATATCTCTAAGCCTCTATTCTTGCCTATGCGATCCAATCTGACTCTCTCAAGCCTAGATTTAGTCTTTAGACTACTCTCTCAAGTATGTCTAAATGATGAATGATGCACTCATAAGACAAGGTAATCACATAAACATGGTTGACGTAAGATTATTCCTATCTCTAGGAACATTGCTTATTTTCCTTAATGCGTTCCACCATTTACCCTCCCGGGCAGTTAGCTACCGCTGACCAGCTCACAGACAAGCATTGCTACAATATCACACTAAGCAAATAGGATTTTTTCACAACACTCGGGCAATGCACACCTCTCGGTGGTTTGTTACTTGCTTCACATGTCTACGCCGCAAGATTGAGTATGCGATTCTCTTAGCAATCTTACTTAGTCTTTGTAGTAAAAGTAAAGGATGAGGAGAAAAAGAAGATGGAATCGAAGGAAATAGGGAAATGCATTGATCACAAAATGTATTAATCTCTTAAGCCACAATGTAATACAATACAGAGATATAAGAGATATGGTGGGCCAGATGGGCAATATCTTGCGTCAATCAGATGTATGTCAAGGCTGCCAGTGGTGCCATGGATGGCCAGTGGAGTAGTCTCTCTCAAGATCTATCTCTGGCAGAGCTTCGATCGTCACTCGAAAGGGTAGGAGGAATGAAGAACTCTCAAGAATATCCTCTTGTGCTTTTGTCTGGATCACAAGGATCTGCCCGACGGTAGAAGCTCAGATATCTAAAGTTGTGCTCCAAGGCTTCTATTTATAGAGTTTGATCGCCAACAGCAGTAATGGTCCTTCTCTGAAATTCTGCAACTAACGGCGTGATGAACCTTCTCTGAATCTCTACTACTAACGGCGTGGTAGGTGAAATGTCAACATTAGCTTTTGATACTCCCAAGGTATGTGTTCATGCTTGTTTTCTGAAGTATCATCGCATTCCACCACCCTTGTGGTCATCCCTCTATTATGGTTATACTCTGTAGCTGCAACCTCTATGTGATGGACGCATGCGATTAATGGCCGTAACATCCATGTGTCGAGCGTATGAGACGCCTCTGCGATGGTGAGATTCACCACATGTGATCGATTCCTGCATTAGCTACAAAAATAGACAATTGGACACAAAGTAATGCATAATAGTGGGTTAGCCGAGATTCTTAATGCTGATTGATGTAAACTCATTTTCTCTTAAATTCTTTGTATAATCATCGCAAATTCTACTTAACAGTCCTCATAATTCTAAATAAAAGGCCTACAATAACTTGGATTTCTGCCCATCATCATTCACCTTGAAGATTTTTGTATTTTTCAGGGAACATGAAAGATTTTCGATCTTCTTAAGTTTATGCTTCTTTGGGTTTTTGAAAGAACTTCCCAAGCTCTTGCTCTTCTTTGGAGATGTTAGAGCTTTGGGCTCAATCCCTTTTACTTGCACATTGAAAATGAAGCAAAGATTAGAAGCTTTGTTTTTGTATTTGATATTACAGTTGAATTTTGAATTTGAATTATCAGTTAAAGGTTTTTCATTTATACAAATTTTGTTTTGCAAATTTGAATCTACTTTTAATATATTTACATTTTGGCAAAATTTGTTGTTGAAAGAATTATCATTATCATCTTTTGAAGAAGATTCATTCTTTTCAAAAAATTGAAGTGAAGAATTAGAAACATATTTTTTATTTGAATTATCATGGTCATAAAAGTGAAGAGATGCATGAGAAGAATTATGAGTAGTCAAATCAAAACCATAGTGTCAATAGAAGGGGCTGCCAAACAATTAGAACTTTTATATAACATGGAATCAACAATGTGATCAATTTCATCATATGTGTCTATGGAGCAAAGATAATAATACTCCTCTGGAAATTTCATGGGTATATATTGAAAGATTTCACCTCTCCATCAAATTCTACCGATAAAGACCCCTTATCTACATCAATTCTAGTGCTTCCAATTTTTATGAAGGGTCTACCAAGTAAAATATTAGAAGAAGAAGTAGAGTATGGTTCATCCATTGTCAAAATGTAAAAATCAACTGTAAAAATTAATTCTCCAACTCTCAACAAAACATCCTCTACTATGTGATAGGTCTTGTAAAAGACTATCGTTTCTATATTAAAACCCTAAATTTTATCATATTTGTTTGCTTAAAATGTCTATTTGTAGGTAAATTCCAATCCTGACTCAAACGAAGTTATTTCGAAAGAATTGAAGCTAATTCAAGCCACATGACACCAAAAAACCACTTGACAAGAAGATCAAGGACAAATTACCACTTTGCTCCTCAAGGGGAACAATTCAAAATACTTCAGCAATGCTTGTAGCGTCACTGTGCTCCTTACAACACTGAGCCTAACGCTAGCTCGACGCTAGAAGATAGACTGCACCTATTTTCTGCAAATACAGACAGCGTCGCAATGCTTCACCCAGGATCACAATGCTATGGAGATTGACGGAATCGTCTACATGCACACGGGCGCCTTGTTCAATCGAGTGTCAGCGCAACATTGCAATGTTAGCCCAACGCTTCTTGGTTTTTTTTTTTTTTTATGATTTAGCATTGCAACACTAGCCTTGGCGTCGTAACGCTACATCTGTAGATATAAGTACAATTGTTTCATTTTCAGAAAAAAAATAGGAGGGGAACTTCAATTTTTAGAGAGAGAATTTGAAATTACAGAGCTATTCTTGTAAATTTCGGAGAGATTCTGTCAAGTTGTATTCAATTATTGTACCAATTATGCAACTATCAATTGATTTCTTGAAGAATTTCACTATCTATGAGTAGGTAATTCTTTTTCTTGGGGAATTATGCAGATTGACACTTTCTTGAGACTTTTCTTTGAATTTCTTTCATGTAGTTACTTTCTTTTGAATGTTCTTGTTAAGATTTCAAATAAAATTGATTAAGAATGAATTGACAACTCAAGATTAATCAATTTTTGTATGTGTTAGGTTTTTAAAGGATGTATATTTTTCATGTTAATTCCCCCAGAATTGTGTTGATTATTTGCTTTAATTGTTAATTTTGTAGGATTAAACGATCCCTGAAGTATTTTGGAGTCATTACAAGAAAATTGTGCTAAAAAGAAAAAAACTTACAAGAAAAATTAACAAATTGAAGAGAATCGAGTAACATCCAGGAGAGCATCGAGTAAAGCTGTTGGATCATCGACTGATAGCTTGTAGAAATACTAGTTATTATGCTTTTTTATTTAGATTATGGGGCAAAAAGAAGGAAAAATTGCGTCAATAGTATAGAAATTGGCTTAGAAATACGAAAATTGTTAACTGTCATGAACACACCCACTAACCCCATTGCGATGGCGAAATGGAATGTCAAAGTCTTTGCTTTGCAGGAAATAGGTCACTGCATGCTTTAATTGCTTGAGGACAAAAATGATCAACAGCAATTGATCAAGAACAGAAAAAGATCAATGCAATTGCAGCACATGTGACGATCGATCATGGATTCAAGCATTTACACCACATGTGGTAATCAAAACAACTACACTATATGCGGCAATCGATCGAAGATGTGAAGAGCAACGCATTCGCGGGCCTCTGACAATTGTATAGCTTTTCTGTTGTACGATTTTGACAAATTGATCGTGGAGCAGAGCGAACATTTCCATTATGCCATGGCAGGAATTATCAGAATTACAAAGTTGGACCACCAATACAAGAGCCGACGTCTATAAATAGCTTCCTTGAATTCAATGTAAAGGAGGCTGGTCTGAAGAGACATTACAGAGAAAATCTGGGAGAACGACGAGACAAGGCTGAAAGGTGAGTCTCTGAGCAAGAAATTCTTTCCATTACAGAAGAAGAAGCTCTGTGTGAGAGGTCACTTCTACTTGGAAAGCAAACCTGAGAGGGAAGCTTTCCACTCCATTTCATCCACACGACGGCAAGCACAATGTCTCCAATCGGGATCTGTGTCAAGACATAGACATTCTTTCCGTATTTGTTTCTATCTTTCATTCATCTACTGTGTTCATCTTTCTTTAATCTTTCATTCATAATAATGTATCAAACGCTGATCTTTAGAATTAAATATCATTATCGTAATCATTATCATCTCTCTGTTCTTTTCCACACTTTTCTCATCCATTTTCTCCATCATGTGTCACTAATTCCTTGGGTAAAGGGGAAGGATTAAGCGAGTGAGTTAATCCTTGTTAAGGAAATCGGCTGAGTTTAGCTAAAGCATGCTCGACAACATCTTCACCTGTGAGAGCAGAAGTGAAGATGTCATTTCGCCTATCGAGAAAAGGTTGGAAGAATGCGTTAACTAAAGCGAGAAGTATTTCTAGAGATAGAAACAACATTGCGTTCATTACGTTCATCCCTGTTTCACCATAGACATATGGGAATGCGGCCGATCACTGAAAGGTGTAAACCAAGGAAAAACAAAATCTCAATTGCGTCCATAACGAGATTGATGAACTTGCAATGTCCTTTCCCTCAACTCATTCTTTTTCTGACTCATTCACAAGACTTGCCATAGCATTCATTAGATTCTTTTGTACAACTTCATAGCCAGTCCTCATCCTGTATCATATGTAGTCTAGTCATTTATGTTATCATCGCAATTTACTTTTCTGCACAAACCAATTCTTTATTCTTTATGTTAAACCGGTCACTTATACCACATTAGTATCACAATAACAACAATAATTCTCATGTTCAACCTCAGGTCAATCTGAGAAACTTGTGTTGGAATTATACTTGGTTCTAGTGCAAGAAAACTTGTGACACGCACTACATCATCGCATACTACGAAGCATATTATCATCATCGCATACACCTAGAACGTAGTATCGCAACAATATCTTTATCGCAAAGCACTTGAGCGCATAGAGCATCATCATTTTCATTCATTAGTGCATAATAATACACATAGATAAAGAAATACAAATTTTATGATTACAAGTTTTTGGCACCGTTGCCGGGAACAAGAACTTGAATTATTCATCCATTCATCAGTAGTGCATAAGCGATATAGAAAAAGATATATTTTTACGTTATCAAGTTTTTGGCATAGTTGCCAGGAATTGGTAACAGTTAGTATTGAATATTTTTGTGGTATTTTGCAGGACAGGTCTCTGCTATACTGTTTGTTTATCGCGAAGAGCAGGCTGATGGTTTATGAGTACTGGGACTGATCCAGAATTTTAAGTTGACCCAGAGATCGAGTGTACTATTTGGGCAAGAGCACACCAGAACCGAATTAGGTGAAGAAGAGAAAACATGGCTAATAACAGAGGCCCGATGGGAATCAAGGGGTACATCGGCCAGCGCAAGACCCTGTTTTTCTTGCTGCAGACCGCAATATCCCAATGAGGAACTATGCGGCGCCCAACATATATGACTTCTTGTTCGGAATTTCAAGACCCGCAGTTGAGGAGAATGCAAGGTTTGAGATAAAGCCGGTCATGCTACAAATGATCCAAAATGCGGGACAATTCAGAGGTCTACAAGGAGAAGATCCGCATGCTCACTTGACCAGATTCGTAGAAATGTTCAACACATTCTCCATACCTGGTGTGACTCCTGAAGGAATTAGGTTGTATCTCTTCTCATATACACTGCGGGATGAGGCTAAGAGGTGGGCTCATTCACTAGAGCCAAATGAAATCAACTCATGGGACCAGTTGGTTGAGAGGTTTATGAAGAAAATTTTCCTGCCCGCCGTCAACGCAAGAAGACGGAGGGACGTGTTAAATTTTGAACAAATGGAATATGAAACTCTTAGCACCGCCTGGGTGCGATTCAGACTACTAGTGAAGAATTGTCCGCACATCGGGATTCCCGATTGCATTATGAAGGAGACTTTTATAATGGCTTGGATCGATCAACGCAAGCAGTTGCTGAGCCTCTGCAGCAGGAGGGTTCAAGGACAAGACGTATACGGAAGCAAAGATCATCTTAGATCGCATTTTGCGAAATACAGATGATTGGATGGATAATGAGTATGGGGGAAGAGGCTCGAAACGAAGAAGAGCAGAAAGTGCCATTGTACTAGCTGATACAATGACCATCCTAGCCGCCTAGATGGCCACAGTAACCTCACTCCTCTAGACGATGGCGATAAATCAAGGAACCCTCTCTCAGGGTGCAGCGCAAGCCAATGTGCTAGCACAAGTGGCAGCAATTAGCTGTGCACAATGCGGAGGGGGGTCATTCTACAGAAATGTGCCCATTGAACCCGTAATCAATGTACGCCATTCAGAATAACCCGTATAGAAACTCACATATAATTCGGGTTGGCGGAATCACCCCAACTTCAGTTGAGGAGGTAAAAACGATCAGGGAGGCCAGAGGAATTCACAGAACAATTACAGGAATCAAGGAAATCCTCCAGCTTTTCACCAGGGTCTGAATTAGAGTCACAAACGGAAATTGCACAACCGACCTTCACATCAAACACCTCTACAAATTCATCATCCTTGGAAGCCCTGCTAAAGCAGTACATTGAGAAAAATGATGCGGTTATGTAATCACAAACGTCTTCTATAAGGAATTTGGAGGTCCAAGTAGGGCAACTGGCAGTCGAGCTTCGAAAGAGAACACCGGGAATGCTGCCAAGTAATTCAGAAGCCCCAAGATCTCATGGGAAGGAACAATGTCAGTAGTGACATTGTGCAGGCAAGTCTGACTGCCTACGAGGATGCGGATTGCGGTATCCTTGAACAACTTTTTTTCAATCAGCATCCCTAACATCTATCTTTATCGCTTTCTTTTATCGCTTTTCTCTACTGCTTTCTTTATTGCATTATTACTGCTTCTTACATTAGTCTTTACTACTTTCTGAATTTACTTCTACTTCAATTCAAGTTTCGTTAATTTCATGCTTTGTTGAATTTATTTACTTTCCAGCCTTAGTTTTCATTGAATCTAATTTTAGTGAATGAATACTAAAAAGAAAATCAGCACCGCAAAGGCTTATCAACTTGGTTTTGGGGTAAGCGTTGTATTGTTGATGAAATAAAAAAAATAAAAAAATAAAAAAATAAATTTAAACTTTAATAACATCTAGTATGCATTGCGATGATGGGTGTATCTTGTGTGAATAGATACACTTTGCGTCCATCTTCCTCAAATGCATTGCATTGACGAATGAGTTGCGCGCATATGTACCCTGTGCCCGTCCTCAGCAAAAATGCACTATGTCGAGGTAGTGTTGCACTGGTAAAAATACTGTACGCTCGTCCTCCAAAAATGCGCTGCGATGATGGGTGTGTTGCGCTAATGCATACTTGTGCCCAACCTCTGCAAATATGCATTTGCGGTAACGGATGCATTGCGTTAATCCTTAAAATTGCGCCCGTCCGAATAAAATAAAATGATAAATTTTTGCGAGAGAGTAGTCGAATCGTTTAAGCTTCCAAGGGAATTATGACTTAGCAGACGAAAGGACTTCCTTTTTGCTAAATCATAATGGGAGGAGCGCGGTGGCAGGCTTTTTGAGAATCTCGAGGCCTACCATGCAAAGATTGCGTTAAGCCCATCAAGGCCTAACCTATAAATCTCACTCTCCTTCAACCGAGGAGCTTATTTGAATCCCTCGCGAAAGAAACCCTAAGCAATTCTCTACATACCTATTACCCTTTCGATTTCCTTCCTAAGTCTTAAGAAATTTCCAACTCTTTCACTCAACTAAAACCATGGCCGGACAATCTTCACACTCATCTTCCCTACCATCATCGCCTTCCTAAGCCCCCGTCACCACACGGGAGGCGGCATTCCTCGCTGCTAGCCGCCACCTCGCCGCCTAGCCCAAGCCTGCCCAAAGAATGGCCTGAAAACCCCGACGAAAGACCTCTATAGCCAAACCACTCACCATCCAAGAGGGGCCGAGAACAGAGAGTGCCCCTTCCACCAGACCTGAGGTGGCACTCCCAGTACCTTCGTCAGAAAGCAAACTGAAGAGAAGAGACGATAAAGAGGTATTTGGGAGCATTTTGAGTAATATGGAAAGAGAGGGGGGGCTACCGAAAGCTGGAGTTGTAAACCAGCCTCTACCTTCGGAGGAGGAAATGGTTGAGGCTTTGTGGAGAAGGGCCCTGTCTATTGCAGATCCTAAGGAGACTATTCCAACAGACTCTAATGAGGGACCCATCAAGGCCGTTTTGGAAAATGGTAGGAGCGAAGAAGCAGCCGGAGACGGCTGAAGGGAAGAAGAAGAGAAAAAGCAATGAAAAACGGGTGGAAGGAGATGAAGCTGCCCGGTTGAAGAAAGAGCAGAAAGAAAAGAAGAAGAGTGAAAAGAAACAATGCAGGCAAAAAGAGAAGCGCCTGAAGAAGAAGGAGAAAAGGAAGAGGGCGGAAAGCCCAGATTTTGACGGAGAATCAACCACCGCAAGGGTGGAAGCAGGGGTGTCAACGCAAGTCAAAGCATCAGCACAACCTCAAGTTTCATCATCGTATATCAGAATGATTGCGACTGAAGATAGAGAAGATCCAGACATTACCCCTCTGATGCGGCGTCGCAAGTAGAATGCGCCACAAGGGTCTACAAGCGATATATTATTTTTTCAATGCATAGCAGAAGAAGATGTGAGAAGAAAAAACGAAGAAGAGGAGAAGCAAGAAAAGATGTCACGTGCATGCCAAATCATCGCATCAGCCGATTTGGCCAGAAAACTGCACGATGAAGACGTGCACCGTGACAACGCAAAGGCAGAAGAAGAAGAAATAAGAAGGCTCGAAGATGAGCAACGCATTTTGCTTGCCTCGAAGCAGTTTGAGAAAGAAATGAGAGGAGAAGAAAAAAAAAGAAAAGAAAGAGAAAGAGGAGAAGGAAAGACAACGAAAAGCAAATGTGCAGCGCGTCAGAGAAAACAAGAGAAAAGAAGTGGCGGAATGGAAAAGGGAACAAGAAGAGCAACGCAAGGAAAGGGAACGCAAACAAAGACAAAAATCCCGCCTTGCGTCTGCTAAAGGTAAGGGAAAAGCTAAAGTTGAGAGCAGCGAGCTTGCGTCGACCAGGAGGCGCCATCAATAAAGAAAGAAAATGATGATATGATGATGGAGATGGGTTTCTTCCCTGTATCAACGCCACTACCAGATCTGATCACGAGTGTTGTGTTGGAGCATGGGTGGGAAACCTTCTACCAATGCCCATCCATCATTATTGTGTAGCTGTTCAAATTTAAGCACAGGATAAGTTGGTTATTAAGATGCTAAATGTCATCGGGGGAGGTGATGTTTAGCATCTTCACGCCTCTTTCTAGATTAGGTGGGTAATCTGGGAGGGGGTGTGATAAGGTTAATGTGAGGATTAATGTTTAATTGTAGGAAAAAGAGTAAAGAGTTAGAAAAATGTTTAAGTTTAAAAGCTTGACTCTTGGGTGAAGCTAAAAAATTGGCTAAGTGTAGCCCATACGTTGGAAGCCAGAAAATTGGCTAAGTGTTTGCCCATGCATTGGCCTTGTGCTAGGTGTTGGAGTTGAGCCAAGAACGTTGGCATTACCCATTTGAGAGGTTAGTTGAGCATTTAAGGAAGCCAAGTGTGGCTGAGTGAAGAAAAGCCATGCGTTGGAAAAGGCTTGCGGCAACACAGTTTTGGAGGTTTCCATGCATGCGCTAGAATCAGGTGTGCGCGAGCGTGGGCACTGGGCGATGGCACTACACGATAGGTGTAACGTGTTTGGATGGATGATATAAATTGCTCATAATGATGTGATACTACGTCTAATTATGCATTAATTATGGATGTTCATGTAGTATGCCATGCGTTGTCACAAGTTTCCTTACAATGGAACCAAGTGTAATTCCATCGCAAGTTTCTCGGTGTGATCCGAGGTCGAACACGGGGACTGGTTTAGGTTATTGCGGTATATTCATGATACATGCGACCAGGTTTTCAATCTTTAAAAGTGTGTTTGTACAAGTATATAAATTGCAATAAAATAAAGGAAAGTAGTAAAGATGCGATAAAAACATAAAAAGACAGTAAACCTAAACTAGATGATACAAGATACAGACTACATGTACAAGATGCTGGGATTAAGGCTGGTTGCGAAAGTTATGCAAAGACATGGGATGCGGCGACAAGTCTTATGAATAGAATAGAAAGAGAAAAACAAATAATATAAACAACGCAAGTTCTTAATTGGATTGAAGGTACATCCGCTCTTCTCTTGGTGTACACCTCTCAGTGATCGACCGTGCTCCCACATGTCTGTAGTGAAACAGAGACTAACGTAATGAACGCAAGGTTGCTTCCATGTGTGAATGTACTACTCGCTTTAGTTAACGCATTCTTCTGACCTTCTCTCGATAAATCAGAATGACACCTTCACTTTTGCTCTCACAGGTGAAGATGCCGTCTAGCATGCTTTAGCTAAACGTATTTTATATCTTTAATATAGATCAAGTTCTTAGTGATTCATATTGCTCATCAGAGGATTAAGAAGATATCATGAAGAAAGTGATTCGTGGGTGAACGAAAATAGACAGAAAATGGTAAATGGAATTTATCGAAACATTTAATATTTGTACTAAGCATTTGATACATGGTGTGTGATTGAAGAGATAAAGAAAATATGAATTACACAATGAAAGAGAGATAGAACAAATACAAATAGTGCCAATGTCTTGACACAGATTCGATGGAGATCTGCTTGCTAGATAGGATGAATTTGATGGTAGGAAGAGCTTCCCTCTCAGGCTTGCTCTACCGGTAGCAGGGATCTTTTCACAGAGCTTTCGATCGGGTGTTTGGCAAGCTGGATCTGAGATTCACCTCTCGACCTTATCTCATCTTCTTCCCGGATTTCTTCTCTTAAGCGCTCAGCTCAGCCTTCTCTCTACAATCTAGCAGCACTTAGCCCCGTATCAAGTAGCATATTTTTCTCTGAAATCAATGGGGTACTTATAGGTGCAGATATTTGACTCCAGCCTTGTGGTCCCCACTCATGGTTATGGTAATTCCGAAGATGGAGGGATATTATTCCTTCTGTTATAAAATCAGACTATTAATTCTGCACAACCGTTAGTTGTACACATGTCTCAATCCTCCGCTCTTGTGTTGCTCAGCTGCATCTTTCGATCATAGTTTCACATGCGGTGTTTGTTTTCATTACCGCATGCGATTGAAATATAGCTCTTGGATCGATTGTCGCATTGCGCCGCCATTTCGGTATTCAACTCTTCATTGTTGATTGACGGGCGCAATGTGACAGATATGCGTTGATTAGTCTCTCATGAGCCTTGAGCACAAGCAGTGACTTGGTCTCTTGCAAAACAGAGTAAAGTTTGGCTTGTCATCCATCTTTTTGGTGTTAGTGGGTGTAATCTCAAAAATTTATAATTATTGCAATACTAGGCTAATTTTCATACAATTGACGCATAATTACTAACTTTTAGCCACAATATCTAGGTAAGGTGGCATAAATAGATTGTATTTTTACAAGTTATCACACTCCCAAATTTAGATAATTGTATTTTTACAAGTTATCACACTCCCAAATTTAGATATATGCTTGTCCTCAAGCATATCTTCTACTAAGGCAATCATGCTCCATTCCTATCCTATATTTCTGCGATGATTGGTTGCTCCGAATGTTACACTTAGGCACATTACTTGACATCGCACTTTCCTTCTATCCTTGCTAATTCTTAGCAAGCCCTACTTTATTCTTCTATGTAACAAAATTCTGCTCAAAGACACTTTTCTAGTTTTCAAAATAGAATGTTTATCTCTTCTTTATCAAAACAACTTGATGTATCTATATGCGGTGAGCAAAACTTTGCGTCATTTATTCACTTAGAGACAATTGATCATGGTTACACTCTTCGTTTTGGCTTGTCCCCACGAGTATCATGCAAACATCCAACTATGGTTGTGTGCCAGTTTCAACTTTAACTCATGATAATCAGAGGAGTTGTCCCTTGCACTCTTTTTATTTTTCTCTTTTTTGTTTATACTACGTTGTTCTTGGAAACCCACCTTCATATTGGCTTGCTCCTACGGGTGTCATACGAACATCCAACTACGAGTAGGCTCCTTTCACAACTAAACTCTTATCAGGTTGGGAACAGTTTTGAAATTTTCCTTTGTGCTGACATTGGAGTTTTGCATAACATATTATATATATATATATATATATATATATATATATATATATATATATATTAAATGGACGCATTTTCTTAAATACTGCATATTTTTTATATTATCTGCTCAGACCTTCCTCACCCCCAAATTTAAAGATGAACAAGGTCCTCATTGTGTTGTTTGGATAGACTAGACAAACACTTAAAATAAAATTTCAAAAAGAAGGTTTGAGCAGAACTTTGAAAGATAAAAGGTAAAGTACTGCTAAACTAAGAGTTAACTACGTGTTAGTTAGAATTTACTAAGTATGGGAAATGTTTCTAAGTGTAAACATATAATACATCATAGCAACGCAATGAAGATCGTAAAAATAAAAGACTAAGTATGTCACGAAAATTAACAAAGGAAGATAAAGAATGAGGCACAGGAAAAAAGTAGAGTGAATATATACTCTGATTGTATTGACTATTAACAAAGTATACAAATATATTACAAATGAACGCATTACAAAAAATTTTCCATTGCCTGTACAAGAGTCAAAGAATTTTATTATCTTACAAATAATAAAAGAATTGAATACAAATAATGAATGGCCACATAAAAAAAAAAAAAAAAAAAAAAAATTCAAATTGGAAGAAAGAGTAAACATTAAGGCTGAGGAGCAGGGGGATCCAGTGGGGGATGTTGAGGTGGTGCAGGAAAAAAAAGCTTGGAAGGGTCTGAGGAGAGTTAGAGTTTCTGTGGAGAAAGAACGATTCAAAATTCAAAACGCTAGGGTTTTTGAGTTTGCCAATGTAGGGTAAAAGATTTCTAACGAAGGGGGAGGCTATATTTATAGGTTGGGTCGTGGTGGGGCCCACGCGATTTTCATGGCGACTGCCTCGAGCATCTCAACAGGCGCGTCGTTCCACCTCCCTCATTTATGGATTTTTAGATAAAGCGTCCTTTCATCTGCAAAGTCATATTTGCTTGGGGATACAAATCGATTGGACTTCTTCCCACATTGCCAAACGACTTTTTCTTTAATATTTTATTTGGATGGACAATTGATAAAGCATAACGCATTGTGTTCACGAATGCAACTATATCTTTGCAGAGGACGGGCAACAACGCATATATCTTCACAACACACCCCTTAACCAATGCATTTCTGGAGGATACCTCAACATAGTGCATTTGGCTAAGGATAGGCAAAGGACACATGCGAGCGCAACACACCCCTTAACTCAACATAGTTGAGTTTGGTGAACGCAAGGCATTCCTAGTTGGTTTGAGATGCATCCATTATCGTCTTGCTTTCTTGTTATTAATTGTTTTATTCCTTTTTTTTTCATCAGCGCAAGTGTTGAGACTTGTGGCAATACATTTTCCTTTACTACTCAATCATTCACAATTTAAAGCACATGCAATGAGTACAAAAAGTCAAGCAATTAAAGAAGGACCAAATTAAATGCACAGAAGTAAATGGAGAAATAAATTCATAAAGTCAAAATTTGAATTAAATGAAGCATTTAAGACAGAATTTAGAATTTAAAGAGACAGGAATTCAATAAAGAAATTTTAAACATAGTATCGAGATATGGACCGAAAATTACGTTATCTTTGGTGATCGGAATCCAGATCTTCGTAGGCAGTCAGGCTTGCCTACTCAATGCCTTTAAGGACATTGCTTCTTCCCTGTAGATCCCGGGGCTTCTGAATTGCTGGGCAGTGTTCCAGGTGTTCGACTTCTTAGCTTAGAGGCCAACTGGTCCACTTGGATCTTCAGATTCCTTATAGAGGACACTTATGCTTGCATTACTGCATCATTCTTATCCATATATTGCTTCAGCAGCATTTCTAGCAAGCCTCCCGAGGTGTTAGATGATGACGATGGTTGTTGGTTATGCGGTCTTGATTGCCCCTGATTGTGGTGAAATAGAGGATTTTCTCTACTGCCCCCTTGATGGTTCGTTAGCCCCCCTAGGTTAGGATTGCCACCTCAACCGAAGTTAGGATGGTTCCTCCAGCCCGGATTGTAGGTGTTACTAAAGGGGTTGCTCTGGATAACACATAATTGCTGAAGATTCAATGGGCATCCATCAGCTCCGTGAGCCCCCTCAATAGTTGACACAACTGATTGCGGCCACTTGAGCCAGTGCAGCGGGTTGCACTGATTGTGGAGCAATGGCTCCTTGATTAATTGCCATTGATTGGAGGATCGAGGTCAGCGTGGCAATCTGGGCGGCCAACATGGTCATTGTCTCCCCAGGGACAATGGCTATTTCAGTTTTTCTTCTATCGACACCTCGGCCTCCATATCCATCATCTATCCAGTCATCCATATTTTGTGAGATGCAGTCGAGGATGACTTTGGCCTCTATGTATGTCTTGTCCATAAAACCTCATGCCACGGAGGCATCAACAACAACCAGCGTTGCTCTGTTCATGCCATTATAGAATGTTTCCATCAAGATGCAATCAGAAGTCCCGATATGCGAGCAATTTTTCACCAATCTTCTAAATCGCACCCAGGCGGTGCCCAAGGTCTCATTTTCCTTCTGTTCAAAGTTCAACACATCCTTTCGTCTTCTTGCATTGACGACAGGTGGGAAGAACTTCTTCATGAACCGCTCCAACAACTGCTCCCATGAAGTGATCTCGTTGGGCTCCAATGAATAAGCCCACCTCTTAGCCTCATCCCTCAAGGTGTAAGGGAATAGATACAATCTTATATTTTCTGGGGTGATGCTAGGTAAGGAGAAATTTCCGCACATTTTGACAAAACTGGTCAGGTGGGCATGTGGGTCTTCACCTTGCAGACCCCCAAACTGTCCGACGTTTTGAATCATCTACAACATGAACGACTTGATCTCAAAGTGTGCATTCTCCTCAACAGTCGACCTCGATATTCTAGGATAAAAATCATACAGTTGGGTGCTGCATAATTACGCATTGGGATGTTGCGATCAGCTGCCAAGAAGACAGGATACTGAGCCGGTCAAACAGCCCCTTGGTTTACCACTAGAACCGCGTTATTGTTATTGTCTGCCATGCTGGCTACCTTCTTTTGCCGAATTCTGTTCTGACGTACCCTTGTGCGGAAAGTTCACTCGATCTCAGGGTCAGCTAAGAATTCCGGTTCAGCACCAGGCTCATAAACCGTCAGGCTGCTCTCCATGTTGAACAACCAGTTCAATGAGATCTATCTTGCAAAATACCAAAAACACACTCAAACAATATACCGTTAACCATAGTCCCCAGCAATGGCGCCATAAACATGTGACGTGTTTGGATGGATGATATAAATTGCTCACAACGATGCGATACTACGTCTAATTATGCGTTAATTATGGATGTTCATGTAGTATGCCATGCGTTATCACAAGTTTCCTTACAATGGAACCAAGTGTAATTCCACCACAAGTTTCTCGGTGTGATCCGAGGTCAAACACAGGGACTGGTTTTGGTTATTGTGGTATGTTCATGATACATGCGACCAGGTTTTCAATCTTTAAAAGTGTGTTTGTACAAGTATATAAATTGCAATAAAATAAAGGAAAGCAGTACAGATGCGATAAAAACATAAAAAGACAGTAAACCTAAACTAGATGATAGAAGATACAGACTACATGTACAAGTTGTTGGGATTAAGGCTGGCTGTGAAAGTTATGCAAAGTCATGGGATGCGGCGATAAGTCTTATGAACACAATAGAAAGAGAAAAACAAATAATATAAACAACGCAAGTTCTTAATTGGATTGAAGGTACAAATACTGTTTCGTTTTTCTCTTGGTGTACACCTTTCAGTGATCGGCCGCGTTCCCACATGTCTATGGTGAAATAGAGACTAACGTAATGAATGCAAGGTTGCTTCCATGTCTGAATGTACTACTCGCTTTACTTAACGCATTCTTCTGACCTTCTCTCGATAGATCAGAATGACACCTTCACTTCTGCTCTCACAGGTGAAGATGTCGTCTAGCATGCTTTAGCTAAACGTATTTTATATCTTTAATACAGATTAAGTTCTTAGTGATTCATATTGCTCATTAGAGGATTAAGAAGATATGATGGAGAAAGTGATTGGTGGGTGAACAGAAATAGATAGAAAATGGTAAATGGAATTTATCGAAGCATTTAATATTTCTACTAAGCATTTGATACATAGTGTGTGAATGAAGAGATAAAGAAAACATGAATTACACAATGAAAGAGAGATAGAACAGATACAAATAGTGCCAATGTCTTAACCCAAATGCGATGGAGATCTGCTTACCGAATAGGATGGATTTGATGATAGGAAGAGCTTCCCTCTCAGGCTTGCTCTACCGGTAGCAGGGATCTTTGAACAGAGCTTTCGATCGGGTGTTTGGCAGGTTGGATCTGAGATTCACCTCTTGGCCTTATCTCGTCTTCTTCCCAGATTTCTTTTTTTAAGCACTCGGCTCAGCCTTCTCTCTACAATTTAGCAGCACTTAGCCCCGTACAAGTACCATATTTTTCTCTGAAATCAATGGGGTATTTGTAGGTGCAGATCTTTGACTCCGGCTTTGTGGTCCCCACTCATGGTTATGGTATTTCCGAAGATGGAGGGATATTATTCCTTCTGTTATGCAATCAGACCGTCAATTATGCACAACCGTTAATTGTACACATGTCTCAATCCTCCATTCTTGTGTTGCTCAGCTGCATCTTTCGATCATAGATTCACATGCATTGTTTGTTTTCATTACCGCATGTGGTTGAAACACAGCTCTCGGATCGATTGTCGCATTGTGCCGCCATTGCGATATTCGTCTCTTCATTGTTGATTGACGGGCGCAATGTGACAGAGATGCGTTGATTAGTCTCTTGTGAGCCTTGAGCGCAAGCAGTGACTTGGTCTCTTGCAAAACAGAGTAAAGTTCGGCTTATCTTCAATCTTTTTGGTGTTAGTGGGTGTAATTGCAAACATTTATAATTATTGCAATACTAGGCTAATTTTCATACAATTGCCGCATAATTACTAACTTTTGGCCGTAATATCTAGATAAGGTGGCATAAATAACTTGTATTTTTACAAGTTATCAATAGGCGATGGCGCTACACGATAAGCATGAACGCTAAGCGATGGTGCTACATGATAGGCATGAGCGCTAGACGATGAGTGACGGTAAAAGATACGCGATGAGCGACAGCGAGAGATACATGATGAGCGACAACAAGAGTTATGCGATGGGCACTGAGCTAAACGATTGAGGCCTACGTGCGAGCGGACCAGTTTAGGCGTTGAGCACTAGCTACTCAATATGTGTTAGAGCTGTGTGCTAGAGTAAGGCTGGGTGTGCGTTGGTCAAGCTTGTCATGCGATGAGTAGAGCTTGCATGGGTCAGGCATTACAAAGCTAAAAGGGCTGAATGTGTGGTGATTGAGGCCGAGATGAGGCCAAGGCACAAAACACATACATTGGTAAAGGTTTGCGTGAGAACTAAGGGGTGCGTTAAACCTAGTTGGAAGCATGCGTCAATAGTAGATGAGCTAATTAGTCTTAACCACCAATTAAGAGGCAATAGCTATCCTAAGCACCAGATTTAAATCCATTTAAGCTAGAGGTGTCATGCTAGGCTTTAGTGGTAAATGGTGGGAAGCAATATAAAAGGGAGGTTGAACTTCAAAAGCTCAGTTTGAACAATTCCTCCATGCAAATTGAGAGATCTTGGTGTTGTTGGAAAGCTCTTAGAGTCTATATTGAGAGGTGACACTATCGAAAGATGGTCTCACTGAAATAAGGCCGGAGAAGGGAAAAAGTGACCAAAGGTTCAGTTCACGAGTGAATTCGGGCTATCGATGAAGAATTAAGACTCCAGAACAAACCACAAAGAGTTTGAAGTTGAAATTTTAAGGTATATCAAACATTATACCTTTTTTTAATCCATATATGCTTGTTTTATCGCAATATCAAACATTATATTCCCAGATCTAGATGCTTGTTTTAATCCATATATGGACCTTTTGAGCTTACAAAATTTGTGCTCTTGATCCTGTTCAATGAACCCTTCTGGTTGATTCATGAAAATACTTTCATCAAGATGGCCATTAAAAAATGTTGTCTTGACATCCATTTGCCATCTTTCATAGTCATTATATGCGGCAATGGACAAAAGTATTCTTATAGATTTTATCATGGCAGTAGGAGAGAAGGTTTCTTCATAGTCTACCCCCTCTCTTTAGGTAAAACCTTTTGCCACGAGTTTGGCTTTATAGGTTTGCACCTTGCCCGTTTGATCTCATTTGCTTTTGTAGATCCATTTCCAAGCAATAGGTTTAACCCCATCTGGTTAATGTACAAGTTCCCAGACAGAATTTAAGTACATTGACTCCATTTCAACATCCATGGCTTTTATCTACTATTCTCTATCAACATCTTACATTGCCTATTTAAAGATCAATGGAACCTTTAGGCCATCATCAAGTATGATGACCTGAGTTTCTATTAAACTCGTGTAGTGGTCAGGCTAAAGAACAACCCTCCCGCTACTCCGAAGCATTCTCAACTATTGAGAAGGACGTGATGGAGCAACAACTGTTGTTGATGGACCAGCTTGATCAATAACATTTGTTGATTTATCTGTAGTGTCTCTGGTCATTTCACTCAATACTAGTTTACTACGAGGTTGATGATTCCTAGTATGATCTTCTTCCAAGAATGTAGCATTTTTCGATACAAATACTTTATCTTCTTGAAGATCATAAAACAGTTCACCTTTTATTTCTTTAGGGTATCCTACAAATAGACATAATTTTGAACGTCATTCCAACTTCTTAGGGTTTTGCACCAACACGTATGTTGAGCATCCCTAGATTCTAAAGTGACGTAAATTACTCTTACGTCCTCTCCATAACTTATATGGTGTTTCAGAAACACTTTTTAAGGGAAATATGTTATAATATATATATACAGTAGTTCGTACTACATACCCCCAAAAGGATTGAGGTAACTGAGCATAACTCATCATTGAGCAAACCATGTCCATCAAGGTTTGATTTCTCCTTTCTGCAACACCATTTTATTGTGGTGTTCCAAGTGTTGTGAGTTGGGATTGTATACCATCTACTAGATAGTTCTGGAATTGTCAATCCATATGCTCACCACCTCGATTTGATCGAAGCGTTTGATTCTCTTACCTAATAAGTTTTCAACTTCTATCTTAAATTCTTTTAACTTTTCAAGAGTTTCAAACTTTTGACTCATTAAGTAAATATAATTGTATCTCGATAATCATCAACAAAATTGACGAAATATTCATATCCTTCTTGAGCTTTCACATTCATTAGACCACAAAGGTTAGAATGCATGAGTTCTAGAGGTTCTTTAGTTTTAAGACCTTTTCCTATAAAAGATCTTTTGATCATTTTACCCTCAAGACATGATTCACACGGAGGTAATGAGTTGTCTTCTAACTGATTTAGATGACCTTTTTTACCAATCTCTCAATCTTGTCGAGATTTATGTGACCAAGTCTTAGGTGCCAAAGATAGGAATTGGTAGAAATCTTTCGCTTTTTATTTTGAGTTTCTACCATTTTAAACATTTCTATATTTAAAATGGCTTTTTCCTCAATTTATTTTAACATAGACAAGTTATTTTCGAGTTTAGTAGAACAAAAATGAACATCTCTTGAAGTAATGAACCCTTCATTGATATCAAAAGTTACTTTGTACATATTTTCTAGTAAACAAGAAACGGAGATTAAGTTCCTTTTCATTTTGGGTACATAATATACATTTTCAAGCAAAATGTAAGAACCTCCGAAATATAACTTGACGTCTTCTACTGCTTCTGCTAAAATGATTTCAGTCGTTCCTATATTGAAAGTCATTTCATTTTCCGAAAGTTGAGTCTAAGAACCAGTTTTCTGAAGAAAAGTGCAAATATGGTTAGCAGCACCATATCCAGGTTAAATGAGAACTTTCCATTAAACATGTTTCAATTACAAGTAATCTGATTTACCTTGTTTTGCCTTTTCAGCTCTCTTTTCAGCAAGATACTGCAGGCAAATACATTTCCAATGCCCGACTTCATTGCAGTGGAAACATTTTCCTTTTGGTCCTTTATTCTTGTTGTTTTTAGCAAGGGTATTTTTCTTCCCTTTTCCTTTCTTCTTCATCTGGATACTCTTATTCTTTTAAGAAGAAAAAAAAATTCTTTTTCTCTAAAGGTTTCGTTTCAGAGGAAGATCACTTCCGAGATTTCTTTTGTGAAACAACATTTACTCCACTTTCCTTGTTTTTTATCAAGGATTGATAAGTCTGTAGTTCATTCAGAAGAGTGGTCAAATTGTAATCAATCTTATTCATTACAACATTAGTACGAAATGTTACAAAGCTCTTCAGAAGAGATTCCATTATCATACTAACTCAACTCCTTTCATCTATGACAGCGCCATGAGCTTCTGCAATGTTAAAATGGGCCATCATGTCCAGGACATGTTCTCTAACAGAGGTCCCTTCTTTCTTGCGGGAGTTATAGACGTATTTAATAACTTCATGTCGTACCGAGGAAGTTGGTTGCCCGAAAAACTTTTGTAACGATGCCATGATCTCATGTGCAGCTACCATGGCATCATGCTTCTTATTGAGCACATCAGATAAGCTCTGGCCTTTTCGTTAGCCCGAACCCATTTGTCATAGACTTCTCGCACATTTCGGTTAGCGTTTGAATTAGGAAGAGGAGGACATTCTTCCATTAAAAAAAACCTCAAATCATCAACAACTAGTATTGTATTTATGTTTGATTTCCATTTTGAGTACCCTTTTCTGTTGAATTTATCATAAGCTAGTAGTTATATAATCGAGTTCGACATTGCTGAAAATTAAACAAATTCTACTGGACTTATTATATTAAACCCAATTTTATCAAAAGTAATGAAGTAACCATATTTCTTTATTCATTTTCCACGATACTTTAATGAGTCAGAATAGATGCTACCAAGGGGTAGTCAAATATTCCTTCACTAAAGCAAGACAATATTGACCAAATACTATATCTAGAATAACTTTGATTCCTATAGCTATTTGGTTACCGTTTTCGGTCAAGAACTTACTAACACTTAATAACTCTTATAAGTGTTACCCTCTATTTTAAGATTTCATAGAACGGTATGAATATGCTCCCGATTTGGAAAACTATGTTCAAGACAGAACTATGAAACCTTATTCATTTTAGAAGTTTGGGTTGTTCTAAATCTTATGTGGCAACCCTCCAAGGGGATCACCGTGGTTAACGACTAGCTAATGTTGCCTGAAAACAATAGCAGGCATAACATAAGAATCTCACGATTTCAAACTAATGGAGGAGACTGTAGGATATGTTGACACATTTCCTTCACCCACTTACTATGAACTACTTCCCCCGTTTAACTTGTTATCGACCCATGCAAACACTTTTCGAATGGAGCAGTCGTAGTAAAAGCGACACGAAGCCAAGCATGAATCTCATGATTTGAACTCTTGACATGAAAGCTAAAAATGATATATCATATATATTATTAATCTCCCACTGAAGTGTTCTAAGTGTTTGGGTATTCTTTTACTTAGGTATATTACGGCTAATTGAAACAATCTAAGTCTATGTGGCTAATCCAAGTATAATGTTTATATTTGGATTTTAACCTACGATGTCTAGGTGGTAAACCAATTTTAAAACCTTACACTGCTTACACGAGCTCATAAAACCGATTAATAATGCTCAACATTTCGACCATAATCCTTAGGTACAGGTGTTATGTAAACCATGAACTTACATACCTCCAGCCATTGACAGGATTATGGACCGATTAACTTTGTAACTGAATTTTTTAAAATAATGACCTATTTTAACTATTAAAATAAATTGTTAACTTAAGTGAGCATGTTGCTTATGTTTGTTATGAATTTTAAATGTCTAATCCCATTTTATAACAACTTATAAAATGTAGACATGCTTTGCATGTAGGGTTGTATCAGAAATAATGGAAGCACAAAGATCATCTAAGCACTCTAATTCACTAATTTTGGTAAAATATAAAGCATGCTCTTACAAAAAAAATGAGTTTCAAGACATACCTCTTGTAGAACTTCTTCAAAGCTCCTTCTCCAGCTGCTATCTTCTCTGAATCTTGTTGCAGACTACCTCAAGGTCTTTTCCACTATTCTCTTGGTGCTCTAGATTGAGTTGTGGGACTCAAAACAAGCTTGAATCAAGGGATGAAGAAGAAAAGCTCACAAAAGCAATCTTGGTGAAGAACCCTTTCTTCAACCCGAATTTTCTCTGAAATTCTCTATAGATTGCATGCCTCAATTTCACTCCAATCTCTTCATTATATTGCAAATCAACATGCAAAGGAGAGAGTTGAATGAGTTGTAGCTCATGCTTGGAGAAGACAAGGCAAAGAGAGTGCTATTTGTGTGAGCTACTTGAAAGATGGATAATGGAAAAACTACTTTTTCCATTTTGTGTTTTGCTTTTTCTAAATTTCCAATTTTATCATAAAATCAAAAATGATTTTATAAAATCTATTTTGATTTAAAAATTGAAAAAATTAATTAATTTCATAAATTAATTATTAAATGAAACTTAATTAATTTAATATAAAATATTAAATTAATTTTTATACATATCCATCTTTATATATTTAAATCAAATTTAAATATATAAATTCTCCTATTCCATTTAATTCTCAAATTAAACACGTAATTATATCTTATATAATTACTAATTTCTATAATTCTAATTTGAACATTTCAAATTAACTTATCACGCTATTCTAGAGTTAGTCTATTACGAGCTAGTAGGGGGACCTCGTGGACCTACAGATCATGGGCTCCAACGATCCGAGATTAATTGGCTAAACTCATTAGACCAGATTAATCCCCATTCGTTAACTAATGTGTTACTCCACTAAAGCCCATAGTTGCACTCCCCTCACTGTAGATATATTATGTTCATATGATTTAACCGTAATCAACAAGTCAACTCTTCACAGGTTGTTCGTAGTAACGACTACATCGAATATCTGTTTTACCTCGAGATTACGTTTATTCCTTAAAACCTTACTGATCCTCTAATGAACAACTGGTTTGTGATCCAATCACTAAACCAAACTCTCTCAGTCCAGTGAGAGAGTGGGCCCCTTGTTCAAGACCTGAATTTAGTACTTGAGAGAACAACCTTTTTTCTTTCCCTAAATCAGGTAGGCATGAACTCCATCTTGCACCCTATGTCCCTAGCTATCTATCCGGACTTACCCTTGAAATGGGAGTCTTATTGATCCGGTATTGTTGAGCCAACCCTCACCTATGCAAATCTAAGGCAGTCCCGAATAAATAGAAGATCATAGCTAGCTCAAGATTAAGATCGAGTTACCTAGGTCATCTAGATGAAATAGTCAGTCTTAAACAGTAAATAACGTTATAAAGTAAGAGTGACTTATTTCTTGGTCTTGATCTTATGCAAACTCATTGCATAGGACGCCCCTACTCCTCATGGGATAACAAGTACGAATTAGGATCACATCATATGTAGCACTTTACAACTCTTTGTAACAACTACAGAGTAGGCCACATCCAATGATGTTACCAGAATAAGGTGCCCAACCTTATTCATGTACCATAGATCATTTTGACTATTTACTCCAACCTGATCCACTCTTATGTCTCCACATAAATTTCAAGTACTCATACAATAGTCATGGGTCTTAGTTTATTGGATTTAGACATTCATACAATTGATGAAATCAATAATAAGTATATTGATTATAGAAAATGTTTATCATTTTACAAACTGCGAGTTTTAGGACATAAAACCCAACATTGCATTCATAACAAATATCAAAGGCATTCAAACTTTAACATAACACTTATATTAAACATTAGAAACCTGAAACATGCATACTATATATTATAACTAACTTATAACATATGATTATGCATGCAACATGCTTTCCTATAGTGGGATTTTAAATCTACATGACATACTATATGCACATATATGTTTAATTTAAATATAACATACATCACATGCATAATTATTTAAACAACACTAATATGGTTCAACTTCTTCATCCTAAGCAAGCAAATAATAACTAATTATTACAAAAAAAGTTCAAAACTTCTACAAATTAAGGCTGGACCGCTCAACTTGACCCAGAAAGGACCCTAACCAGCCCT
Source organism: Benincasa hispida (assembly GCF_027475165.1). Classification (NCBI taxonomy): domain Eukaryota; kingdom Viridiplantae; phylum Streptophyta; class Magnoliopsida; order Cucurbitales; family Cucurbitaceae; genus Benincasa; species Benincasa hispida. The sequence goes on along the minus strand of NC_143485.1, from coordinate 765,907 downwards.
CTAATGCTCCAATTGAGGCTAAACCAGTCCAATTTGAGCTGAACCAGACCAGAAGTCAGCTAAAATGGTGGAACCGGATTGACCCAGCGCGAACTGGATTGACCCAGCGCGAACTGGCTCACGGTGCGTCTTTCTGGGCTGGGATGAGCAGCATTGCAAAGCCCCATCCCAACATTGCAATGCCACGTGCTTCATCAAGAGCAGCGTTGCGATGATACTTGCTAGTAGTAGCTTCTCCAGGTTTCTGCTACGAACCTAGCTTGCTTCAATCTTCAATTACAGCCTAATTTCAACTCTATTGATTCCAAAATAATTACAGACTCTAGAGCACACACATAAGCTCATCAATCAAGAGCCAGTCACAAATTAAACTTCATAATCAAGGAGAAATATAATGCAAAAGTTGAACTTCAACCATATCAGTCAACCAAACATGTATTCTTAGAAATTCACCCATCAAACTCAAATTATCGTTAATTGAGTGCTTAAATCATGCTCAGATAGAAACTGATAGAGTAACCATGCAAAATGCGAAAGCAATCAGAATCAATAAGCACTCTAATTACACTTAATTTGAGTTTAAAAGCATGCATGTAAATTTTTTTTTTCAAAAGAGGGTTTCAAGATGAAAAATACATCTGATGAATCTCAACAATTCCAGCTCCTCTCCTAGTAGAACACTACAATGATCTTTTCTACTATCCTCTACTTGGATTGTGTGGTGGAAACACTAAATTAAAGTCAATTGAGTGAGGGAACCAAGAGGGTTTGAGAGGGAGTATAGATTTTGAGCAGAATTTCCAAAAATTAAGCAAATCCGCACTTCAATCTTTGAAATTTGATGTATTTATGCATCTCTCATGCAAGCACTAAATGAAACAGCTAAATGACACTTCAATTGGCACCATTATAATGAGATAGATGTTGATCAATTGATTAATCCAACAAAAGTTGGATTAATCCACTAACTTGATTTGTCCATTTTCAATTTTCTTTTTATAAACAAATGAATAAAAAATAAAAAGTCTAATGAACAATTAATCATAGTCCAACTATGACTGAACTCCTCTGGGACTAGGAGAGGGTGAGACGTCTCATTATTCAAGCCTCGGAATCAACCCTTAAGGGAGCAATTTATCTTCTTACTCTAACTATAAAGAAGAAGTGAATTCCTTCTTATGTAGCTGTGTTTCCAAACCTCAAATCAGACGAATCCCCAAAATGGTAGGCTTAATTAGTCGACGAATCTGGCCACTCCCACCCATAAAAATCAAAGGACCGCCCTCATAGGCAGGATTTCACAACTCACTCAAGATTAAGGTCAAGTCACCTATGGTCATTCTAGTGAAATGTAAGTCTCTTCTAGCAAAGACGTTATAAAAAGAGACTTAACATTTTGTGATCCAGTCTTTATGCAAACACTTTTTCATAAGATACCCCTGTTTACATGTCTCCACGAGAATGATCAGGATAAGATACTTTGTAGTACTTTACAACAATTATAACGGTTACAAAGTGGGTTGTATCGGTAGTGTTACCAGGATAAAGCATAAACCATATCCATATACTACAGACCATTTAGGTTATCACTTAAACATGATCCACCTGTATGTCTCTACATACATGTTTAAGTTACATCAGATAACCTTGGATCTTAGGTTAATGGATTATTGCACAAGTAATATAAAATTAATCAACCATTGATTCAACTAACATAAAATTACGAGGCTTTAGGACATACACCCCAACAATCTCCCACTTGCACTATAGTCGAGGAAATATGAGTCGGTCAGACATGTATTCTAGGGCATACACTATACCTTACATGCTCTCCCACTTGCCCTAGCACACTAGAGACATGTCTCGTATTCCTAGACAGTCTAGAAGATCCTTTCACACTTTAGCCTAGAGAATCCTTTTATATAATACAAACAGTTATGTCAATGAAAAGCATATGTTCACCAACGAGATGCACCCACATTCCATGTTATTCCTTCCACTAAGTGCTTACATATGGTCTCCAACCTAATCCTTGCATCATGTTATCCTTTAAAGTGAATAGAGTAAGTTATATCTAAAATAGTTTTCAAATATGTCAAGTGATGACGAGTAGAAATATACGTCATTATAGGTCTTTTATTTAGAATTATGAAGGCTGTTAAGTAGAATATGCGGCGATTATACTAAGAATTCATGAGAAAACGAGCTTGCGTCGATCAACATTAAGAATCTCAGCTAACCCATTATTATGCGTTATTATGCGTCCAATTTTCTATTTTTGTAGCTAACGTAGGAATCGATCGCTGCAATGAATCTCGCCATCGCAGAAGCATCGCAGACGTGATCGCATACGCTCGACACATGGATGTTGCGGCTATTAACTACATGCGTCCATCGCATAAAGGTTGTGGCTACAGAGTATAACCATAATAGAGGGATGACCGCAAGGGTGGTGGAATGCAATGATACTCCGAAACCCAAGCATGAACGCATACCTCGATAGTATCAAAAGATGATGTTGACATTTCACCTACCATGCCGTTAGCAGCAGAGATTCAGAGTAGGTCCATCACGCCGTTAGCTGCTGAATTTCAGAGAGGACCATTAATGTTTTCAGCGATCAAGCTCTATAAATACAAGCCTTAGTGCCCAACTTCAAATCATCAAAGGTTTTCTGCCTTAGAGCAGATCCTTGTGATCCAAACCAAAGTGTGAGAAGATAGTCTTGAGAATTCTTCATCATTTCAACCATTCTGAGTGACAACTGAAGCTCCGCTAAAGTTGGATCTCGAAAGAGACTACTCCACCGTCCGTCCATGGCACCATCGATAGTCTTGACACACATCTGATGGAAGTAGGACACTACTTTCATCTACCCATCCATATCTCTTCTATCATTGTATTGTATTACATTGTGGCTTAAGAGATTAATACATTTTGTGATCAATGCATTTCTATATTTTCCTTCGATTCCATCTCCATCTTCATTTACTTATCATCTTTTACTTTTACTTTACTAAGTAAGACTGCTAGAGTATCACATACTTAATCATGCGGCATAGACATATGAAGCATGTAGCAAATCACCGAGAGGTGTGCGTTGCATGAGTGTTGTGAGAAAATCCTATTTTCCTAGTGTGAAGTTGTAGCAATGGTTGTCTATGAGCAGACGCAATGCTTGTCTATGAATAGAATCAGTAGCGACCAACTGCCCAGGAGGGTAAGTAGTTGAACGCATTAAGCAAAGTAAGCAGTGTTCCTAGAGATAGAAATAATATTATATCAACCATGTTTATGTGATTACCTTGTCTTATGAGCGCATCATTCATCATTTAGGCATACTTGAAAGAGTAGTCTAAAAACCAAATCTAGGCTTAAGAGAGTCAGATTGAATCGCATAGGCAATAATAGCGGCTTAGAGATAAGGTTTGTTTGCTATGACACAGCATATGCACCCTATAAATAGGATATGAAAGTATGGGATCACATCACATGCGTCCAGAAGTAGGATATGGTGGTATGCGGTCATCTTGTTTAGGTGTGAGAGCACGTGAGCAGGAATAGATACTTAGAAATAAGGCCTCTCAACACTATCGCATGCACATCGCATGCGTCTTCGTTAAGTGTGTATAGCATAATCGCATAACTTGTGTTGGTTAGGGTTACCCTTGCGATCAAGCTTATTGATGCGGTGAAGACATCCCCGTCATTTTATCTATTTTTCCCATGCATCTTATTACGCATTAACAGTTGTCGTGTCTTTAACTCTCATAGTCATACTTCTACTGCTTAATCTGTTAGTTAGGAGTAGAAGTAGCGCATAGCCCATAACCTTCAAATTCTTTTATTCTTCGCCGCAAACACTTCACTTCATAACAATTAGCTACAAGTCCCTGAGTTCGACCTCGGATCACCCGAGAGACTTGCGATCTCGTTACACTTGGTGAAAGAGCAAGAAAACTTGTGGTAGGAGTGCATGGTCACTGCATACATTCTTAGACACATATTGCATATCCAATGCATGACCAGCGACGCATGGAGAACGAATGATAAATGCATATTTATTTACCTCCATTTCCCACGCATCAAGTTTTTGGCTCCATTGTTGAGACTTGGCAGCTAATAGTTTGTTGAGTTTTGTGTTTCCGCAGGCAACCTTTTTACCTTAGGAGTATGTAGCTTGTGCAACCAAGCTATAAACAATATTTGAAGTTTAGGCGATGTGCCGAAAGCCAGTATTGACCCCAAGATAGAAGGGCAATTAGTGGCATGAGCTGAAGGCAGTTATAAGCACGTGACGACCAACATGCGCCCAACAACTACTGGAAGTTCCAATGGTCAGGGCTAGCCTCCTGACCTAAGCAGTCCAATCTCCTACATGGAAGACTCCTCATAGTGACCTCACTTCAATTTCTTCAAGGACGTCTTCTACTATATCTTTACCTTGCTTTTCTAGTTTAGTTTATTTTCATTGTTATTTTGGATATGCAGCTGCTTTCTTGGATGCAATGCATTTGCTCCTTGTAGGTGCGACAAAAATTCTCCTCGGTGCGTAGTTACAGCGAAAGAATCCTCTCCATCAATCAACGCATAGCTTTGACCGCATGAATTCTAAGGCATGGTTGCAAGTGTTATTCTACTCAAAGGTTCTTTTCTTGTTATCTTGTACGCGTTATCCTTTTGAAATTCTCTTTTTCCGCTTGCCTACCTTTGTGAGTCATCTATGATGGTACGTATAATTCACTACATCTTCTAACTAAACATCACAAGGCTCACCTCACTTTTAATAGCTTCTTCAAAATTTGACAATTTATGTTTTTTTATGTATAAACCTCTGCTTAAACATTTGTTACCGCATTCCCAATGAGTTTATCTTTAGCTTTTCGGCGAGAGCGCTGCTGCTCTCTAAGTTTGGGGGTGGCAGTGGTCCCGGAGAAATACGTTCACTACATTGCGATGCATTTCTATAAAAAAAAAAAAAAAAGATGTTTGGGAATAACAACTCCATTGTCAACACAAGGGGAAACTTAGGCTGATAAGAGTTTAGTTGTGAAAGGCACTTACCCATAGTTGGATGTCCGCATGACACCTGTGGGGGCAAGACAAAATGAAAGTAAGTAGCCCGAATCAATCGATAAGAGCAACTCCTCTGTCTGGCACAAGCCAAATTAAGCCAAGGCAAGATTGAGTTGAATATGACACACAACCGAAGTTGGCTGTCTGCATGACACACGTGGGGGCAAGCCAAAACGAAGAGCGTAACCAGGTTCAACGCCGCATTCTAATAATAAATCGCAAGGCTTTGAATGGTTTTAAAACGTACGCATTGTTAAAAGCTGAATGCAAAGTTGCGGGGCATGAGTAAAAAGTTTTTGAGTAGACGCTTACCTAATTTAAGCTTAGATAGAATTTCTGTGAAGAAGTCGCCGAAGATGAGGAGAGCGTTGCTGCCAAGGTTAGAGGTATGACTCAATTATATTCTGAGAGGCTGGTCATCGCAAAGGAAAGCCAGAGGGTAAATTATGAATTTCCTAAGTATAAAGCATACTTGAGGACAAGCATGATTCTAAGTTTGGGGGTGTGATGACGGGCAGAAATGTACGTCGTTATAGACCTTTTATTTAGAATTATGAAGGCTGTTAAGTAAAATATGGGGCGATTATACTAAGAATTCTTGAGAAAACGAGCTTGCGTCGATCAACATTAAGAATCTAGGCTAACCCATTATTATGCGTTATTATGCATCCAATTGTCTATTTTTGTAGTTAATGCAGGAATCGATCGTTGTGGTGAATCTCGCCATCATAGAAGTGTCGCATACGCTCGACGCATGGATGTTGCGGCCATTAACCGCATGCATCCATTGCATAGAGGTTGTGGCTACAGAGTATAACCATAATAGAGGGATGATCACAAGGGTGGTGGAATGCGATGATACTCCGGAACCCAAGCATGAATGCATACCTCGGGAGTATCAAAATGTGATGTTGACATTTCACCTACCATGTCGTTAGTAGCAGAGATTCAGAGCAGGTCCATCACGCCGTTAGCTACAGAATTTCAGAGAGGACCATTAATGCTGTTGGCGATCAAGCTCTATACATAGAAGCTTTGGAGCCTAACTTCAAATCATCCAAGGTTTTCTGCCTTAGAGCAGGTCCTTGTGATCCAAACCAAAGTATGAGAAGATAGTCTTGAGAATTCTTGATCCCTGCAACTATTCTGAGTGACAACCGGAGCTCCGCTGGAGTTGGATCTCGAAAGAGGCTACTCCACTGCCCATCCATGGCACCACCGGTAGCCTTGACACACATCTGATGGAAGCAGGACATTGCTTTCATCTGGCCCTCCATATCTCTTCTATCTTTGTATTGTATTACATTGTGGCTTAAGAGATTAATACATTTTATGTCAATGTATTTCTATATTTTCCTTCGTTTCCATCTCCATCTTCATTTACTTATCATCCTTTACTTTCATTGCACTACTAAGTAAGACTGCTAGAGTATCGCATACTTAATCATGCGGCATAAACATATGAAGCATGTAGCAAACCACTGAGAGGGGTGTGTTGCATGAGTGTTATGAGAAAATCCTATTTTCCTAGTGTGGAGTTGTAGCAATGCTTGCCTATAAGTGGATGTGATGCTTATCTATGAGTAGAATCAGCAGCAACCAACTGCCCAGGAGGGTAAGTAGTTGAACGTATTAAGCAAAGTAAGCAGTGTTCCTAGAGATAAGAATAATTTTATATAAACCATATTTATGTGATTACCTTGTCTTATGAGCGCATCATTCATCATTTAGGCATACTTGAGAGAGTAGTCTAAAAACTAAATCTAGGCTTGAGAGAGTCAGATTGGATCGCATAGGCAATAATAGCGGCTTAGAGATAAGCTCTATTTGCTATTACACAGCGTATGCACCCTATAGATAGGATATGAAAGTATGCGATCACATCGCATGCGTCCAGAAGTAGGATATGGTGGTATGCGGTCATCTTGTTTAGGTGTGAGAGCACGTGAGTAGGAATAGATACTTAGAACTAAGGCCTCTCGACACTATCACATACACATCGCATGCGTCTTCATTAAATGTGTATAGCATAATCCCATAACTTGCGTTGGCTTGGGTTACCCTTGCAATCAAGCTTATTGATGCATGATGCATTATTTTATAGAATGGACATATGGATGAAATGCGTTGGTGGAATTACGTTGTGCACTCAAGTTTCCCCAGCGGAATTCAAGTGTACATTCCCTTGAGTTTCTTGGTAAGTCCAAGGTCGATCACAGGGACTTGTGAAAATAGTTTACGTTGATAATTTTCTTATGAAAATTTTTCGGTAACCGGGTAAATAAATGAACTTGTTGGTTTGTTGTTGTGTTGATAAAAAGAAATAAATAAATGCGGCGGATTTGAGAAACAAAGTTACATTGATAGAAGCAATGAGTATGCGATGAACAGGTTGAGAAGATCTTTGGCTAGCATTACTTGGGAATGCATCAGACTATGCGATCATGTTACTACCATGCACAGCAAGTCATTTTCCAATGTAAATGCAATGCTCCTAAATCTAGGACGTAAGTGTTGCATGCAAAATGTCCATAGGGCTTATTCCTAAGTCTCTACTCTTGTCCTATGCGTTGATGCAAAATGCAAGAAAGCAAGGTGACCGCATACAATCATATCTTATTGCTAAGATGCATGCGATACATTGATAACAAATAGTGCTCATCCCTAAGCGCCTATCTCCCGTTTATGCGTTTAATCTGGTTCTTCCAAACCTAGATTTTGACCTGACCTTCCTAAGTCTAGGTCCTGTCCTTAGACTACCCTCTCAAGTATCTTTAATAGACGAATGAAGCCTACATAAACAAGATAATCACACAGAATCAAGATTCCCTCGTTGTGCTAGCTAAACTCTTCTCAACCCATTCAACTAATTTAGCTACTCATGCGTGAATCACAGAGAGTGAACAGATATAGAGAAAGAAATTCCATTCATATATATAAGTTAAGTACAAAATGCTAATGGAAGTTAAGGTAGAGAGCCTGGTAGCAATTCCTTGCTGACCGAGGTTTTTTACACTGGAATCTCTATTCTGAACAAAGATATTCTCGCTTCCGCAGGAGTTGGCCCTTTCTCCATCTTAGTAGCTTCCGGTGCTCTCCTAAGCTTACCGGAATGATCTACAGGCATAATTTCTTTCTCGTTTTCGCCTTAAAAAGGTGAAAGAAAACTATGGACAGAGGCGTGAACTAAAAATGGTGAACTAATCAACTACTTAACCTCTTCTTTGAAGAATGCACTTAGTATTTATAGGGCATCAAAAGGTGAAAGGCGGCTTCTCTTTCCTGGTTGTTCAGATGGGACAGCTTTAATTCCTGATTGATGCATTGGATAATTGTCACCGATAAAGCTGGATGTACTTTGTGACCGTTATCGGCTGTCAACTTAATTTTGATCCAACTGCTGTCAGCTTTCTGTCCCATCGATCTTAATTGTCCTTTCGTCCGGATGCGCCTACCATGTTGCAATGGTTTTTCTTGGGTGAATATTTGCGAGCGCGATCAACGCAAAGTCTTGCGGTGAAGTTGTGCTCGACCGATGAATTCCTATGATTGCAATCTCTATAATGCGTTAACGCATATTTTGCATAAAAAATACGAAAATCAATAGTTCTAATGCGCTGACGCATGCGATTGCAATATTATAGATTTTATGCTTTATGGATGCAATTTATCATTTTTCATTAACGTAATCCATCATTGTTTAATAACTTAGCACTATGATAACGTGCATTTCTGCCTGTTATCACACCCCTAAATTTCAACAATGCTTGTCCTCAAGCATAAGCTAAAGATTCCTTTAGCAAGTCCACCACAAAGTTCTTTTCCTAGATTTCTCAAGGATCATTCAAATCCTATATACTAGAATTTTCTTAAGTCTTATTCAAGTCTACTCTTAAAATATTTCTAAGACCTAGGGACTGAAAGTTTAACTTTCAAAAGGACTTTACTAAATTCTGGAACATCGCATGATTTATTTTAAAAAGAAAGTTTTCTACCGGGGTGAAAAAAGATTTATCCTTGCACACAAATTTTCTTTATTGCTATTTTTTTTTCTGATATTGCGCTGATCCAAGTGCCTTGCCTTCGTTTTGGCTTGCCCCCACAGGTGTCATGCGGGCATCCAACTACGAGCAATGCACTCTTTCTTAGACTAAACTCATACTGATTTGGCATTGGAGTTGCGGTCATTGATTTATGCATTGATCCTGGTAACTTAATTTCGTTTTGGCTTGCCCCCACGTGTGTCATGCGGACATCCAACTACAGATAAGTGCCTTTCACAACTTAACTCTTATCAACATGGGTTTCTCCTTTGCGTTAATAGTGGAGTTGTTATTTTCAGAATTTTTTTTTTTTTAGAGAACATAACAAGGTCAAAGTAAATACCTCACCCCCAAATTTAAAATGCAGCAATGTCCCCATTGCCAAAAGATGAAAATAAGTTATGTGATGTTCTAGAATGCGTTGTAAAGAGAGTTTGAAAGAAAGTTAGCAAACACCTAACTTCTTGAAATATTTTATGAGGTAACTATCTTAAGATTTAGTTGATTCTAATATATACGAAAGAAATAGAAGCATATTTTTCATCATTGAAATCTTACTTGGTAAAGAAACAGAATGCAGTAAACTACTAAATTTATCTACTTGTTAAATGATTGCGGTAATAAAAAAGGATGCGATGGTAAAACTTTGAAAAGCAAAATGCAATGCGATAGCACACAATTTGAAATGAAGATAAGGAAGAGTACACCCCCAAATTTGCGCTATCGCCTACATTGGATTGACGCATCCATCCTTGCAGCGATATATGCTACTGCAGATTGCGGTGATGTAGTGAGATCATTTACTTCTTCTGGTGATATCTCCGCAATCCTGTGCCTTAATTATTGTAAACAGACAAAGAGAGGGTCAACTGATTTTAAACAAAACATCAAGGGTTTTTTTTTTTTTTTTGTTGAAAGAATAAGAAATGAAAAACTGATACTAGCAAAATGATGAAGAGTTAAATGTTCAAGAGTTGAGTAAGGGGTAGTTCGGGTTTTCCAACCTTGTGGAGGCCTTGTCTGGTTGAAAACCTCCTTCGCAATAAGCCTTTATCCGTTGTCCATTAACTTTAAATGTTCGGCTGCCATCCTTGGTGACCAGTTCCACCGCACCATGTGGAAATATTTCCTTGATGATGAAGGGACCGGACCAGCGCGATTCTAATTTTCTCAGGAAGAGCCGCAATCTCGAATTGAAGAGTAAGACTTTTTGTTCGACTTGGAGGTTCTTATCGCATATGCATTGATCATTCCAGCGCTTGGTGCGCTCTTTATAAATCTTCGCATTTTCATATGCGTTGTTCCTTCATTCTTCTAGCTCGACCAGTTGTAATTTTCACGCTTCTTCTGCCTTCACCAAATAAAAATCCAGTTTCTTGACCACCCACAATGCCTTATACTCCAGCTCCAAAGGCAAATAACATGCCTTCCCAAATACTAATGCATAGGGGGACATACTTATTGGTGTTTTAAATGCGGTCCAATATGCCCATAACGCCTCATCAAGCTTCATTGCCCAATCTTTTCATGAAGGTTTGACTACCTTCTCAAGTATCGATTTAATTTCTCGATTGGACACTTCAGCTTGGCCATTTGTTTGCAGATGGTATGCGGAGGCCACTTTATGGAGACTTGTGCAGCAGCTCCTTTATATTGTGATTGACAAAGTGTGATCCTTCATCACTTATGATGAAACGAGGAGTGCCAAATGAAAATGTTTTTCTTCAGGAACTGGGATACTACTGCTGCATCACTTGCGGCACATGCAATTGCCTCTACTCACTTGGAGACATAGTCAATGGCTAATAGAATATAGTGCTTACCGTTTGAAGGAAGGAATGGTCCCATGAAATCAATCCCCCATACGTCGAATAATTCCAGCTCCAGGATAGTATTCATCGACATTGCGTTCTTCCATAAAATGTTTCCAGTGCGTTGACACCGATCGCATTTCATTGCGTAGTCAACAACATCCTTGAATAATGAATGCCAAAAGAATCCACTTTGCAAAACATTGGCTGCAGTGCGTTGTCCTCCAAAGTGGCCTCCAAAAGGTGAACCGTGGCACTATGACAATATACATTGTTGAGCAGCATCCGGTACGCATAATCAAATGATTTGGTCTGCACCTTTTTTTATACAGATTCGGCTCATCCTAATAGTAGTTTCTGCACTCATTCTTGAGCTTCTTCCGTTGATGCTAGGTGTAATCTTCAAGAAATTGTTCATAGACTAAATAATTAACGATGTCTGCATACCATGGCAGTTCTTCTATGCGAAACAGCTGCTCGTCCGGGAACACGACACTCAATTCAATTTCATTGCGGTCAACTTCAGGATTCTCTAGTCTGGACAACTGATCTGCAACTTGATTCTCTGACCCCTTTCGATCAATTATCTTGATATCAAATTCTTGAAGTAGGAGAATGATGGAACACGAGACACACGCAGTGGAATTAGGATCTAATTACACTCTAATTGCTCTTAACTTAAAGGAAAAACATGCAATTTGAGGGAAAAAAATAGTAATTAACTTACCTTTAAAGCTCCCGAAAACCGCTTCTCCTCGCTGAATCTTAACCCGAACTCTTTCAGACCACCACTAGAGTTGACCTACTACCCTCTAGACTCAGAACCGAGTTATGGGACCCGATGGATGAAGAAAACAGGGAGAGAGAAAGAGATGGAAAGAAGAAATGGAACTTTGGGTTAGGTTATGAATTTTTCTCCAAGAAAGTAGTTTTTTTTTTAGCCCAAATTTGAAAAACAATTTTTGCAAAAATGGGAAAAAGTCTTTCAACCAAATTGAAAAGCCCAATTTATAGAAAAAGGCCATGCAACAATTGCATGAACCAAATCTATAAAAACCCAACACCTATAATCCACTATCTTAGTGGGCTTAATGTCTCCACTATAAGCCAACACCTAGCCCATTATTTTGTTAGTGGAATTATCCAACAAAAGTTTGGATTTTCCCACTAACTTTAGTCAAAGGGCAAAATAGTCATTTGGTCAAAGTCAAACTTTGACCTAAAAGTCAACTCTTTGATTTTTTATGAGAACCCATCTGATCAATCTTGGCTTTGCATCCTTCTGTGTCATCAAATATTTGATTGCCGAGTGATCAGTATGAATGAGTACCTTGGTTCCCAACAAGTATGCCCGGACTTTTTCCAACGCAAAAATCACAGCCAAGAGCTCTTTTTCAGTGGTGGTGTAATTAAGTTAAGCAGGGTTCAGGGTTTTACTCGTATGTGCGATGGGGTGCAAAATTGTTTTCTTCTTTTGCGCTAACGCAACTCTCATCGCATACCCGCTTGTGTCGCACATGATTTCGAACGGTAGTGTCCAATCCGGTGCAATTAAGACAGGTGCGGTAATCAGCGCATCCTTTAAAATTCGAAATGCGTTGAGGCAATTATTGTCAAATTCAAACTTTCTGTCTGCCTCTAGTAACACACTCAATGGTCTTGCTATCTTAGAAAAGTCTTTAACGAATCGTCTATAGAATTCGACATGCCCCAGGAAGTTTCGTACTGCCTTCACGTTGGTTGGAGGTGGAAGCTTTTCAATTGCGTCAATCTTTGCTTTGTCCACCTCCAACCTTTCTCTAGAGACCTTGTGCCCCAAAACTATACCCTTTGAAGTGACATTTTTCCCAATTAAGCACCAGGTTTGTCTCTTCACATCTTTTATGAATTTTCTCCAAATTGGCCAGGTAGACTTCATAAGTATTCCTATAAACAGAGAAATCGTCCATAAATATTTCTACTGAGTCCTCGAGAAAATTTGAAAAGATTGCCATCATGCACCTTTGGAACGTGCTTGGCGCATTGCAGAGGCCGAATGGCATGCGGCGAAAAGCGAATGTCCTATATGGGCAGGTGAATGTGGTCTTGTCTTGGTCTTCAGGAGCTATCATGATCTAGTTGTACACGACGTATCCATCCAAGAAATAGTAAAAACCATTCCCGACCAATCTATCCAGCATTTGATCAATGAATGGCAGAGGGAAGTGATCCTTCTTTGTGGCCGCATTCAATTTGCGGTAGTCCATACAGATGCGCCATCTAGTGATGGTCCTCTGCGGTATTAATTCATTGTTCTCATTGGGGACTACCATCATTCCGCCCTTCTTCGTCACACATTGCACGGGGTTGACCCACGTGCTATCGGTAATGGGATAGATAATGCCCGCATCCAGACATTTGATAATCTCTTTTTTGACGACCTTTTTCATCACAGGGTTAAGTCTGCGTTGATTTTCAATGGTTTCCTTGTGGTCGTCTTTGAGATGAATGTGGTGGATGTAGTACGCGGGGCTAATTCCTCTGATGTCAGCGAACGTCCAGCCGATTGCTCGCACATACTTCTTGAGAATGCTTATCAACGCATTCTCTTGTTCTACGTTGAGCGCAGAGGAAATTATTATCGACAGCTTCTCATTCTGCCCCAAAAATGCGTACTTTAGATGTGTTGGTAAGGATTTTAATTCAAGGGTTGGTGGTTCCACAAGAGAAGGTTGCGTTATTTTTCGTTCTTCCTTCAGCTCCTCTTCTTGCGTTGTGATCGATTCTTCTTCTCTGTTTGTCTTTGCTACGATCGCATTGCAGGCAGCTATGGATGCATTGGCATCCTCTTCTTCATACTCTTCATCAGACTTTTCTTCTTGAATCAAATTCAATTCATCTTCTGAATCTGGCAAGTCTTCCTCATCAGGAAATTTCACGGCGCGAATTATATTAAATTTAAGCTTTTGTCCGTTGATGCACAAAGTGATCTCTCCCTTGTGCACATCAATTTGAGCACGACCTGTTGATAGGAAGGTCGCCCAAAATGATGGGCACATCTTTATCGGCCTCATAATCAAGGATGATTAAATCAGCTGGGAAAATGAATTTATCAATTGTGATCTGCACGTCCTTCACCTTTCCTTCTGGATGAACCAGAGATCTGTCAGCCAGCTGAAGAGTTAGGGATGTGGGCACAAGTTCCCCTACATTTAATTGTCGAAAGATTGACAGTGACATCAAATTTATGCTGGCCCCCAGGTCACACAGGGCTTGCCCAATATAAAGTCCTCCTATGGAGCAAGGAATAGTGAAGCTCCCAGGATCGCTCATCTTCTGTGAGATAATAGATTTGGAACTTTTCGTTAATGCCACCATGGCAAATTTTCCAGCGCCTCTTTTCTTGGTTACCATGTCCTTCAGAAACTTGGCATAGGCAGACATTTCCTCAATTGCTTCACTGAAAGGGATATTCACATGTAATTGTTTAAGCATAGACGTGAAGCATTGGTACTATACCTCTTTGTTTTTCTTCTTCTTTAGCTTCTGAGGGAAAGATGGTAACTGGACTCTTACGGTTCCCGTTTCATTCGACTTTGAGGTTGACGCAACCTCAAGTTCTATTGCTTCATTTTTTTTTTCTTCTTCTTGTGTTGCTGCAATCTTTGGTTCAGCTGCGATGGAGGTTGATCTGCTCTGCTCCTTTTTTTCTCTTTCCACAGTCTTTCCACTATGCAATGTCACAACCTGACATTGCTCCTTACCTGAACCCCCTGGTTGTGTGGAAGCTCGGTTGAACTTGGCAACGCCCCTTGCGGTCTACTTTTGAGCTCATTTGCAATCTGGCCCATTTGCAATTCAAGATTACAGATGGACGTAACCTGACTCTGAAGCATCGTCTCATTTTTCTCTATATATTGCTTTAATAGGCCTTCTAGGGAAGAAAATTGCGGTGGTTGTTGTGAGCTACTTGCTTGGTTGCTCTGTTGACCGTTGATGCGTTGAACCCTGATGGCCCTTCTTTTTGTGCCATAGATTGAAATTTTGGTTGTTGATTCTTCCAAGCAAAGTCTGGGTGGTTTTTCCACTCAGGGTTATAGGTGTTGGAAAAAGGATTGGTCTTTACAAAATATACAGACTATGGTTTTTGTGGGCAATCCTTCATAGCATGCCCATCACCACAAGTCGTACACCTTGCGGTGTTTTGACTTATTGCATTGATTTGCCCACCTTGCGGTGTTGGGCTGTTGATTGTCATTCTTTAGATCAAGTTCGTCATTGCAGTCATTTGGTTCTGCAATGAAACAATAGCACCATTATTTGCAACAGAATCATTGAGTCTTAATCTCTGGTCGCTCTCCCTCCAGTCTTCATGATTCTTGAAGATGCGATCCAGGACATTCTTCGCCTCATCATAAGTCTTGTCAAGCAGACCACCAGTTGCTGTCGCATTGGTAGCGGTCTACGAAGCAGAATTCAAACCGTGGTAGAAAATTTCCATCTGAAGGCAGTCTGGCAGCCCATGATGCGAATAATATCGGACCAACCTTTTAAACCTAGCCCAGGCATCGCTGAGCAATTCGTCCATTTCTTGTTCAAAATTAGTAATATGCTTTCTTCGTCTGGAATTTTCTGTAGGTGGGAAATACTTCTTCATAAATTCTCCACCACCTGCTCCCAAGAAGTGATCTCTTCTGCTTCGAGTGAGTAAGCCCATTTCCTAGCCTGATCACGGAGAGAAAATGGAAACAACGTTAGTCAAACCTCCTCAGCAGAGATATTCGGGAACACAAAAGTATTATAGATTTCAATAAAACTTCGAAGATGGGCGT
Organism: Benincasa hispida; assembly: GCF_027475165.1. Lineage (NCBI taxonomy): Eukaryota > Viridiplantae > Streptophyta > Magnoliopsida > Cucurbitales > Cucurbitaceae > Benincasa > Benincasa hispida. The sequence continues at coordinate 750,166 of NC_143485.1, read as the reverse complement.
GCGGATCCTTGCCACGCCTTCTTCTGAATTGACCTACAGCCTGGATCATCTGCAGCATCACCGGTTTCATTTCAAATCTACTTCCGTCTAAGGCAGGCCTCATGATTCCCAGAGAGAAATCATAGAGGTTTGACGAGGCATAGTCTCTAATGGGCCTATTATGATCGTTGGCCAACAAAATTGGATTTACAATGACATTGCTGTTGTTTGGTGCTTCATTCCTAGGTTGCTCCGCCATCTCTTCTTTATCGGATTGTGGTTGATGTTGGCGGTTCCTCAGTCTCCTCCTAAAAGTCCTCTCAATCTCCGGGTCATAATTCGCTAGAGATTGAGAGTCCTGCAAAGAAATCAAAAAAAAAAAAAAAAAAAAAAAAAAAACTTAACAAACTATTTTGCCGAAGTCCCCGCAAATGACGCCAAAAACTTGATGCATTATTTTATGAATGAAAATATGGATGAAATGCGTTGGTGGAATTACGTTGTGCACTCAAGTTTTCCCCAGCAGAATTGAAGTGTAAATTCCCCTGAGTTTCTTGGTAAGTCTAGGGTCGATCACAGGGACTTGTAAAAATAGTTTGCGTTGATAATTTTCTTATGAAAACTTTGTCGTAACCAGGTAAATAAATGAAGTGGTTGGTTTGTTGTTGTGTTGATAAAATAAATAAATGCGGCGAATTTGAGAAACAAAGTTACGTTGATAGAAGCAATGAGTATGCGATTAACGAGTTGAGAATATCTTTGGCTAGCATTACTTGGGAATGCGTCAGACTATGCGATCATGTTACTACCATGCACAACAAGTCATTTTCCAATGTAAATGCAATTCTCCTAAATCTAGGATGCAAGTGTTGCATGCAAAATGTCCATAGAGCTTATTCCTAAGTCTCTACTCTTGTCCTATGCATTGATGCAAAATGCAAGAAAGCAAGGTGACCGCATGTAATCATATCTTATTGCTAAGATGCATGCGATGTGTTATAACAAATAGTGCTCATCCCTAAATGCCTATCTCCCGTTTATGCGTTCTAATCTGGTTCTTCCAAACCTAGATTTTGACCTGACCTTCCTAAGTCTAGGTCCTGTCTTTAGACTATCCTCCTGAGTATCTCTAATAGACGAATGAAGCCTACATAAACAAGATAATCACACAGAATGAAGATTCCCTCATTGTGCTAGCTAAACTCTTCTCAACCTATTCAACTAATTTAGCTACTCATGCGTGAATCACAGAGAGTGAACAGATATAGAGAAAGAATTTCCATTCTTATATATAAGTTAAGTACAAAATGCTAATGGAAGTTAAGGTAGAGAGCTTGGTAGCAATTCCTTGCTGACCGAGGCTTTTTACACTGGAATCTCTATTCTGAACTAAAGATATTCCCGCTTCTGCAGGAGTCGGCCCTCTCTCTGTCTTAGTAGCTTCCGGTGCTCTCACAAGCTTGCTAGAACGATCTACCGGCACAATTTCTTCCTCGCGTTCACCTTAAAAAGGTGAAAGAAAACTATGGACAGAGACGTGAATTAAAAATGGTGAACTAATTAACTGCTTAACCCCTTCTTTGAAGAATGCACTTGGTATTTATAGGGCATCAAAAGGTGAAAGGCAGCTTCTCTTTCCTGGTTGTTCAGATGGGACAACTTTAATTCCTAATTGATGTGCCGGATAATTTTCACCGATAAAGCTTGATGTACATTGTGACCGTTATTGGCTGTCAACTTAATTTGGATTCGACTGTTGTCAGCTTTCTATCCCATCGATCTTAATTGTCCTTTCGTCCGGATGCGTCCACCATGTTGCGGTGATTCTTCTTGGGTGAATATTTGCGGTGAAGTTGCGCTCGACCGATGAATTCCTATGATCTCAATCTCTACAATGCGTTAACGCATATTCTGCATAAAAAATACAAAAATAAATAGTTCCAATGCGTTGACGCACGCGATCGCAATATTATAGATTTTATGCTTAATGAATGCAATTTATCATTTTTCATTAATGCAATCCATCATTATTTAATAACTTAGCACTATGATATTGTGCATTTCTACCCATTATCAATGCGGTGAAGACATCCCCGTCATTTTATCTATTTTTCCCATGCATCTTATTACGCATTAGCAGTTGTCGTGTCTCTAACTCTCATAGTCATACTTCCATTGCTTAATCTGTTAGTTAGGACTAGGAGTAGCATATAGCCCATAACCTTCAAATTCTTTTATTCTTCGTCGCAAACGCTTCACTTCATAACATTTAGCTACAAGTCCCTGAGTTCAACCTCAGATCACCCGAGAAACTTGCGATCTCGTTACATTTGGAGAGAGAGCAAGAAAACTTGTGACAAGAACACATAGTCATTGCATACATTCTTAGACACATATTGCATATCCAACGCATGACCAGCGACGCGTGGAGAACGAACGATAAAAACATATTTATTTACTCCATTTTCCAACCCATCATCAAGACACCTTGAACATAGGCAAATTATTGCTTCACAAGCAAAATATTGTCTCTTAGTCCAATGGATACCATCTAGGATAAAACATGGATTTCTCTAATCCAATATGAAATAGTGTAACTCTTAGAAAATAAAATCTTAAACTATATACACTGAAGTTTCATTATTCTTAAGTTTTAATATGCAACACTCAATGGTCATACAATCGAATTCCCTGATTAAACCAATCAATTGTATATTAAATATTAATAAAATCTCATGTAAAATTGATATCCCTTTATCATTTTAGGTGTCTTAGGAAATATTTTCCTTAGACATATCAATGTCATTTTAGATTGGTACATTATCATTCCATCTTTAGCAATCACATCGAACATTAAACAACTACTTTGTGAACACAAGATGCATGAGACAAATTAAACAACATTTCCTAAGCATTTGTATGTGGACTTTTAATATACAAAATTACTTCAAATCAACTCTTTGGAATTGGTTGAACAGTCAAAACTTGTATATTGAATTTTACTTCATTCATAATGAGAAAATATCAATATAGAATAGATAAATATCCACGTTTCATTTTCTTATTTTTACAAGAATATCGTTATCGCTTAAAGTCATTGATTATGATACTATATCAAAAAATTTCTTGAAATTGTATAGATGCTTTTAACTCCTTTTCATAAATAAAGGTATTCATTTTTACATATCTCATATGCAACAATGAAACCATGAAGACTCTGCTGTAAAACTAGGTAGAAAATTGATTTATAGTCCATTTTCACCTAATAACTCAAGAGTGGGTTTTCACCTAACGCTAAGAGTCTTACTTTGAAGATCTCTATCTCTATATACTACACTTTCAAGCCTCATTTTCCTAGACCCATGCATATCCTTTGAGGTTGCCCCATTAATGAAAATCTACAAAAGGTTGATTGAGATCAAGTACAATACTTGATCTCATATTTATGACTTTAATAACATTTCTCTTCTTGTCAAATTCCTTCAATACTTATCATTTAGTATGATAGCTTTGACTTCCAATAAGTCATAGCATAGGTTAAGTCACCGCACGACTCTCCCACTACTGAAAGATTCATAAGTTTTCATTTTATCATCTTATATGACAATAAAGACATCAAGTATTTGAAAAGGTCGATTATCTCATAACTTTCCCACTACGATGAAAACTTATCTGCTTGACAATTAGAAATTGACATTCAAGTGAAACAAATGGTTAACAAAACTTGTTAACTATTACGTGGTGTTACTTGAAATAAAATCATCAACATAGGCTACAACCATTAAACTTTTCAAATGAACCAGTATTTGTCACCAAACACATAATTTTACTTTGAAATGTCTAAAGGACTACATTGGCATCTTTTGAACATTTCTTTCAGTAAGAGTTTTTTTTTTACATAAATGTCTCAACTTACCCAAAACCTGAAATTTCATAAACAAGTTTTATAACACTTCTATGATAGAACAATGTTTCGCAAACATGTTAGCAGAAATAACATTCAAACAATGCAATATATATCACATTACCTTAATGGAGTCAGACATCAGTGTAATTTAAAAAACAAATAACATTCAAACAATGCAATCTATCAGTAGTATTACCAGGGTAAGGCACCCAACCTTATCTATATACTACAGACCATTGAGGTTATCACTTAAACATGATCCACCTGTATGTCTCCATATACATGTTTAAGTTACATCAGATAACCTTGGATCTTAGGTTAATGGATTATTGCACAAGTAATATAAAATTAATCAGCCATTAATTCAATTAACATAAAACCACCAGGCCTTAGGGCATACACCCCAACATGATACTACTATTCTATCCACAAAAACTAAGGTATGGTAGCCCATAATATTAAAATATTGGAATATCCACAAAAACTAAGGTAAAATAGCCAAAATATTAAACTGAATCACAACTGCATGATTACATCTTAGAGATTTTTATGTCAAAACTAGAGGCACAGTCCTTGATTCTAGGAGAATGTATTGTTTGTTTTGCAGAAGCTTTCTTCTGTTCTTTTTCATTCATTTGGTCCTTTACATCCTCTTATTCTCTTGTAATCTTCTAATCATGTACATTCTCTAACATCTTCTTTGATGGTTTAGGCTGTCTTTTCGCAGTATTTATTGTTGTATTTTCCTTTTCTTGAATAACCAAAATGTCAATACTTAATTATAAGTTTATAAACATATATTGAGTTTATAAGTCATAAAGTAATATATGAAATGTGACAATTGTTATACCATCAATTTTTTTTGCTCTGTCATGCACTATTTTTTACCTTTTCTCATGTCCATTGTCTTCTTCCCAACTGTCTTCAATTTTTTTTAAAAATATTATATAAGTGTATCAATGAATAAGAAATAGTAGAAGCTATTAATATACTTTTTCCATGATAAAGTCTATCATTGAAAAAGAAATAAAAGAACTAGATGTTACTGTTGGACTCCAATAAAAAATGACAATATTCTGTTAGTGATAGAAACCTTTCACTGATAGACTTTAATGACTAGCAAACTTGAAATCTAAAAAAATACACTAGAAATAACCTACTATTGAGTTATATTTGTACCTGTTTTTCCTTAATAATAGTTGTTTCTTCTATTTCAATTTCTTTATCACATTTTTCTTCATGCTTCTGTAGATATTAGCATACTAATAAAAAAATGAAAATGTTGTCAGTAAACTATAATACTTTTACCTTTTTCTCCTTGGCATAAATAGTTGCATATTCAACTACTTTATCAATATTAGCATCAACATCCCCATCTATCATTTCTAGACTCAATGATGGAGGAGGATTCTTTCCATAAGGACTTTTGAGATTGTCTTTGACTTTGACATTTGTGTGGGACCTTCTACTTTCCAATTTCTATCAAAGAATGTACCAAACGGAGAATCTTCTTTTGTCCCTTTTTAAGATCTTCAAATCTTCTTTGTGTGTTGCCTTATTAGACCTTCAATATCTTATTGTAAAGAAGATATTCTTTCTCCAATCTTTTTATCTTTTTCTGCAATATATTCTCCTTCCTCCAATCTTTTTATCTTTTTCTACAACATATTCTCCTTCCTCCAATCATTTCTTTTTCATCTCCAAAATTTTGTTTCAAGTACTCTGATGACATTTCTTCTATGCAACAATAGGAACTATAGAGAGCTGAAAGCATAATATTTAATTAGTATTTTATACAGATTACCTTCTTTTTATTAGATTTGAAATACTCAGATAATCATAGGTAGGAGTTATCAATTGAATAGTTTAATGAGATCATATTAGTGATATGGGCTTGCCATTGGTAGTCCATGTTACTGATAGACTAATACACTTATATGGTTTATTTATCTGATATGATCCCCTTGCTGTAATATTAGTTTATCATTAATAAACTATGTCACTAATAGACTCTTTCCCTACAGTTATTTGAGTGTTTTAATAGATATAATACTTCTATCACTAATATTTTTCTATCACTGATATGTCAATACCATTGATAAATTTGTAGCACAATTATTAATGGAAAAGTTGGAACTTACATTTTATTTCGAGAAGATGTTGTCATTGAGATCTTGCCAATATGGTTGTTTTGTTGTTCCCAATTCAAGATTCTTGTAAATTTTTAACCCTAGAAAATGTCCAAACGGTCCTTCCTTAAATAAAGATAGATACGTTGAATCTAAGCCCTTAATGATATGATCTATCACTTCAAGCTTCACATAAATTGTGACTTTCAAAATGGAATTCCAACTTTCTTTAGGAATTTTTTTTGCCCATTTAAAAAAAAAAAATATATGTTATAAATATTTTAAAGTACAACTTAGAAATAAATATATACTTAATATATAGTGAATACCTTCTCTTTTTTCACCTTTTTTTTTTCTTGATAATTCTTCAAGTTCTAAGGTTCTTTTTGTCCCATTTTTTTGCCATTCGTTTTCCATAATTGTTTTAACTTATAAGTCTGTTAAAATGGTAATAAACACTTGAGCCAACAAACTAAACTCTTCAAATTTATCAATGATAGAGTTGATAACTAATATACTTTAAGTAGTGAAGTCTATTAATGAAAATTTATCACTGATACACTTCTGTAATTGATAGACTTGAAGTGGTGAATTCTATCAGTGATAACCCTACCACTAATAGACTTCACCACTTCAAGTCTATTAGTGATAGAAACTTATCACATATATACTTTAATCAACAATATATTTGAAGTCTAAAAGCACGCTAGCAATAGTCTATCAACTAAACAACAAGTATAGAGAATTGAAACTACAATTTTTCTTACCTCTCATGAAAATAAATCCAATATACTTCAAGTCTATCAGTGATAGAAACCTATCAATAGAAGACTCTAATAAATAAATAGATAAATAAACAACAGTGAAATTATGCATTTACTTACATTGCATGAAAATAAATTCAGCATCCATTAAGTATATTAGTGAAATCACTGATAGACTCTAATCAACAACTCTAAAGAAAAAATATTGAAACTATGCATTCACTTACCTTTCATAGAAAACAAAAAACAAATTTAACATTCTTCAAGTTTATTAGTGACATAAATCTATCACCAGTGGACCCAAAACAAAAATAGATTTGAAGTTTAAAGTATACAAACAACAATCAATCAACTAAACAACAAAAAAAGAAAAAACAGTCATTAAACTATGATTTTTTCTTACCTTTCAATGTGATTTCACGATCAATTTCAGTGTTATTTTATAAGTATTGATTGATTCTCCCCTTCAATATTTGGTGGATGAATGGGAATGTAAATAGATGCATTGGAAGAAGATTTTCGTCGATGGCGGATGTTAAAAGGAGACGTTAGGGTTTTGATTGGCAGATGTTAGGGTTTTGGCATCGCTGTTTGAAGAAGATCAATGAGGTTTGAAGAATATTGATGGGGTTAGGGTCTTTCGAACAAAAAAAGGAAGAAACTAAACAACTGCTGATGGATGGAAACATACTACAGATGGATGTGAATCGTCGATCATTTTTTAAAGAAGAATGTGAAATCTGAATCCTGCAGGATTTGATTGTGGATCGTGGGCTTATTAAATTTCATGGGCTTTTTAGTTTTTTTGTATGGGTTAAACTAAAATTTGGTCATATTTTTAATTTTTTTTAATGCTAAATTTACAATTAGTTTGGCCCAAAAACTTATATTTGTACACACCTCTAAATTTAAAAGTTTTTAAATGATTGACCAAATATCAATGATCAATGACCGAGAAACAATTATATATATTTTTATTCAGCCCATTTTCAAATAAAAAAAATGAGTTACCTTATTTACAAACATAACAAAATGAATGTCATCGATAACGCATAGGCTTCTATCACTGGGTGATAAAATATTTTCAGTAGTTTTACCATTTAAAACAATTACTCTTTTTATTCAAACAATTTACTTGGACTACATAATATTTGCTATATTTGTAAATATATTGCTTAGTTTTGCAATTTAATTAGTATGGATACTTTATTTATATATTTTTGCATTTGATGTTGCTACTTCATCCTTTTCCCCAGAAATTGGGTTGCACCATGCCTTTTATGTTGGACCCTTTTTTGTTTTGTTTACTTCTTGTTGGCGTGTCTCAACCATTTGTCCTTTGCAATTTCAGCAAAACAACGGCCCACCCAAACACTAAAAGACTAGAAGTCTAAAATGCACTTCTACTATTGATATACTTTATTTTTGGTAATCATCTTAATGATATACTACCAATACATTAATAATATATTTGAAATTTTATCTTTAAATAGTATTGACATATTATTGATATACCAATATTATACTTGAAATGAAGAAAGCCCATAAAAGCAACACACAATATGAAAACTCAACTCACATGCACCTCAACAGTTCTAAGTTCGTAACAATAGCAACATTAACAAAATATTCCAAATGAAACAATCAAAATTCAAAATGCCTCTTACAGTTAAAGTGCATGATTGCTATTAGATATAAAAATAATAGACTGATTGAATAATAATATTGATGGATGTTATCTTATGCCAAGTATTTACTGATTGAAATCTAATACATTCATGTCCTATATTTGATATACTACTAATACACTTGGATATCTATTTATAAAAAGAAATATGCATGTTGTACTTCAAAATAAGTTACTAGTTGAATGTTAATTGTGTTGGATTTTATGTCCTGAAAAGTCGTAGTTGGTAAAATAATAAACATTTTCTGCTATCAATATACTTTTTATTAATCTCATAAATTGTATGAAAGTCTAAATTCAATAAACTAAGACCCATGACTATTGTATGGGTACTTGAACTTTATGTGGAGACATAAGAGTGAATCAGGTTCAAGTAAATAGTCAAAATGATCTATTACATGAATGAGGTTGGGTACCTTATTCTGGTAACACCATTGGATGCGGCCTACTCTATAGTTGTTACAAAGAGTTGTAAAGTGTTACATACGATGTAATCTTAATTCATACATGTTATGACATGAAGAGTGGAGGTATCCTATGCAATGAGTTTGCATAAGATCATGACCAAGAAATAAGTCACTCTTACTTTATAACATTTTCTGTTTAAAACTGACTATTTAACCTAGATGACTTAGGGAACTCAATCTTAATGCTGAGCTAACTATGAAGTCCCGTTTATTCGAGATTGCCCTTAGATTTGCATAGTTGAGAGCTGGCTCAACAGCACCAGCTCAATAAGACTTCCATTTCAGGGGTAAGACTGAATAGATAGCTGGGGACATAGGGTGCAAGACAGAGTTCACTCCTACCCGATGAAGGGATAGAAGAAAGGTTATTCTCTCAAGTACTGAATCTAGGTCTTGAACAAGGGGCCTCACCCTCTCACTGGGCTGAGACGGTTTGGTTTAGTGATTAGATCACAAATCAGTTGTTCATTAGAGGATCATTAGAGACTTGAGGAATAAGACGTAATCTCGGGGGTAAAACAGATATTTGACCCAACCATTATTACGAACAACCTGTGAAGGGTCGACTTGCTGATTATGGTTAAATCATATGGACATAATATATCTATAGTGAGAGGAGTGCAACTATGGGCTTTAGTGGAGTGACCCATTAGTTAACGAATAAAGATTAATTTGGTCTAATGAGTTTAGCCAATTAATCTCGGATCGTTGGAGCCCATAATCTATAGGTTCCCGAGGTCCACCTACTAGATCATAACAGACTAGCTCTAGAATAGCGTGATAAGTTAATTTGAAACATTCAAATTAGAACTAAGGGAATTAGTAATTAGAAGAGATATAATTATATGTTTAATTTTAAAATTAAATGGAATAGGAGAATTTATATATTTAAATATGATTTAAATATATAAAGATGGATATATGTTAAAATTAATTTAATATTTGATATTAAATTAATTAAGCTTTATTTAATAATTAATTTATGAAATTAATTAAAAATCAAAATATATTTTATAAAATCAAATTTTGATTATAGATAAAATTGGAAAAAGTAAAAACCAAAAACACACAAAATGGAAAAAAAAAAGGCTTTTTTTCATTATCCATCACCTAAGTAGCTCACACATGAAGCAATATCTTGGCCTTGTCTTCTCCAAGCATGAGCTGCAACTCATACAATTCTTCTCTTTGCATGTTGATCTGCAATATAATTAAGAGATTGGAGTGAAAATCGCGGATGCAATCTGTAGAGAAGTTTAGAGAAAATTTGGGTTGAAGAAAGGGTTCTTCAATAAGGTTGCTGCAGTAAGCTTTTCTCCTTCATCCCTTGATTCAAACTTGTTTTGAGTCCCACAACTCAATTTAGAGCACGCAGAGAATAGTGGGAAGATCTTGAGGTGGTTTGCAACAAGATATGGAGAAGATAGCAGCTGGAGATGAAGCTTTGAAGAAGTTCTATAAGAGGTATGTCTTGAAACTCACTTGTTTCTGCAAAAGCATGCTTTATATTTTGCCAAAATTAGTGAATATGAGTGCTTAGACGATCCTTGTGCTTCCACTACTGTTGATACAATCCTACAAATTGTTCTTAGATATATACATCGAAAAAACTTGAAATATTGATTGTTGTTAGATTTACTATTGATACACTCATGTCATCTTACTTCGAGTATTAACATTTTGATGTTAGATACATTTATGTATTATATCTGATATATTGCCGATAAACTTGGAATATAATGCTTATAAAATGAAACATACATGTTTTACTTCAAAATTAGTTGCTGAATGAATATTGATTGGAGTTAGATACACTGTTGATTGTCTTGAATCTTGATTAGTGTAAGATGTATGGCTGATACACTCATGTCTTGCTTCATATACTCTCTTATTGATATATGATACACTATAATCTAATATAGAGTTGAAAGTTGTTTGATATTTGATATACTACTGATAACATGTAGAAATACAAGTTAATTATACTATTTTATTTAGATTGCGGTAAAAAGAAGGAAAAGTTGCATCAATATTATACAAATTGGCTAAGAAATATGAAAATTATGAAATGTCGTAAAGACACCCACTAACACCATTGCGATGGTGAGATAGAATGTTTCAGTTTCTGTTTTGCAGGAAATAAGTCACCGCATGCGTTCATGGCTCGAAGACAAGATAAACAACGTATCTACGTCGCATTGCGCCCATCAATCAAGAACGAAAAAATGATAAACGAAATGATGGCGCATGCGACAATCGATCAAGAGCTTTAGCGATCAACGCAATTTCAACCGCATGCGGTAATCAAAAACTGTTGACTGGCTTTTAGATAGGTAAGGATGTATGATGTTCTATGCTCATGATGATGCGATACTACTTCTTAATATGCATTAATTATGAATGTTCATGTAGTATTCCATGCACTGTCACAAGTTTCCTTATGATGGAACCAAGTGTAATTCCACCGCAAGTTTCTCGGTGTGATCCAAGGTCGAATACGGGGACTGGTTTAGGTTATTGTGGTACGTTCATGATATACGCGACCAGGTTTTCAATCTTTAAAAGTGTGTGTGTACAGGTATATAAATTGCATTAAAATAAAGTAAAGCAGTAAAGATGCGATAATAAAATAAAAATATAGTAAACCTAAGCTAGATGATACAAGATGTAGGCTTCATGTACAAGATGCTGGGGTCAAGGCTGGCTGTGAAAGTTGTGCGAAGACGTGGGATGCAGTGACAAGTCTTATGAATAGAATAGAAAGAGAAAGACAAATAATATAAACAACGCAAGTTCTGAATCGCATTGAAGCTACAAATACTGTTCCACTCTTCTCTTGGCGTACACCTCTCGGTGATCGACCGTGCTCCCACATGTTTGTGGTGAAACAGAAACTAACGTAATGAACGCAAGGTTGCTACCATATCTGGAAGTACTACTCGCTTCAGTTCACACATTCTTCTAACCCTCTCTCGATAGATCATAATGGCATCTTTACTTCTACTCTCACAGGTGAAGATGTTGTCTAGCATGCCTTAGCTAAACACATTTTATATCTTTAACATAAATTAAATACTTGGTTAATTCATATTGCTTATCAGGGAATTAAGAAAACATCATGAAGAAAGTGATTGACAGGTGAACGAAAATAGACAGAAAATGGTAAATTGAAGCTATCGTAACATTTAATATCTCTATTAAGCGTTTGATACATGGTATGTGAATGAAGAGATAAAGAACAGTGAAGTACAACGATGAAAGAGATAGACAAAAACACACAAGTGCCAATGTCTTGGCACTGATTCAATAAAGATCCGCTTGTCGGATAGGATGGTTTTGCCAGATTCGATGAAGATTCGTCTCTCAAGCACTCAACTCAGCCTTTTCTCTCAACAATTTTTTGCAGCACTTACCCTGTATCCAGTAGCATATTTTTTCTTTGAAATCAATGGGGTATTTATAGGTGCAAATATTTGACTCCAGCCTTGTGGTCCCCACTTGATCGTTATGGTAATTCCAAAGATGGAGGGATATTATTCCTTATGTTATGCAATCAAACCATCAATTTTGCACAACCGTTAGTTGTACACGTGTCTCAATCCTCCACTTTTGCGTTGCTCAGTTGCATCTTCCGATCATGGGTTCGCATGCGGTGTTGTTTTTATTACCGCATGCAGTTGGAACACAGCTCTAGATCGACTGTCGCATTGCGCCGTCATTCCGATAATCATCTCTTCATTGTTGATTGACGGGCGCATTGTGATAGAGATGTGTTGATTAGTTTCTCATGAGCCTTTAGTGCAAGCGGTGACTTAGTCTCCTGCAAAATAGAGTAAAATTCGGCTTGTCTTCCATCTTTATGGTGTTAGTGGGTGTAATTCCGATCATTTATAATTATTGTAATACTAGGCTAATTTTCATACAATCAGCGAATATTTACTAACTTTTGCCGCAATATCTAGATAAGGTGGCATAAATAACTTGTATTTCTACAAGTTATCACACCTCCAAATTAGATATATGCTTGTCCTCAAGCATATCTTCTACTAAGGCAATCATGCTCAATTCCTATCCTCTATTTTTGCGACGATTGGTTGCTCTAAATGCTGCATTTAGGCACATTACTTGACATCGCAATTTCCTTCTATCCTTGCTAATTCTTAGCAAGCCCTACTTTATTCTTCTATTTGACAAAATTTTGCTCAAAGATGCTTTTCTAGTTTTCAAAATAGAATGTTTATCTCTTCTTTGTCAAAACAACCCAACGTATCTATCTGTGGTGAGCAAAAATTTGCATCATTTCTTTATTTAGAGACTGTTGGTCATGGTTACACTCTTCGTTTTGGCTTATCCCCACGGGTGTCATGCGGAAATCCAACTATAGTTGTGTGCCTATTTCAACTTCAACTCACGAGGATCAGAGGAGTTGTCTCTTGCATAATTTTTTTTTTTTTTTATATACTACGTTGATCCTAGAAACCCACCTTCGTTTTTGCTTGCTCCTACGGGTGTCATACGAACATCCAACTACGAGCAGGCTCCTTTCACAACTAAACTCTCAGGTTGGGAATATTTTTAAGGGTTTTCCCTTGTGCTGACATTGGAGTTTTGTGTTTTTTTTTTTTTAACTAAAATGGACACATTTTCTTAACTACAACATAATCTTGATCTCATTTGCTCAGATCTTCCCCACCCTCAAATTTAAAGATGAGCAAGGTTCTCATTGCATTGTTTGGAGAGACTAGACAAACACTTAGAAGAAAATTTCAAAAAGAAGGTTTGAGCAGAACTTTGAAAGATAAAAGGTAAAGTACTGCTAAACTAAGAATTAACTAAATGTTAGTCAGAATTTAATAAGTATGGGAAATGTTTCTAAGTGGAAACATATATTACATCATCGCAATGCAATGAAGATCATAAAAATAAAAGATTAAGAACATTACAAAAATTGACAAAAGAAGATATAGAAAAAGGCACCGGCAAAAAGTGGAGTGAATATATACTCTAATTGTATTGACTATTAACAAGTATACAAATAAATTACAAATGAACTCATTACAAAATTTTATATTGCCTGTATAAGAGTCAAAGAATTTTGATTACTTTACAAATTTTATTCAGAAGAGTGCCTGATTCAGAATTCACACCATACTTCCCATAAACGCAGATACATTTTTGCCGAGGACAGGCAACACGCATATATCCCCGCAACACACCCCTTAACTAACGCATTTCTGGAGGATAACTCAAGATAGTGCATTTGGCTAAGGACGGGCAAAGAACATATGCGAGCACAACACACCCCTCAACGCAATGCATTTGGATGTACTGGATGCACAATGTCGCTTACTTATTATAGTTTACTTTTCTGTCCTCTTAATTCATCAAAACGCCAGTTGAAAAGATCTTGCGGTGATTTATCCACTCATTCACAAAAATTATATGACCAGTGTTACTAAATTTAAGATATGGAGAAACATGCAAAATTAAATTGGAATGAAATACAAAAATATTAAAGAATGATTCTACTAGACAACAATTGACGAAATTTAGAAAACGGTAAAAGAAAGCTGTAAAGAAAGCGAGTAAACATAGATAAGAAGGTCGATTGAAAGAAGTTCTTAGAGTTGCCGCAATCACTTTCCCTGCAAGCAGTTTAATCCTGCTTGCCCAAGTCAATGGTTCCATGCGTCGATCAAAGTCGCCTCCATAGTAGGGCTTAATCCGTTGACCATTGACTTTGAATGCGCTGTTTCCATCTAAAGTTGTTAGTTCCACTTCACCGTGAGGAAATATTGTCTTGATTCGGAATGGCCCAGACCAACGAGACTTCAACTTTCCTGGAAACAATTGTAAACGCGCGTTGAATAATAATACCTGCTGACCTTCGGTGAATGTCCGTTTGTGTATGTGGTCATCATGCCATTTCTTTATTTTCTCCTTGTATATCTTAGCATTTTCATAGGCATCCCTTCGCCATTCGACCAACTGATTCAATTGCAGCTTTTGGATTTTCCCCGCACTGGCTAAATAAAACTTCAGCTTCTTGCATGCCCACATCGCCTTATGTTCCAACTCAAGCAGCAAATGACAAGCTTTTCGGAAGACCAGGGTGTACGAAGACATGCCAATTGGTGTTTTGTAGGCGGTCCTGTAAGCCCATAGTGCTTCATTAACCTTGGGTGACCAATCCCTCCTGGCAATATTAACTACCTTCTCCAAGATGGTTTTGATTTCTCTGTTAGAAATCTCTGCCTAGCCATTAGTCTGTGGGTGATACGCAGTTGTAACTCGATGGCTGATGTTGAATTTAGTCAACTGGTTGGCAATTATGCAGTTGATAAAGTGAGAGCCCTCATCGCTGATTAAGGCCCAAGGCGTCCCATATCGAGTAAAAATGTTTTTCTTCAGAAAATTTGCCACAGTGGCCGCGTCATTCTTGGCACATGCGATGGCCTCAACCCATTTCGATACATAATCAACTGCAACTAGAATATATTGATGACCTTCTGATGGTGGAAACGGGCCCATGAAGTCAATTCCCATAACATCAAATAATTCAACTTCTAAGATTGACGTCAATGGCATTTCATTTCTTTTAGACATATTCCCCATCCTTTGACACCTGTCGCATTGCACAACATGGGCATGGACATCCTTAAATAGTGTTGGCCAAAAGTAGCCGCACTGCAAGACTTTTTCTACTGTCCTTTGCCCCCCAAAATTTCCTCCATATGGAGACTCATGACAGAGCTCTAAAATGTGCTTTGCTTCAGGAACACATTGCCGTATATATGATCAGGTCCTTGTTGATATAAGAAGGGATCATCCCAGAAATAAAATTTGGCATCATGTCTTAGCTTCTTCTTCTACTGGTATGTATAATCATCCGTTAGTTGACTGCAAACTATGAAGTTTACTATGTTCGCATACTAGGGAACATTAATGTCTACTGCCATCAACAGCTCATCGGGGAATCTTTCTTCAATATCTTTTTCTGTCCCCTGAACCTCGCAATTTTCCAATCTTGACAAATGATCTGCGACTTGGTTCTCGGTGCCCTTCCAGTTTTTGACTTCTAGGTCGAACTCTTGCAGGAGCAACGCCCACCGTATCAACCTTGGTTTTGCATCCTTCTTTGTCATTAGATATTTAATCACAGAGTGATCCGTATACACCACAACATTTGTTTCGATTAAGTACTGTCGGAACTTCTCCAGTGCAAATACCACTACGAGCATTTCTTTATCTATGCTCGTATAGTTCTCCTGCGCGTCGTTCAATTTTTTGCTTGCATAATAAATAGGATGCAACATCTTATCCTTGCACTGACTCAAAACTGTGCCCACAGCATATCCACTAGCATCGCACATTAGGGCGAATGTTTGCGTCCATCGGGCGCAATCAAAATGGGTGCGGAGATGAGTGCATCTTTCAATGTGTTAAATGCTTTGGTGCAAGCGTCATCAAAATTATACTCGCGGTTAGCTTCAAGAAGTGCACTTAGTGGTCTCGCGATCTGGGAGAAGTTTCGAATAAATATTCTATAAAACCCCACGTGTCCCAGAAAGCTCCTAAGTGTTTTTACGTTCACAGGTGGGGGTAATTTGGAAACTGCGTTGATTTTTGCCTGATCAACTTCCAATCCTGCCTTGGAGATTTTGTGACCCAAAACTATTCCTTCTTCCACCATAAAGTGGCATTTTTCCCAGTTCAAAACAAGATTTTTTTGCCACGCATCTCTTCAAAACTTTTTCAAGGTTAGACAAACATGAGTCATAATTACTACCGAAGACTGAGAAATCATCCATGAATACCTCTCTGACTCCTCCAAGTAATCTGAGGATATTGCCATCATGCATCGTTGAAAAGTGCCCGGTGCATTACAGAGTCCAAATGGCATGAGTCGGAATGCGAATGTACCAAATAGACACGTGAAGGTTGTTTTTCTTGGTCCTCTGGTGCAATTGCTATTTGGTTATACCTTGAATAGCCATCAAGAAAGCAGAAAAATTTATTTCCCGCAAGTCTGTCTAACATCTGATCAATGAACTGGAGTGGAAAGTGGTCCTTTTTAATGGCCAAATTCAGCTTGCGATAATCCATGCAAATTCTCCACCCCGTAGTTTTCCTTGTGGGAACCAATTCATTCTTTTCATTAGTGATGACTGTCATCCCCCCCTCTTCGAAACACATTGCACTGGGCTCACCCAACTGCTATCAGATATCGGGTAGATGACACCGGCGTCCAGCCACTTTACTGTCTCCTTCTTTACAACCTCCTTCATGGCAGGGTTCAAGCGGCATTGCCTTTCTACCGATCCATTCTTTCCTTCTTCTAGGCAGATTTTATGCATACAATACGAGGGAATGATTACTCGAATGTCTGCCAAGGTCCATCCTAAGGCTTTTGCGTTATTTCTTAGGATCCGTAGGAGAGCATCTTCTTTCTCCTTACTCAATGATGCAGAAATGATAACTGGTAACGTGTCGTTACTTCCTAAGTAAGCATACTTTAGGTGCACTAGCAACGGCTTTAACTCTAACACAGGTGGCCCTTCTAAAGATGGCTTAATGCACTGCGATGTTCGTTCAGATAACTTGAGCGGTTCAAAATTCAATTCAGTATGAATTGCGGCGCAGTCCTCCTCCAACATTGCGCCGATTTCAAAGTCCTCCTCCTCTATGTCCTTCAGGGGTTCGTGCCACTGTTCGCCCTGCAGCTCTTTGATATATTGATAGTTATCTATATCTCTCGGGTACTTCAACACATTGAGTACATTGAATTTTACCTCTTGATTGTCGACCCGGATGGTCAACTTTCCTTTCTGCACATCGATTAACACTCGCCCTGTGGTGAGAAATGGACGTCCCAAGATGATAGGAATTTCTCTATCGGCCTCATAATCCAATATAACAAAGTCTGCTGGGAAGATAAAATTGTCCACTTGCAAGAGAACATCTTCTATCTTGCCCTCCAGAAGCTTTATTGATCTATCGGGTAGCTGTAATGTGATCGTGGTTGGCCTTGCTTCGTTGATGTCCAGCTTCTTAAAAATTGACAAGGGCATCAAATTTATGCTTGCCCCTAAATCACACAACGCGTTTCCGACCATCTTCCCTCCTATGGTGCAGGGCAATGTAAAAGTTCCAGGGTCCTTCATTTTAGTAGGGAGAGTATTTTGAAATAGAGCACTACACTCATATGTTAGTGCAACTGTTTCATTTTCCCCAATCTTTCTCTTGCTGGCAAGAATATCCTTGAGAAATTTCATATAACTCGGCATCTGCTCTAATGCTTCTATCAGGGGAATATTAATGTGTAGCCATCGGAGAACGTCTAGAAAACTTTGAAACTACTTGCTATCATCTTTCTTTTTCAGCCTGGACGGGAAAGGTGGAGGATCTCGCCGTGTTTCTTGTTCACTTTGTTGTTGGGTGAGTCATGTACTTGCGGTGTGTCATTGGCTGGAGGTTGCGTTGATTGAGAATTCATATCTTGAAGAGCTTCATCTTTGGTAGATGGTCTTACTTCTGAACTGGTGCTGCTTCCGTTATTAAGTAACTGGTCATCATCGATAGTCAAATTTACTAGTACTTTTGTTACCGGATCTGGTACTTTTGGCATAATAGGGGTTGTTGTTCTGCCACTCCTCAATGTCATGGCATGACATTGTTCTTTTCCTCTTGGCCCCGGCACTCCTGAGTTTCCATGCTGCGTACCGAGCACTTTCTTCTTTAATTCCCTCGCAAGCTGATCTATCTGATCTTCTAATTCTTTAAGAGAGTCAGCTTGCGCTTGTCTCATTGCCTCGCTCTTTTCAATGTGATATTTTAATGATGTCTCCAGAGACGAGGTACTGTAAGAGGTATCATATGCGAATAGTTGGTCACAGGGTGGCGTACCTTGTGAATTACATGGGCTGCAATCCAGATTAGTGAAGAGCGGAGTGTTGCCTCGATTCTCTTGATAGTTGAATTGATAGAAACTATGGCCCTCCTGATTGAGATTCTCATCCAGACAAAAAACTGGGTGACCCCACCAACTAGGGTTGTGGTTGTTTCCCAATGATTCATCATAAATAACTTATACAGGTTGTTGATTCAATGGGCAGACGTCTACCGGATGTACCTCTCCCCATTGAGTGCAATCCAATGCGGTCCCTTGAGTCACCGTATTAACCTGCGCTGTTCCATGAGAGAGAGTTCTCTGCTGATTAGCCACAATCTGGAGAAGCGAGGTCATTATGGTCATTTGTTCGACCAATGCGCTCATTGTGTCTGTTGGCACATCGACCTTTTCTACTTTTTCTTGCTCCTGACCTCTTATCTCAATCCCAGTATCAATCCATTTGTCAAAATGTCGCGATATGCGATCCAATATGTTCTTCGCTTCCGTATATGCTGGGGTGTCGGGGGGCAGGGCCCCGGGACCCAATTTTTGTGCGCGAACCTTCCGTCATGAAAAAGTGCGAAAATGGACCCAGGGGTTAAGAATGATGAAAAATGTCGTATGCCAGACGGTTTCGGGAATGAAGCTCGTTTGGTGCCCGAAACAGCCCCCAGGGCCCCAGGGCCCACTTTTTGCTCTAGAACCTTCCGGCACGAAATTGTGCGAAAACGGACCCAGGGGTTAAGAACGATGAAAAAGAGGCGTGTGCCAGATGATTTTGCGAACGGAGCTCGTTTGGCTGGGGTGTCGCTAGGTGTCACAATCGCTCCTTCAGGAGCTTCTCTTAGGATTGCGCGGCACTTGTTCCCGCTCACAAACAAGTCAGCCAACTCGAATACGAACTGCCGGTGGCACACCGACTGCCTCTCGCACCCTCCACCCCTGTTTTAGGGAAAACGGATTTAGAAAACGGGTTTGGAGAAAAAGGTTTTCATAAGCAGTTTTTGTGAGTGTGAATAAAGAAAGAAAGATTGTAGTAGGCTAGAAAGCAATAAGCAACAACAGCAGCTTTATTGAGTACTACTCTGGGTATGGGGAAGTGATGATTAGTCTTATCCCCATATAGTGCATTCTGAACAAAAAGCCAACTAGCACCCTTACATATGTAAAAGGGCGAGTGGTCACTTACAATGAAAATGTAAAGAAAGCAAGCTAACTAAGCTAATACAATACATGATATGAAAGTATGCTAGAAGGGGGTTGGATCGGGCATGCGGCCATGGGCAACAGGCCCTGGACAAGCATGACCGTGACATTCTCCCCCACTTAATTGGTTGACGTCCCCGTCAACCGACCTTGTTCAAAATCTGTGATGGCTGAAGCTGCATTCTTCAAATCTTCGGCCCGCTCTCAACTGATCTCTTCGTCGGGAGATCCTTCCATGTCACTAAGAACTCTGTCAGTTCTCATCTGGGTCTTCCAATACGGCGCGTACGTTTATTCAGGATTTGTGCAACTTCTTTCTCAGTAGAATTCTTCATCGTGACTAGTGGGCGCCTTAACATATTTCGTTGTTCATTCTCGGGATCGGGATGATAGGGCTTCAGGATACTCACATGGATGACAGGATGAATCTTCATCCATGAGGGTAACTGAACCTTATATGAGGTTCTCCCGACCTTCTCAATTACCTCCACTAGACCTTCATATTTCCTTACTAGCCCTTGGTCTCTCTGGCCTCGGAAACAAAACTGTTTCGGTCGTAGCTTGATCAGGACCTTGTCCCCAGCTTGAAACTCGAGGGCCCTCCGCTTCTTATCAGCCCACTTCTTTATCCTTCTTGACGCTCTTTCCAGGTAGGCGTGAGCTATCTCAGAGGTTTTACTCCACTCTTTAGTGAAGTTATGTGCCTGAGGACTTTTGCCTGCATAAGGGTAGTCCACCAAATGTGGCATGAGTGGCTGTCTACCGCACACCACTTCGAAGGGCGTTTTTTCGGTCGCGGAACTCTACTGGCTATTGAAGCTGAACTGAGCCACATCTTACAACTGGACCCAGTTCTTCTGCCTAGCGTTGATAAAGTGACGCAGATATTCCTCGAGCATATTGTTGAAGCGTTCCTTCTGGCCGTCAGTTTGGGGATGATACTAAAGGAGATATTTAGTTTTGACACCAATATTTTGAACAATTCTGTCCAAAATGTCCCAGTGAATCTTCCGTCCCGATCGCTAACAATGCTCGCGGGGACGCCCCATAATTTCACAATGTGTTTGAAGAACAGCTGGGCAGTCATCACGGCTGTGCACATCTTCGGCATTGGGATGAAAGTGGCATATTTTGAGAACCGGTCGATGATAACAAGGATCGATTCGAACTCTCCCACCTTGGGCAAATGGGTGATGAAGTTGAGAGACATGCTCTCCCATGGTCTAGAGGGCACAGGTAGGGGTTCTAGCAGAGTCGCTAATTTCGCCCTTTCGACCTTGTCTTGTTGGCAGACAAGGCAAGTCTTGGTAAATTGCATGACATCGTCTCGAAGGCTTGGCCAGTAGTAGCCTTGTTTTAGGAGGGCATAAGTCCTCTGCCAACCATTATGTCCTGCCCACGGTGTGTCGTGACACTCCTTCATCAGCAACCTTCGTAACTCCCCGGATCTGGGGATGTAGAGGCGATTGCCCTTGGTGTATAGTAGATCGTCTTCCACCCAAAATTGGCGTGTCTTCCCCTCTTTGGCCAATTGTGTCGTTTGTCAAGTGAGTTTTGACAGTTTTTCGTACTGTTGCACTCAACGTACTTTCTTTTAGGCGGGCGAACATGCACAGGGCCGCATGTTCGCTCTTTCGGCTAAGAGCATCGATTGCTTGATTACTTTTCCCCGGTCTATGTTCGAATTGAAAGTCGAACTCCACTAGACACTCCTGCCACCGTGCCTATTTCGACGACAACTTTGGTTGGTTGAAGAAGTGGCAAATGGAGTTGTTGTCGGGCTTGACCACGAACTTGGCTCCCAAGAGATACTGTCTCCAGGCCCTCAAGCAGTGAACTACTGCTAACATCTCTTTTTCGGAGGCAGCATACCTCCGTTCGGCATCATTTAGTTTCCTACTCTCATACATGATGGGGTGTCCGTCTTGGAGGAGGACACCGCCCAACGCGAAGTCAGAAGCATCAGTCTCGACTTCAAATGGCTTGGTCATGTCGGCAATTTCGAGGACCGGCCCCTCAATCATCACTTTCTTCAAGCCCTCAAAGGTGACTTGACATTCAGAAGTCCAGCTCCGTTGGCTATTTCTTCAGTAGTTCGGTTAATGGCCCTGATCTTCTTTAGAATCCGTCTACGAACTGCCTATAATAGTTGCCTAGTCTGAGGAAGGACCGTAGTTCAGTCACGGATGATGGTACCCTCCAGTCTCTAATCACGGCCACCTTGCCGTCTTCCATACCAATCCGACCACACTCAATCACGTGCCCGAGGAAATTTATGCACTCTTAGGCAAAGGAGCACTTCTCTCTCTTTACATACAATTGATTTTTCCTCAGTTTTTCGAAGACTAGTTGGAGGTGATGTCGATGGTCCTCCAGCGAGGCACTATAGGCCACAACATCATCGAGATACAGTACGACGAATTTGTCGAGGTATTCGTGAAACACTTGGTTCATTAAGGTACAGAAAGTTGCTGGAGCATTGGTGAGGCCAAAGGACATCACGAGGAATTCGAAGGCTCCATATCTCATGACACAGGTTGTCTTAGGTTCGTCTCCTTCAGCAATTCGGACCTGATAATATCCCGACCGTAGGTCTAGCTTCGAGAAATATTTAGCACCGTGAAGCTGATCAAATAAGTCAGTAATGATAGGAAGGGGATATTTGTTGCGAACTGTGAGCTTGTTCAAGACTCGATAGTCGATGCATAACCGGAGGCTCCCATCCTTCTTCTTCTGAAACAGTACTAAGACTCTGTAAGGGGCCTTTGCCAGTCTGATAAATCCCGCATCTAACAATTCGTCTAACTGTTTTCGAAGTTCGGCCAATTCTGGCGAGGCCATCCGATATGCATTCTTGGCGGGCGGTTTTGCTCCTGGTAACAACTCAATCTCTTGGTCAATCCCCCTTCGTGGGGGTAAGGACTTGGGCAAGCTTTTAGACATGACATCTCGATACTCTTCCAAGACATATAGAACATCTCGGGGGACCTCCTCTTCGGTTGTTTCAACTGATTCTATCGGGATGGCCATGAATGTGGGTTCGTCGTGGGCCAGGCCTCTCTTCAATTGGAGGTCTGAGATCATTCTCACCCCATTTGGCTGCTTGATACTGGCTTGAACTACGGTGGGTATAGATCCGGTAATGACTAGACATTTGGCGAGGGGCATTGGTATGACTTTATGTTCAAGTAGGAACTCCATCCCTAATACCATGTCGAAATCATCCATCTTGACAATCACGAAGTCAACGAGGCCCTTCCAGTCTCCTAACTTCACCGGAGTTCTCTTCGCTATCCCTGTAATCGGTAGGGCTGTAGAATTTACAGCTTTCATCTTCCCTGCATCTCTTTTCCAGGTCAAGTTCAGGCGGTGGACTTCCGTTTCAGTCATGAAGTTATGGGTGGCCCTAGAGTCGACCATAGTGCTCTTGGCCGATCTTTGGTTGACCCCAGCATCCACATACATGAGTCCTCTCTCTAGTGGCTCTGTCGCCTTTCCAATTTTCTTCTGGAGCGCAGATAAGAATTTCAATGCCCCCATCCTGGGATTCTCAATTTTTTGTAGCTGGCTCGATTTCCGTCTCCTCCAGTTCAGCCTTGTCTTCTGAGCTAGAGGCTAATAAGGCTTGAAAAGCATTGAATGCGGTTCAATTTGGACATTCACCCGCCCTGTGTGGCCCTCTACATATGAAACAAGACAGGGGTGGTTGTAATTGTTATGCTGTTGCGGCAGCCCCCGCCAGTTGTTTCCTGATCTCAGCTGGGATGGTTTACGGTCCCCCCTGTGTTCTTGTCTCCTCCCCCAGGTCTGGGAGCACTAGAACGACTGTTTCTGTTTCCCCCATTTGAGGAAGTTGACTGCTTCCTCACATCTTGCGAGTCAGTGCTAAGGTCGTATAGCCGTTCAGCTGGCGCATAGGCAGAGGGGAGATCCTGCTCTTTGTTCATATAATTTTGATTTCGCCCACGGTTTTAGCCCTTCGAAAAAGCAAAAGACCTTGTCTTTCTCGGACATATCTCGTATGTCCAACATTAGTCCTGCAAACTATTTTACGTAGTCCCTGATGTTACCTGTTTGCTTCAGCTCTAGGAGTTTTCGTCGAGCCAAGATCTCAACATTTTTAGGGAAGAACTGCGAGTGAAGTTCTTGTTTCAATCTATCCCAAGTATCAATTGTGCATCGTCCTTCTGTATGTCTGTAAATCGCGATCTCCACCATAGTTTTGCATCTTCAGCTAGATGCATCGTTGCTAGTGTGACTTTCGACTCTTCAATCACCGTGTTCGTCGCCTTGAAGTATTGCTCAAGGTCGAAGATAAAGTTTTCCAAGGATTTTGCTTCCCACACCCCACAGAAGGGTTTCGATTCTACGATATTTATTCTGCTTACTGCCATTGCTCCCCCAGATGGGGCATGGTTCCCTACCGCTCGGATGGTGAGATTCACCCTTGCGCTTACATCCGCTATCTCGGCTCTAACGACGTCAAGGGCCGACTGAAAGTCTTCAGACAAATCGGTTACCATCTGAAGTATTGCTTTTTGGAAGCCGTCCAACTCTTCGACGCGCTCCTCTATGTGGGCAATAGAGCCCGATGAGCTATCGTCATGTTCAAAGCTGCCAGACCGTGTTGTTTTGGTCTCAAGGGTCTCTACCCTCATCATCAATTCTCTGACGGGTAATCCGTCTAGGTGGCCCACTACCGCATCAATTCCATCGGCTTTCTCAGCAACTTCTTGTAGTCGAGTCTCTATAAAATGGATACTATCTGGGACCTCTCTCAGGTAGAGCATTTGCTCTTCCATCTCTACCAACCTATCCACATGGGACTTGTTCAGGTTCTTCGTCGCCGACATGATCACTGATCTTTCCTTCTGTGAGCCGACTTGGCTCTGATACCAACTGTCACAACCGCTCTTTCGGGAGCTTCTCTTAGCGATTGTGCGGCACTTGTTCCCGCTCAGGAACAAGTCAGCCAACTCGAATACGAACTATCGGTGGCACATCGAGTGCCTCTCGCAACCTCCACCCCCGTTTTAGGGAAAACGGATTTAGAAAACGGGTTTAGAGAAAAAGGTTTTCGTAAGAAGTTTTTGTGAGTGTGAATAAAGAAAGAAAGATTGTAATAGGCTAGAAAGCAGTAAGCAACAATAACAGCTTTATAGAGTACTACTCCGGGTATGCGGAAGTGATGATTAGTTTTATCCCCATATAGTGCATTCTGAACAAAAAGCCAACTGGCACCCTTGCATATGCAAAAGGGCGAGTGGTCACTTACAATGAAAATGTAAAGAAAGCAAGCTAACTAAGCTAATACAATACATGATATGAAAGTATGCAAGAAAGGGTTGGATCGGACATGCAGCAATGGGCAACAGGCCCTGGACAAGCATGATCGTGACACTAGGCATGCTGGGGTGTCGCGGGGCAGGGCCCCAGGACCCAATTTTTGTGCGCAAACCTTCCGTCACAAAAAAGCGCGAAAACGGACCCAGGGGTTAAGAACGATGGAAAAAAGCCATGTGCCAGACGGTTTTGGGAACAGAGCTCGTTTGGTGCCCGAAACAGCCTCCGGGGCCTCGGGGCCCACTTTTTGCTCCCGATCCTTCCGGCACGAAATTGCGCGAAAACGGACCCAAGGGTTAAGAATGGTGAAAAAGAGGCGTGTGCCAGACGGTTTTGCGAACGAAGCTCGTTTGGGGACCCAAATGGGCCCCAAGGCCCCATGGGCTGCGCTGAGGGGCCGTTTGTCGCCGTCACGAAAAAGCACGAAAATGGACCTAAGGGTTAAGAATGATGATAAAAAGTCATGTGCCAGACGGTTTTGCGAACGGAGCTCGTTTGGTGTCTGAAACGGCCCACAGGGCTGTGGGGCCAAGTTTTCGCTCCCGAACCTCCCAGCACGAAAATACGCGAAAACGGACCCAGGTGTTAAAAACGATGAAATGAAAGCGTGTGCCAGACGGTTTTGCGAACAGAGCTTGTTTGGTACCCGAAATGGCCCCATGTGCCCCGCGGGGTTGTCGCGGTAGCTTGCTGGGGTGTCGCATGGCTTGGTTGGGGTGTTGCATGGCTTTGCTGGGGGTGTCGCATAGCTTGGATGGGGTGTCGCGGGGCAGGGCTACGGGACCCAATTTTTATACGTGAACATTCCGTCACGAAAAAGCGCGAAAACAGACCCAGGGGTTAAGAACGATGAAAAAAGCCGTGTGCCAGATGGTTTTGGGAACGGAGCTCGTTTTGTGCCCGAAACAGCCCCGGGGCTCCGAGGCCCACTCTTTGCTCCCGAAACTTCCGGCACGGAATTGCTCGAAAACGGACCCAGGGGTTAAGAACGATAAAAAAGAGGCGTGTGCTAGACGATTTTGTGAACGGAGGTCGTTTGGTGCCCCAAACGGGCCCCGAGACCCCTCGGGCTGCGCCGGGGGCCATTTGTCGTGTGCGAACATTCTGTCACGAAAAAGCGTGAAAACGGACCCAAGGGTTCAGAATGATGATAAAAAGTCGTGTGCCCGAAGGATTTGCGAACGGAGCTCGTTTGGTGCCCGAAACGGCACCCGGGGCCGTGGGGCCCACTTTATGCTCTTGAACCTCCTAGCACGAAAATGCGCGAAAACGAACCCAGTCGTTAAAAACGATGAAAAAAAGGCGTGTCCCAAACGATTTTGTGAACGGAGCTCGTTTGGTACCCAAAACGGCCTTCGGGGCCCCACGAGTGTGTCGTAGTTGCTTGTTGAGGTGTCGCATGGCTTGGCTGGGGTGTTGCATGTCTTGGCTGGGGGTGTCGCATGGCTTGGCTGGGGTGTCGCTAGGCATGCTGGAGTGTCGCGGGGCAGGGCCCCGGGACCCAATTTTTGTGCGCGAACCTTCCATCACGAAAAAGCTCAAAAACGGACCCAGGGGTTAAAAACGATGAAAAAAAGCCATGTGCCAGACGGTTTTGGGAACGGAGCTCGTTTTGTGCCCGAAACAGCACTCGGGACCCGGGGCCCACTTTTTGCTCCCGATCCTTCAGGCACAAAATTGTGCGAAAACGGACCTAGGGGTTAAGAACGATGAAAAATAGGCGTGTGCCAGACAGTTTTGCGAACAGAGCTCGTCTGGTGCCCCAAAGGACTGCGCCGGGGGGCCGTTTGTCGTGCTCGAACATTCCGTCACGAAATAACGCGAAAACGAACCCAAGGGTTAAGAATGATGATAAAAAGTCGTGTGGCAGACGGGTTTGCAAATGGAGCTCGTTTGGTGCCTGAAACGGCCCCGGGGCCATAGGGCCCACTTTTTGCTCCCGAACCTCCCAGCACGAAAATACGCGAAAACGAACCCAGGCATTAAAAACGATGAAAAAAAGCATGTGCCAGACGGTTTTGCGAACGGAGCTTGTTTGGTGCCCCAAACGACCCCCGGGGTGTTGCATGGCTTGGCTAGGGGTGTCGCAGGGCAAGGCCCCGGGGCCCAATGATTGTGCATGAACCTTCCGTCATGAAAAAGCGCATAAACAGACCTAGGGGTTAAGAACGATGAAAAAAAGCCTTGTGTTAGACAGACTTGGGAACAGAGCTCGTTTGGTGCCTGAAACAGCCCCCGGGGACCCGGGGCCCACTTTTTGCTCCCAAACCTTCCATCACGGAATTGCGCGAAAACGAGCCCAAGGGTTAAGAACGATGAGAAAGAGGCGTGTGCTAGACGGTTTTGTGAACGGAGCTTGTTTTGGTGCCCCAAACGGCTCCCGGGTCCCCGCGGGGGTGTCGCGGTGGCTTGCTGGGGTGTCGCATAGCTTGGCTGGGGTGTTGCATGGCTTGGTTGGGGTGTCGCTAGGTGTCACGGTCATGCTTGTCTAGGGCCTGTTGCCCATGGCCGCATGCCCAATCCAACCCCCTTCTAGCATACTTTCATATCTTGTATTGTATTAGCTTAGTTAGCTTGCTTTCTTTACATTTTCATTGTAAGTGACCACTCGCCCTTTTGCATATGCAAGGGCGCCAGTTGGCTTTTTGTTCATAATGCACTATATGGGGATAAGACTAACCATCACTTCCTCATACCCGGAGTAGTACTCTATAAAGCTGTTGTTGTTGCTTATTGCTTTCTAGTATACTACAATCTTTCTTTCTTTATTCACACTCACAAAAACTTCTTACGAAAACCTTTTCTCCAAACCCGTTTTCTAAAATCGTTTTCCCTAAAACGGGGGCGGAGGTTGCGAGAGGCACTTGGTGTGCCACCGGCAGTCCGTATTCGAGTTGGCTGACTTGTTCATGAGCGGGAACAAGTGCCGCATTATCGCTAAGGGAAGCTTTCGAAAGAGCGATTGTGACAGTTGGTATCAGAGCCAGGTTGGCTTACAGAAGGAAGGTCAGTGATCATGTCGGCGACGAAGAACCTGAACAAGTCCCATGTGGACAGATTGGTAGAGATGGAAGAGCAAATGCTCTACTTGAGAGAGGTCCCGGATAATGTTCGTTTCCTAGAGACTCGGCTACAAGAAGTTGCTGAGAAAGCCGATGGAATCGATGCGGTAGTAGGCCGCCTAGACGGATTACCCGTCAGAGAATTGATGATGAGGGTAGAGACCCTCGAGACCAAAACAGCACGGTTCGGTAGCTTTGAACGAGGCAATAGCTCATCGGGCTCTGTTTCCCACATAGAGGAACGTGTCAAAGAGCTGGACAGCTCCCAAAAAGCAATACTTCAGATGGTAACCGATTTGTCTGAAGACTTTCGGTCGGCCCTTGACGTCGTCAGAGCCGAGATAGTGAATGTGAGTGCTAGGGTGAATCTCACCATCCGAGCGGTAGGGAACCAAGCCCCATCTGGGGGAGTAATGGCAGTAAGCAGAATAAAAATCCCAGAACCGAAACCCTTCTGTGGGGTGCAAGAAGCGAAAGCCCTGGAAAATTTTATCTTCGACCTTGAGCAATACTTCAAGGGGACGAACACAGTGACTGAAGAGTCGAAAGTCACACTAGCAACGATGTATCTAGCTAAAGATGCAAAACTGTGGTGGAGATCACGGTTTACAGACATACAGGAAGGACGATGCATTATTGATACTTGGGATAGATTGAAACAAGAACTTCGCTCGCAGTTCTTCCCTGAAAATGTCAAGATCTTGGCTCGGCAAAAACTTCGAGAGCTGAAGCAAACAGGTAACATCAGGGACTACGTAAAACAGTTTGCAGAACTCATGTTGGACATACGAGATATGTCTGAAAAAGACAAGGTCTTTTGCTTTGTTGAAGGGCCCGAAACGGCCCTGGGGCCATGGGGCCCACTTTTTGTTCCCGAACCTCCCGGCACGGAAATGTGCAAAAAGGAACCCAGGCGTTAAAAACGATGAAAAAAAGGTGTGTGCTAGACGGTTTTGCGAACGGAGCTCGTTTGGTGCCCCAAACGGGCTCCGGGGCCCCGTGGGGGTGTCACAGTAGTTGCTGGGGTGTTGCATGGCTTGGCTGAAGGTGTCGCATGGCTTGCCTCAGGTGTCGCTAGACATGCTGGAGTGTCGCGGGGTAGGGCCCCGAGACCCAATTTTTGTGCGCGAATCTTTCGTCACGAAAAAGCGCGAAAACAGACCCAAGGGTTAAGAACGATGAAAAAAAGTCGTGTGCCAGACGATTTTGGGAACGGAGCTCGTTGGTTGCCTGAAACAGCCCTCGGGGCCCCGGGGCCCACTTTTTTGCTCCCGAACCTTCCGGCACGGAATTGTGCGAAAATAGACCCAGGGATTAAGAACGATGAAAAAGAGGCTTGTGCTAGACGGTTTTGCGAACAGAGCTCGTTTGGTGCCCCAAATGGGCCCCGGGGCCTCATGGGCTACGCTAGAGGGCCATTTGTCGTGCACGAACATGCCATCACGAAAAAGCGTGAAAACGGACCCAAGGGTTAAGAATGATGATAAAAAGTCGTGTGCCAGACGGTTTTTCGAATGTAGTTTTTTTGGTGCCCGAAATGGACCCCGGGACCGTGGGGCCCACTTTTCTCTCCCGAACCTCCCGGCACAAAAATGCGCAAAAACGGACCCAGCGTTAAAAACGATGAAAAATGGCGTGTGCCAGATGATTTTGCAAACGGAGCTCGTTTGGTGCCCCAAACGACCCCTGGGGCCCTGCGGGGGTGACGCTGTGGCTTGCTGGGGTGTCACATGGCTTGGCTGGGGGTGTCGCATAGATGTGAGATATGGACCAGAAGATGATTTTCTTTGAATGAGCACAATTCATACCTCTGCATGCGATCTAGCTTTCCTGCCCAATGTCCTAGGGACATTGCTTCTTTCTATGAGATCCTGGGGCTTCAGAGTTGCTGGGCAACGTACCAGGTGGTCTGTTTTTAAGCTCCGATGCCAGTTGGCCCACTTGAATCTCTTAGTTCCAAATTGAAGACGCCTGCACTTGCATCACTACGTCATTTTTGTCCATATATTGTTTGAGCAGGGATTCTAATGAGCTTCCAGAGGTGTTTGAAGATGAGGATTGCTGATTATGCGATTGCCTTGGTTGCCCCTGATTCGAGTTATGGTGAAAAGGAGGAGGGTTCCCTCGACTGCCACTTTGATGGTTGCTTAGCCCCCCTTGGTTAGAATTCCCTCCCCAACTGAAGTTAGGATGGTTCCTCCAACCTCGATTGTATGTGTTGCTGAAGGGGTTGTTTTGGATGGCGCATACTTGCTGCATGTTCGATGGGCACATTTCTGCAATGTGAGCCCCTCCACAATTAATGCAACTTATTGTAGCCACTTGAGCTGGCGCAGCGGGTTGCGCTAATTGTTAGGGGATGGCTCCTTAATTGATCGCCATCGATTGGAGTATGGAGGTCACCGTGGCCATCTGTGCGGCCAAAGTCATCATTGTCTCCGCAGGACAATGGCATTGTCATTCTTTCTTCTTTCAGAGCCTCTGCCTCTATGAACCCTGAATCCCAATTTTACACTTAAGTGTGTTTTCTTATTTAAATTGTCTTAATTTTCCACTTAATTATGTGTCCCTATTGAAATTTGTATAATAAGTATGTTGATGAGAAAGTTAGTGTGGAATGGTGAAGAAGGAATGGGGATTTGAAAAAGAAAAATATGGAAATTGAGTTTGGGAAATTTCGGCTTAAGTATAGAGAAGTTATGTGAAATGCGTGTTGTGCACAAAGCACTGGAAGGAAAGTGACTAGTGGCACAATCGTGTAGGAATTGCACGGAGAAAAACAATGTTCGCAGTAGCTAAGAGTGAGATCAGCAAGATCATTGATATTGAGACCAGCGAGATCATTGAGAGCGAGATTTTGAGCGAGAAAGTTGGAGAAAGCGAGAGTAGAGAGAGAGATTTTGAGCGAGAAAGTGGGAGAGAGCGAGAGTGGAGAAAAGTTGGAGAGAAAGCTGGAGAGAGCGAGAGTGGAGATCAGCGAGAAAGCTAGAAAGAACGAGAGTGGAGACCAACGAGAAAGCTGGAGACAGCGAGAGTGGAGACCAGCGAGAAAGTTGGAGAGAGCGAGAGTGGAGAGAAAAGTTGGAGAGAAACTAGGAGAGAGCGAGATTGGAGAGAAAATGGGAGAGAAAGTTGGAGAAAGCGACACTGCCGAGAGTGGAGAGAGTGACACTGCCGAGAGCGGAAAGAGCGAGAGCGCCTATGCGTTAGCCTTGCTTTGTCCGATTTGAACGTCACGCCCACGCCTCGCCTATGCATTGAACGGCCGAGCAAGCTTCTGGGCGATGTATTTGGACGCGTTGGGGTGGATTATACATTTAAAAACCCTAATTTGAATACAAACAAAGCTTGAAGACGTAAGGGCAAACGTCAATTAAAATCTAGGTGCCCAGTTAAGATAAATTCTTAAACCCTAAGAAATTGTGTTGGATGCGTTTGGGAAGAACACAATGAACCAAGGTGAAGTCAGCTTACGTTGATAAATGGAGGATTAAACTTTTGGCCATGTAGCCAAGTAGGTGCTATCAATCCCACGAGCAATTTAAACGCCTATAAATAGGGAGTTGGGATTTCATTTTCAAGTCACACAAAAATCATAAATTTCGTAGAGAAAGTAGAGGGTAGTGAGGGTTTAGAGGATTGTGTCAACTTTGGTCGAGGAGATCTTCCAATCTACTCGTGCATTTGGAGTGATTTCAAAGCCATCTGAAAGCTCTGAAGTCTAGTTTTTAGAGTAGGGCTGCTAGAGGAAAAGACTCAAAGGAACTGGGCTGGAGGTTGAGAAGAAGGCAGAAGGGTCAGACTGTCGGATCAGTCTGAGCTAGTCTTGAAGATTTTGAGATTCCGACCAAACCACAAGGAAATTCTGAGCTGAAAGTTTTGGGTAAGATTCCTAAGACATTTTAGAATAAGTTTGTAGAAGGAAGTATTTCCAAATAAGGTTCGTAACTATAAGTAATCTAAGTTGAAAATTGAATCTTAATTCTAGGGGTGAAAAAGGGACCCGACACCCCTAGCCAAGCCATGCAACACCTCATGTTGTTGTTTCATGTAAGGGTAGAGATGCACCAGCGATGGATAAGTGGAATTCGTGATCGAGCCACTGGGACTAGTTTTTATGCTTCCGCATAATGAGATTTAAAGTTCTTTTCATATTTCTCTTAATGTTAGTTTTGATGTTTGAAACTTGTTAGTAAGAATTATTTTTTTCATATTTATTTATTAACCTTTATGATTTATGGGTACCCTATTCTTGTTTTAACGTTTGTATTTAATAAAGAACTTTTGAACTTCCTTATCTATTTAGCATTTATTTCAACATAAAGGAGTGTCATTTTAAGTGTCATGCATGCATGTATTTTAGTAATGGCCTAACTTAAGTCCTAGGGGGTCGGGTCGTTATAAGCCCAGTTCAACGCGTCCCCAAGAAAGGGGGAACAACAGTGATAGTCAATAGTAATAATGAGCTCATCCCTTCAAGGACTATCACGAGCTGGCGCATCTGCATGGACTATAGGAAACTCAATGCGGCAACCAAGAAGAACCACTTCCCTCTTCCCTTCATTGACCAAATGCTTGACAGACTGGCTGGAAAAGAATTTTATTGTTTCCTTGATGAATACTCTGGCTATAACCAGATTTTAATCGACCCAGAAGATCAGGAAAAGACAACATTCACTTGCCCCTTCGGAGCGTTCGCGTTCAGGCGCATGCCCTTTGAGCTATACAACGCACCTGGAACATTCCAAAGGTGCATGATGGCAATTTTCTCTGACTTCTTGGAAAAGACCATTGAAGTTTTCATGGACGATTTTTCAGTCTTTGGAGACTCATTCCAATCATGCTTAGATAACTTGGAGGTCGTCCTTGCTCGATGCGAGGAAACAAATCTTGAGTTGAATTGGGAAAAATGTCACTTTATGGTGACTAAATGAATTTTTTGGGCCACAAGGTATCTAAAGCTGGGTTGGAAGTTGATGAGGCCAAGATAGATGTCATAGCTAAACTTCCTCCATCATCAAATGTAAAATCTCTATGAAGTTTTCTAGGACATGCTGACTTCTACCGAAGGTTTGTTAAAGGATTTTCTCATATTGTGCGACCTCTGAGTGCATTATTAAAAGCGAACCGGCCCTACGAGTTCAATGACGACTGCTACGACGCATTTGAAACACAGAAATATGCGTTGACTACAGCTTCAGTACTTAGCACTGGATTGGACGCAACGTTTTATTCTAATGTGCGACGCAAGTGATGTTGCAGTAGGTACCATGTTGGGGCAAAAGAAAGGAAATTTGATACACCCCATCTCTTATGCGTCCAAGACACTGAATGACTCTTAGGAACACTACACAACCACGGAGAAAGAAATGCTGGCTGTAGTGTTTGGCATCGAAAAGTTTAGATCTTATTTAGTTGGTTCATCAGAAACCATCTATACAGATCACTCAGCCATAAAGTTCCTGATGAGTAAAAAGGATGCAAAACCAAGATTAATTAGATGGGTGCTGCTATTGCAGGAATTTGGCATCGATATTCAGGACAGAAAGGGGATTGAGAATCAGGTGGCCGACCACTTGTCCAGATTAGAGAATC
Organism: Benincasa hispida; assembly: GCF_027475165.1. Classification (NCBI taxonomy): domain Eukaryota; kingdom Viridiplantae; phylum Streptophyta; class Magnoliopsida; order Cucurbitales; family Cucurbitaceae; genus Benincasa; species Benincasa hispida. The sequence continues at coordinate 716,135 of NC_143485.1, read as the reverse complement.
GGGAAATACAAGACCAAGAAAATGAAATCAAAGATGCATTTCCTGATGAAAGCTTATTCAAAATTGAAGGCAGGGAACCTTGGTATGCAGACATAGTTAATTACTTAACTACCAAGCAATTCCCCGAACACTTCAACTCTTAGCAAAAGAAACGGTTGGTACACGACAACAAATTTTATTTTTGGGATGAACCATTTCTCTACAAACAAGGCCCCGATTCCATTATGCGTCGATGTATTCCGAGGAAGAGACACAATGCATCCTGGTTGAGTGTCATGACTCTGCTTACGGAGGGCATTTTTTAGGGCAAAGAACTGCTGCGAAGATTCTTCAAAGAGGATACTTTTGGCCCACCCTCTTCAAAGACGCAAGGGAGTATGTTCGCAAGTGTGACCCTTGCCAACGCACTAGAAATATCTCATCAAGGGACACAATGCCTCTGAACAATATTCTTGAACTTGAATTATTTGATGTCTGGGGCATTGATTTTATGGGACCTTTTCCCCTGTCCTGCGGTCAACAATATATCCTGCTTGCAGTAGATTACATATCAAAGTGGGTGGAAGTAGTAGCTTGTGCCAGAAATGACGTCGACTGTTTCTAAGTTTCTTACCAAGAACATTTTCACACGCTTTGGAACGCCAAGAGCCTTGATAAGTGACGAAGGTACGCATTTCATTAACCGCATCATTTTTAAATTTCTTGCCAAATATAATGTCAGGCATGAGATCGCTACCGCATACCACCCGCAAACCAACGGTCAAGCTGAGGTATCAAATCGGGAAATAAAATCAATACTGAAGAAGGTTGTCAACGTATCGCAGAAAGACTGAGCACAGAGGCTGGATGAAGCACTCTGGGCGTACAGGCTACCTACAAGACCCCCAAAGGTATATCTCCATACTCTTTAGTATTCAGAAAACTTGTCACTTACCCCTAGAGTTTGAGCATAAAGCTTTCTGGGAAGTAAAGAAGCTGAATTTAAACTTGGACGTCGTGGGAGATCAACGCAAACTTCAGCTCAATGAGCTTGAGGAATGGCGGTTGAACGCATACGAGAACAACAAGCTCTACAAGGAGAAGACCAAACGTTGGCACGACCAACGTATTAGTAAGAAAGAGTTTGTTGTTGGCCAAAAAGTTTTATTATTCAATTCACGATTGCATTTGTTCCCAGGAAAATTAAAGTTAAGGTGGTCAAGACCATTCATTATCAAAACAATCTTTCCCCACGGAGCAGTAGAATTGACATGGGAGGATGGCACAAATACATTCAAAGTAAATGGGAAAAGAGTGAAGCCTTACTTTGAAGATGGTGTAGAACGACAAAAGTCATCTCTCGTATTACGTGAAGCCAACTGAGGCTTGCGTCGAAGCATCCCTGCATTCACATCGACACATATTCCTTTTTGCATTCCTGTATTTTATCACTGCGTTTGAGTTTACTCTGTTCGTTTGTCTTTGCATTTTAAGTTGATTGATGAATGTTATTGCTTTCTTAGTTAAGAGATTTATTTGTTTTAAATAAAAAAAAAGTTGTGTATAATCGGAAGAAGCTTAGGATGGGAATAAACTGATGTGTTGGACTAAAGTCTAACGCATGGCCCAAATTGAAAGGATGCATCTCGAAAATGCAAGGCACTCGAGTGCTTGGAAGCCCTAGGCATGTCCTTTCGACTTCGCAATAAATGCAAACATCAGGCACCGTCTGACATCACCACTCTCTCTCTCTAGACCTATAAAGCGCGCAACCTTTCATTTTCTCTATTCTTCCATCGCCTTCACATCATTCTTTGAAAGAAGAAAAAAACCTAGCGTCCATCACCTTCACCGGCGCTCAATCAAGCTTATTTCTCCAGTCACTCTTCGGCAGCAATGTCTTCAGCATCTGACAGCCAAAACCAATCAATGAGCTACGGAGACGTGTCGCCGGTAAGCTCCTTCTGTTCTTCGTCTATTTCAACATCACCTCCTCCAAACCCTTGCCAAACTTCAAAAACCTCCATTCTGACCAAGCCTTTGCACAGCGGGCCCTCTTCTACTTCCTAGCGACCATCTCGGTCGAAACCCATCAAAGCCACCACAAACCCTTCCTTTAAAACCACCAAAAAATCCAAAACCATGGCAAAACCAAAACCCAAAACTCCCTTAAAACCAAGGTAGCAATGCCCTTCATCCTCTGCGGCTACCAGAAAACCTTACACCAAGCCCGCCCCACACCATTCATTCCAAATATTACTCTGGTGGGTGCGACACATGACCCTATCCTTGCTTATCTCCATAACGCGCCATCGCCCGCAGTGCGTCCACCTCGCCCACTATCCATGCAACCCTTAGCCACCATTTACCCAATTGAAGCAGACGTAGCCAGCCAACCGCCATGTTCACCCATTATCATTTCATCTTATGGGTCGCCGCATACCCATCCAGCACCTCACCAATCACTCCACCAAGGCCTAGCTCTGATAGTCCTGCGTCAGAGCGAAACATCAAGGAACTAACGAAATTGGCTCAAAGGGACGAGCAAAAAGTGTTCGGAGCAATCTTCGGAAGTTTAAATCAAGGCCAAGAAGAAGAACAAGTGATGCGTCCTGACCCAACCAATGCATCACTTGAAATTGATGAAGCAGAGCGCTATGCAATGATGCTTAAAGTTGAGTGAGAAAAAAAAGAAGAGGAAGATGAAGAAAGGGAAGTTGGCCCAGACGCGTCGCAACCTCGCCAATCTGACGCGAATGAAGAGCCATAAAAATCAAAGAGAGTGATGAGAAAAAGAAAATTAATTTTGGAGGAAGAAGAAGAGCAGTCCGCATCCGGTCCTGAGGGTGCAACGCATGAGAGTTGCTCAAGGCATATCACGTTAGAGAAGGAATTGGAACAATATCAGCCCGCAATGCAAGGGCGAAGGAAATCAGCTCTCCAAAAGGAATTGGAAAATGAATTAAGGGAGCTGGCGCGGGAAGCCAAGGCACATGAGGCAGGCAAGCACAGGGTACTGATGCGTTACCTAAAAAGACCATAGGGAGGAAACGCCAGTTTAGTGACATTCTTGCAGAGTAGGGTTCTTCCCCAAACGCAACCCATTGTCGGCATACATAACTGAAACTGTAGAAGCAATTGGCTGGGGTTAGCTATGCATTGGGCATACAAGAATTTGGCTCAACCTTGTCCGCCAATTTTACAGTAGTGAGTTCGATATGGAGAAAAGTAGAACATTCGTTGATGGTATATTGGTGTGCTTCTCAGCTGATAAGATTAATGAAGTGTTCAATATCACAAGTAACCCAAACACAGAGGGCGACCACATCTTGGAACAACCGACTCTAAGCCAAGTAGAAGATGCGTTAAGAGTAGTGGCCAAGCCTAGAAGTAAATGGCAAACGTCAAGAAATGGAGTAAAGATGTTAGCTTCCAGGAACCTAAACCAGACGTGAACTTGTGGTATTATCTTATTAAGAAAAGCATCATGCCTACAACGCATGATGAGACATTGTTAAGAGAACGTGTCCTGGCCACTTACTGTATCATGCAGCACATTCCTCTAAATGTAGGGAGGATAATAAGGGACCAGATCAAAGCCATTAAAACCAAACCACAAGGGCAACTTTATTTCTCTTGGCTGATCTGCGCGTTGTGTGAACACGGGGGCATCCCTCTGGGGGATGATTATGAGGAGATTGATGGTCTGATGGACATCAAGTTGATCAGGCGTTTTCTTTGCGGTTCGCTGCACCAGCCTACCCTACCTCGCAAAGAAGCGGCAGCCAGACCTCGACCCTCCAAACGCGCCCCCAAAAGAAGACACGTCCGGGTGATTGAACACAACGATGTAGCTTCGAAGAATGAAGATTACGATGAAGACCGTGCAGCTAGACCTAAACATCCCTCTCCAAAACTCACCATCGGCCCCGCAAGAAGGGAGTCTTGATCCAACGCACCAAGAGCCTACCGATGTAGATCAAGAAATCCCTAGTCACCTTCCTTCGCCCTCACCAATTCCATTTCCAACTTTTGTGCCTCCTTCAGTCAGTTTTGAACCAACTGGGTTAGGTTCAAGTAACTTAAGAAATATTGAAGACCCAATTGAAAGAACTGAAGAGCCAGCACCGTCACAACAACGAACTGACATTGAGGAGTTGAAAACTTTCATCAGTGATCAACTCAGACCATTGGCCGCGTCCATTGAAAATCTTCAAAAAAAAGGGTTCTAAGGGATTACTTGCAGCAAAAAACAAGAAGAATGCAAGACCAGTTTGTCTACACAACGCAAGAAGAAACCCTCTGTGCTTTATGGATGAAGACCCTACAGAAGAACGCAGGGATGATGTGCCAGTACAATAAGTTTCGGGGTGTTGGTTATTTTGTATTTTGTTTTATTTGATAATCTTTTGTATTTTTTTGCCTTGTTTGTTTATTCCATTCTATCCAATGAAAATGAATGGAAATTTCTATCATTTTTTCCTTGCATTTGGCTTTAGCATACTTTTTTTTTTTTTTTTTGTTATTTAGCTATTTTCCTAGTCTTGTGCGTTGCTTTACCTCAATGATATTAGCAATATGAAATTTATAAGTTCAGAGTAGACATTAGGAAAATCAATAAAGCCTGAACTTCTCTAAAATGACTACATGTTTTCTTTCTAACGCATGCAAGCTTTAAATCAAAACTCCTTTCGAAACTCTCAAAGCCTTTTCAAAATTTTGTTTCTCTTTTAGCAATGAGGATTTCGCTGATCTCCAAATTTGGGGATGAGGGAAATTCGAGTTAAGATGCATTAATCAAGTACATCAAAAAGAAAGGAAACAAAATAGAAAAATGTTAAATGCAACTCCTCTGTCATTTCTCTAAAAGAAAAACCTCAAAGTGGCATGAGTTAAAAAGTTGGAACAGGCACTTAGCCGTAGTTGGATGCTCACATGACACCCGTGGGGGTAAGCCAAAACGAAGTTGGGTGTCCTAGACCAATGCGTCCCAAAAACTCCTCTATCTAATTTAAAGAATTTGTATCTTGGAACGCATGGATGCTAGATATGAGTTTAGTTGTGAAGGGCTCTCATCCATAGTTGGATGCTCGTATGACACCCGTGGAGGCAAGCCAAAACGAAAGTGGGACACCTGGAACAACGCATGGGTAATAAAAAATTTATACTTTTTCTTTTTAATCGGCATCTATCTTAAAAAGCATCTAACGCATGCTGGTTTAGAAAAAACAGGAATGTTTTGAGAAACGAAAGGAGTTGTTGATGAAAAGCTTATTGCACCTAAAATAAAACATTATTCCTTTTAGAAAAGAATCAACCTGCATTACATTTTCCAAACTCTAGTCTCAAGCTTATAAGTGAATATGATGAGCGGTGAACACTGCACACTAAAGACGAGGGAGATAACAAAGAATTATTTATGGAATGCTTGAGGACAAGCATTGTTCAAATTTGGGGGTGTGATAACTTGTAGAAATACAAGTTATTGTGGCTCTTAAGTTGGAACAATTAGGGTTTTTAATGATAAAATCTCATCACCTTTAGAAAAAACGCATAGAATTACTCCAACATTATCAAACTCATGCAAAATAATGTTTATTGCTAAAGTACTACGGCACTAACGCATGATATTGCAGGATTTCAACAAGAGGCTAACGCATATTAAGAAAAGTGTCGCAGCAAAAGTCTAACGCATGGGCCATGCGTCGGAGGGATTCAACGCAAGGAAGATTCATTGATTCAGGCTGTTTGTGTCAAATCACCACTTGCAAGCATGGGCACCTGCAGTGGGCTGCGTCTGAAAAGCATCTGAGTGTCAGGCAGGGTATGGACTTTAATGCTACCCATCATAAAGCTGGAGAAGACTAACGCCTATAAATAGAAGAAATCCCACCAGAGTTAAAAGTGCAGAAGTTCCAAGTTCTCACTCTCAGTTTTAGTCTCAGTGTTAGCTTAGTCTTAGTCTTAGATCTTTAGAACTGTGTTGTGGTGTCGAGAAGAGCAAGAGGGAAGAGAACCACCATCATCACCGATCAAGGTTGGATGAATCCGAGCTCGAGAGAGAGACACTTCGTCCAATTCTTACACAAGTAATTTCATTTCATTTTACTTATCGCTTTCATCCTTTCATCTGAGTAAGTATTGCTTTTGTAAAGACAATGTGCTTCTTTATAAATTCACATATTTGATCTATCATACTTTTCCATTGTTTATTTCTTGTTTATGTTGGATGCATCTATACTTCATGCAAAAATTCCATTTCAAACGCTTAAGCCAACTAAATCAATTGGTAAAAGCATCTTTAGCTTAGACTATTCGAGAGAATAAGTAAGCCAGCATCAAGTTAGAACGCCTAGTACATCTAGAGATAGACTCACTAGTGTTTTATTGCATCCTATGTTTGACGCATAATCCTGGAGATAGGTACTGTATAATATTCGCATTGAGAAGTGTCGAATAGAGTATAACGCATAAACAAAGATAAACAAGCCATCTCATTCACATCATATTCTAGTTCGTATACATCCAACTTAGATCGACGCATATCACTTGCATCAAAATCCATTTTCATGTGACCCATCATTCTCTATTCGACCCTTTTGTATCTTCTTGCACACACACACAACACCTTAGTGTAAATAACTCCTTTTTCCATACACATAGGATATCCCTACAACAGTACAACGCATTGTCTGCATTAGCTTTAATCTAAATCCCTGAGTTCAACCCTGGACTTACCAAGAACATAAGTTCGATTTATACTTGGATTTGATTTAGGTAAACTTGAACGTTAATAGAGGAGTGTCATGCGTTCTGTTACACATCTCTAATGCAATAACGCGTTACGAATACATCAATGCATCATTCATACTTAAACTTATTTTTCCAAATTATTTTAAACATAGATATGGGGATGCTAATTGAAAGAGGTTTGTCAGAGTTACCACAATAGCATCCCCTGCAGGCAGTCAAGCTTACCAGCGCAATGTCATCAAGACATTGTTCACCTCCTTGCCTCATCCTGCAGTGTGTACGGGAAGAGATACAATCTAATTTATTCGGGAGTCACACCAGGTATGGAGAATGCGTTGCACATTTCTACGAAGCTAGTCAAATGAGCATGCAGGTCTTCTCCTTGTATCCGAATTGTCCCGAATTTTGGATCATTTGAAGCATGACCGTTTTTATCTCAAACCTTGCATTCTCCGAAACTGTAGGTCTTGAAATTCCAGCGCTTAACTTGGTTCTAATGTGTTCCTGCACGAAAAATACACATGATCTCTTGGTCAGCTTAGAATTTCTGGATCAAGTCCAGTACTCATAAACCATCGGACTGCTCTTCCCGATAAATAGCCAGTACAAAGAGATCTGTCCTGCAAAATACCATAAAAGTACTCAACACTAACCGTTAGCAATCCTCGGTAATGGCGCCATAAACTTGTTGACTTAAAATGTGTCTTATACTAAGTACGATTATTCACACTACTCATGGATGGATGTAATACAAGTTTATGCCATAAACTTGTTGACTTGGAATTGGTGAATGTAATGTGCATGCGTGATGATGTGCTACAAGCTCATGTTGCCATAATCTTGTAACGCAAAATGTTATGCTGTGTTGTTGCTCGTGCACACTTTATGCGATACTACTTCTAGATATATGCGTTGTTAACTAAATGCTTGTAGTATGCTATGGAGTAATGCGTGTCACAAGTTTCCTTGCGCTGAAACCAAGTACAATTCCAACGCAAGTTTCTCGGAGTGATCCGAGGTTGAATACAGGATTGTTGTCGTTAGTGTGTTACATTTGTCATATATGCGACCGGCGTTTTTACAATTAATAAAGTGTCTGTTTGTACAGGAAATTAAATTGCGGTAAAGTAAAATTGTGCAGGTAAACTAAAGTTGCGTTAATAACATAAATTGCGATGAAAATAAACCTAAACTCTCGTTAAGTAAGATACAAGATACATGATATACATGATTCTGAGTTCGAGACTGACTGTGAAGTTTATAGAAAGGATTGTGGTATGCGATGGCAAGACTTTCCCTTGGCGCACACCTCTCGGTGATCGGCCGCGTTCCCATATCTCTATGGTGAAAAAGGGATGAACGTAATGAATGTGAGGTTGCTTCCATCAGTGGAAGTACTTCTCACTTTAGTGAACGCATTCTTCCAACCCTCTCTCGATAGGCGGAATAGCATCTTCACTTCTGCTCTCACAGGTGAAGATGTCGTCTAGCATGCTTTGACTAAACTTAATTATTTTCTTAACCCAATTAATTCATTTGCTCATTTATTGCGAATTATCCAAGGGATTAAGAAAACATCGTGGAGAAAGTGAAATATGGATTAATGGAAATAGGCAAAGAGATGAAGATGGAAATGATCATAACATTTAATTATAGAATTAAGCGTCTGATACATGGTATGAATGATTGAATAAGAAGATGAATACAAGCTATGATGAAGAGATAGAAACGAATACAGAAGAGTGTCAACGTCTTGACACAGATATGGACGGTGGTATTGCTTGTCGGCATGTGGAGTGGATGAAGAGAAGAGCTTCCTTATCAATCTTGCTCGTCTGGTAGAAGTGACCTACGTACAGAGCTTCAACGGTGGGGATTGGAAGGATTCTTTGCCTGGAGACTCACCTCTCAACCTTATCTCTTAATTCTTCCTGAATCTACTCTGATTAGTCGCTCAACCTGTCCCTCCCTCAGATCAGTATATACACTTTTCTCTGTATTCAAGCATATCTTGTTGGTGGAATGGCTGGAGCTATTTATAGGCTAAGATTTGACTCTCTGACTTGTGGTCCTCACTTTTTTGTTATGGCAGCTCTTGAAATTGTTGAGTAAATATTCCTTCTATTACGCAATCAATCCCGTCCGAAATGCACAACGGTCAGCTGTACACGCGTCAGAATCCTCTGCAATTGCATTGCTCTTCACGTCTTCGATCGTTTTCCCACATGCGGTGTTGTTTTTTATTACTGCGTGCGGTTGAGATTGCGTTGATCGCTTAGCTCTTGATCAATTGTCGCATGTGCCGTCATTGCGTTGATCGTCTATTTATTCCTGAATGATTGGCACAATGCGACGTAGATGCGTTGTTCTTTTTATCTTGAGCCTTGAATGCATGTGGTTACTTGATGTCCTGCAAAACAGACTTGAAATATTCTTTTCTACCATCGCAATGGTGTCATTGAGTGTATTGATGACAATTTATAATTCTCGCATTTCTTAGCTAATTTCTATACAACTGACGCAACTTTTCTTCCTTTTGGCCGTAATATCTAAATAAAACAGTATAAATAACTTGTATTTCTACAAGTTATCACACCCCCAAATTTAGATATATGCTTGTACTCAAGCATATCTTCTACTAAGGCAATATTGCTCAATTCCTATCCTAAATTTTGTGTCGATTGGTTGCTCCGAATGCTCCAACTAGGAACATTACTTAACAGCACAATTTCTTTCTATCCTTGATAATTAACAAAGCCCTACTTTATTCTTCTATACCATAGATTTCTGCTCAAAAATTATTTTCTCGTTTTAAAAAGAATGTTTACCTCTTCTTGTCAAAACAACTGCGTCTGGATGCAGTGGTCAAACTTTATCATTTATTAGAGACTATTGATCATGGTTACATCCTTCGTTTTGGCTTGTTCCCACGGGTGTCATGTGAACATCCAACTACAGTTGTGTGCCAATCTCAACTTCGACTCTTGAATTTCAGAGGAGTTGTCTCTTGTTTCTTTTATTTTTTTTCTTTTTCTCTGTTCAGATTACGTTGTTCTTGGAAACCTGCTTTTGTTTTGGCTTGCTCCCACGGGTGTCATGCGAACATCCAACTACGAGCAAGCTCCTTTCACAATTAACTCTAATCAGGTTGGGATTGCGTTTGAGGTTTTCCCCTAGCGCTGACATTGGAGTTTGTTTGAAAATTTTTATTTTATTTTATTTCTTATTTTATTTTGTTATTTTTGGAGTAATGGAAATGCATTTTTTTCTTAATGACCACATCACCTGATCTTATCTGCTCAGACCTTCCCATCCCCAAATTTGGAGATGCGCAAGATCCTCATTACGTTTTTTGGACAGAATAGACAAACACTTAGACAAAATTTCAAAAAGAAGGTTTGAGCAAAATTTTGAAGGATAAAAGGTAAAGCATTGCTATAGCTACGAATTAACTAAGTGTTAGTCAGGAAATACAAAGTGTGGGAAATGTTTCTAAGTGTATGCATATTATACATCATGGGATCGCAATGAATAACGCAAAGTAAAAGATCAAGAATATCGCAAATAATGACAAAGGATGATAAAGAAGAGGCTATTGCGTACTTGAAAGAATTGCTACTTAGTTGTATTAAAAATTAACTAAGTATACAAGGAATTACAATTAACGCAATACAAAATTTTTATCCTATACAAAGAATCATAGAATGAACTTCTTTACCTAGAAAATAATGAATGAAATTATCTTTTGTTTTTGATTTAGACAGGTTCAAGATTAAAAATTAACACCACGCTTCCATTAACGCAAATACAATTCTGCTGAGGATGGGCAACAACGCATGTATCACCGCAACACACCCCTTAACTCAACGCATTTCTGGAGGACGGGCACATGGTATTTCTACCAGCGCAACACTACTTCTAGTGCATTTTTGCTAAGGACAGGCTAACAATACATACGAGCACAACACACCCCTCAACGCAATGTATTTGGGTAAAAGGGACGCAAAGTGTATCTGTTATCATGAAATGCTCCCATCATCGTGTTGCATATCAATTTTTTTATTTCTCCTTTTGAATTCATCAATAATGCAAGTCTAGAAGACTTTACGGTGTTCATCGTTTTATTCAGTCATTCACAGAAATTTTAAGAACAGCACTACTAATGCATACAAATTAAAGAAATTAAACATGACATAGAAATACATAAAATATTAAAGGCTAAGGAAGTAAATGAAAGCCGTAAAGAAAGCAAATAAACATAGATATGAGGATGCTAATTGAAAGATGTTTGTCAGAGTTACCGCAATAGCATCCCCTGCAGGCAGTCAAGCTTGCCTGCGCAATGTCATCAAGGACATTGTTCACCTCCTTGCCTAATCCCGCAGTGTGTACGGGAAGAGATACAATCTAATTTCTTCGGGAGTCACACCAAGTATGGAGAATGCGTTGCACATTTCTACGAAGCTGGTCAAATGAGCATGCAGGTCTTCTCCTTGTATCCAAATTGTCCCGAATTTTGGATCATTTGAAGAATGACCGGCCTTATGTCAAACTTTGCATTCTCCGCAACCGTAGGTCTTGAAATTCCAGCACTTAACTTGGTTCTGATGTGTTCCTGCGCAAAAAATACACATGATCTCTTGGTCAGTTTAGAATTTCTGGATCAAGTCCAGTACTGATAAACCATCAGACTGCTCTTTGCGATAAACAGCCAGTACAAAGAGATCTGTCCTGCAAAATACCAGAAAAATATTCAACACTAACCGTTAGCAATCCCCGATAACGGCGCCATAACTTGTTGACTTAAAATGTGTCTAATACTAAGTATGATTATTCATACTACTCATGGATGGATGTAATACAAGTTTATGCCATAAACATGTTGACTTGAAATTGGTGAATGTAATGTGCATGCATGATGATGTGCTACAAGCTCATGTTGCCATAAACTTGTAACATAAAATGTAATGTTATGTTGTGTTGTTGCTCATGCACACCTTATGCGATACTAGTTCTAGATATATGCATTGTTAACTAAATGCTTGTAGTATGCTATTGAGTAATGCGTTGTCACAAGTTTCCTTACGCTGAAACCAAGTATAATTCCAACACAAGTTTCTCGTAGTTATCCGAGGTTAAACATAGGGATTGATATCGTTAGTGTGTTACATTTAGGATATATGTGACCAGTGTTTTTACAATTAATAAAGTGTGTGTTTGTATAGGAAATTAAATTACGGTAAAGTAAAATTGTGTAGGTAAACTAAAGTTGCATTAATAACATAAATTTTGATGAAAATAAACCTAAACTAACGTGAAGGAAGACACAAGATACATGATATACATGATGCAGAGTTCGAGACTGACTGTGAAGTTTATATAAAGGATCATGGTATGTGATGGCAAAACTTTATGGATGAATCAGAAGGGGAAAGAATAATTAGTACAAACGTCGCAAGTTTGTTAATTGTGTTAAAGATATAATTAAGGTTTCGCTTTCCCTTGGCGTACACCTCTCGGTGATCGGCCACGTTCCCATATCTCTATGGTGAAACAGGGATGAACGTAATGAACGCAAGGTTACTTCCATCAGTGGAAGTACTTCTCACTTTTGTGAACGCATTCTTCCAACCCTCTCCCGATAGGCGGAATAGCATCTTCACTTCTGCTCTCACAGGTGAAGATGTCGTCTAGCATGCTTTGACTAAACTTAATTATTTCCTTAACCCAATTAATTCATTTGCTCAATTATTGCTAATTATCCAAGGGATTAAGAAAACATCGTGGAGAAAGTGAAATATGGATGAACGAAAATAGGATAAGAGATGGAGATGGAAATCATCATAACATTTAATTATAGAATTAAGCATCTGGTACATGGTGTGAATGATAGAATAAGAAGATGAATACAAGTCATGATGAAGAGATAGAAACAAATACAGAAGAGTGTCAATGTCATGACACAGATATGGACGGTGGTTTTGCATTTCGGCGTGTGGAGTGGATGAAGAGAAGAGCTTCCCTCTCAAGTATGCTCGTCCGGTAGAAGTGACCTACGTACAAATCTTCAACGACGAGGATCAGAAGGATTCTTTGACCGGAGACTCACCTCTCGGCCTTTCTCTTAATTCTTCCCAGTTCTACTATGATTAGTCGCACAACCAGTCTCTCCCTCATATCAGTATATATACTTTTCTCTGTATTCAAGCATATCTTTTCGGTTGAATGGTCGGAGCTATTTATAGGCTAAGATTGAACTCTCTGACTTGTGGTCCCGACTTTATTGTTATAGTAGCTCCTGAAATGGTGGAGTAAATATTGCTTCTGTTACGCAATCAATACCATCCAAAATGCGCAACGGTCAGCTGTACACGCGTCAAAATCCTCCACAATTGCGTTGCTCTTCACATCTTCGATCGTTTGCCCGCATGCAGTGTTGTTTTTTATTACCGCATGCAGTTGAGATTGTGTTGATCGCTTAGCTCTTGATCGATTGTCACATGTGTCGTCATTGCGTTGATCGTCTATTCATTCCTGAATGTTGGGCGCAATGCGACGTAGATGCGTTGTTCTTTTTATCTTGAGCCTTGAACGCATGCGGTGACTTGATCTCCTGCAAAACATACTTGAAATATTATTTTCTACCATTGCAATGGTGTCAATAAGTGTATTGATGACAGTTTATACTTCTCGGATTTCTTGGCTAATTTCTATACAATTGACGTAACTTTTCTTCCTTTTGGCCGCAATATCTAAATAAAACAGTTTAAATAACTTGTATTTCTACAAGTAATCACACCCCCAAATTTATAATATATGCTTGTCCTCAGCATATCTTCTATTAAGGCAATATTGCGCAATTCCTATCCTAAATTTTTCGTCGATTGGTTGCTCCAAATGCTCCACCTAGGCAACATTACTTAACAGTGCAATTTATTTCATCCTTGATAGTTCCTAACAAACCCTACTTTATTCTTATATACCACAAATTTCTACTCAAAAATGCTTTTCTAGTTTTAAAAAGAATGTTCACCTCTTCTTGTTAAAACAACTTGATGCGTCTGGATGCGGTGGTCAAACTTTGCGTCATTTATTAGAGACTATTGATCATGGTTACACCCTTCGTTTTGGCTTGTTCCCACGGGTATCATGCGAACATCCAACTACAGTTGTGTCACAATCTAAACTTTAACTCTTGAATTTCAGAGGAGTTGTCTCTTGTTTCTTTTATTTTTTTCCTTTTTCTCTATTCATATTGCGTTGTTCTTGGAAACCCACCTTCGTTTTGGCTTGCTCCCACGGATGTCATGTGAACATCCAACTACGAGCAAGCTCCTTTCACAACTTAACTCTAATCAAGTTGGGATTGCTTTTGAGGTTTTCCCCTTGCGCTGACTTGGAATTTATATGAATATTTTTTATTTTTTATTTTTTATTTATTTATTTTATTTTTGGAGTAATGGAAACGCATTTTTTTTCTTAATGACTGGATCACCTGATCTCATCTGCTCATACCTTCCCCACCCCTAAATTTGGAGATGCGCAAGGTCCTCATTGTGTTGTTTGGATAAAATAGACAAACACTTAGACAAAATTTCAAAAAGAAGGTTTGAGCAAAATTTTGAAGGATAAAAGGTAAAGAATTGCTATAGCTACGAATTAACTAAGTGTTAGTCAGAAAATACAAAGTGTGGAAAATGTTTCTAAGTGTATGCATATTATACATCATGGAAACGCAATGAATAATGCAAAGTAAAAGATCCAGAATATCGCAAATAATGACAAAGGATGATAAAGAAGAGGCTATTGTGTACTTGAAAGAATTGCTACTTAGTTGTATTAAAAATTAACTAAGTATACAAGGAATTACAATTGACGCAATACAAAACTTTTATCCTATACAAAGAATCAAATAATGAGCTTCTTTACCTAGAAAATAATGAATGAAATTATCTTTTGTTTTTTATTCAGACGGGTGCAAGATTAAAAATTAACACCACGCTTCCATTAACGCAAATACATTTCTGTTGAGGACGGGCAACAGCGCATGTATCACCGCAACACACCTCTTAACTCAACGCATTTCTGGAGGACGGGCGCATGGTATTTCTACCAATGCAACACTACCTCAACATAAGGACGGGCTAACAATACATACGAGCACAACACACCCCTTAACGCAATGTATTTGAGTATAAGGGACACAAAGTGTATCTGTTATCATGAAATGCACCCATTATCGCGTTGCATACCTATTTTTTTATTTTTCCTTTTGAATTCATCAATAACGCAAGTCTGGAAGACTTTGCGGTGTTCATCGTTTTATTCAGTCATTCACAGAAATTTTAAGAACAACGCTAATAATGCATACAAATTAAAGAAATTAAACATGACATAGAAATACATAAAATATTAAAGGCTAATTCTAAAAAGCAGTAAATAGTTCAATTTAGAAGGCAGTAAATGAAAGCCGTAAAGAAAGCAATTAAACATAGATATGGCGATGCTAATTGAAAGAGGTTTGTCAGAGTTACCGCAATAGCATCCCATGAAGGCAGTCAAGCTTACCTGCGCAATGTCATCAAGGACATTGTTCACCTCCTTGCCTCATTCCGTAGTGTGTATGGGAAGAGATACAATCTAATTTCTTCGGGAGTCACACCAGGTATGGAGAATGCGTTGCACATTTCTACGAAGCTGGTCAAATGAGCATGTAGGTCTTCTCCTTGTATCCGAATTGACCCAAATTTTGGATCATTTGAAGAACGACCGGCCTTATGTCAAACCTTGCATTCTCCGCAACCGTAGGTCTTGAAATTCCAGCGCTTAACATGGTTTTGATGTGTTCCTGCACGAAAAATACACCTGATCTCTTGGTCAGCTTAGAATTTCTGGATCAATTCTAGTACTCATAAACCATCAGACTGCTCTTCATGGTAAACAACCAATACAAAGAGATCTATCCTGCAAAATACTAGAAAAGTATTCAACACTAACCGTTAGCAATCCCCGATAACGGTGCCATAAACTTGTTGACTTAAAATGTGTCTTATACTAAGTACAATTATTCACACTACTCATGGATGGATGTAATACAAGTTTATGCCATAAACTTGTTGACTTGGAATTGGTGAATGTAATGTACGTGCATGATGATGTGCTACAAGCTCATGTTGCCATAAACTTGTAACGCAAAATGTTATGCTGTGTTGTTGCTCATGCACACTTTATGCAATACTACTTCTAGATATATGCGTTGTTAACTAAATGCTTGTAGTATGCTATGGAGTAATGCATTGTCACAAGTTTCTTTGCGCTAAAACCAAGTACAATTCCAGTGCAAGTTTCTTGTAGTGATCCGAGGTTGAATACAGGATTGTTGTCATTAGTGTGTTACATTTTTGATAACATAAATTATGATGAAAATAAACCTAAACTAACGTGAAGCAAGATACAAGATACATGATATACATGATGCTGAGTTCGACACTGACTGTGAAATTTATACAAAGAATCGTGGTATGCGATGGCAAGACTTTATGGATGAATCAGAAAGGTAAAGAATAATTAGTACAAACGTCACAAGTTTGTTAATTGCGTTAAAGATATAATTAAATTTCTGCTTTCCCTTGGCCTACACCTCTCAGTGATCGGCCGCGTTCCTATATCTCTATGGTGAAACAGGGATGAACGTAATGAATGTAAGGTTGCTTCCATCAGTGGAAGTACTTCTCACTTTAGTGAACGCATTCTTCCAACCCTCTCTCGATAGGCGGAATAGCATCTTCACTTCTGCTCTCACAGGTGAAGATGTCGTCTAGTATGCTTTGACTAAACTTAATTATTTTCTTAATCCAATTAATTCATTTGCTCAATTATTGCTAATTATCCAAGGGATTAAGAAAACATCGTGGAGAAAGTGAAATATTGATGAACGGAAATAGGAAAGGAGATGGAGATGGAAATGATCATAACATTTAATTATAGAATTAAGCGTCAGATACATGGTATGAATGATATAATAAGAAGATGAATACAAGTGATGATGAAGAGAAAGAAACGAATACAGAAGAGTGTCAATGTTTTAACACAGATATGGACGGTGGTATTACTTGCCGGCATGTAGAGAGGATGAAGAGAAGAGCTTCCCTATCAAGCTTGCTCATCCGGTAGAAGTGACCTACGTACAGAGCTTCAACAGTGGGGATTGGAAGGATTCTTTGCCTGGAGACTCACCTCTCGACCTTGTCTCTTAATTCTTCCTGGATCTACTCTGATTAGTCGCTCAACCAGTCCCTCCCTCAGATCAGTATATACATTTTTCTCTGTATTCAAGCATGTCTTTTCGATGGAATGGCCGGAGCTATTTATAGGCTAAGATTTGACTCTCTGACTTGTTGTCCCCACTTTATTGTTATGGCAGCTCCTGAAATGGTTGAGTAAATATTCCTTCTATTATGCAATCAATCCCGTCCGAAATGCACAACAGTTAGTTGTACACGTGTCAGAATCCTCTGCAATTTCGTTGCTCTTCACATCTTCGCTCGTTTGCCCACATGCGGTGTTGTTTTTTATTATCGCGTGCGGTTGAGATTGCGTTGATCGCTTAGCTGTTGATCAATTGTCGCATGCGCCGTCATTGCGTTGATCGTCTATTCATTGTTAAATGATTGGCAAAATGCGACGTAGACGTGTTGTTCTTTTTATCTTGAGGCTTGAATGCATGCGGTGACTTGATCTCTTGCAAAACAGACTTGAAATATTCTTTTCTACCATCGCAATGATGTCAGTAAGTGTATTGATGACAATTTATAATTCTCTCATTTCTTAGCTAATTTCTATACAATTGACGCAACTTTTCTTTCTTTTGGCCGCAATATCTAAATAAAATAGTATAAATAACTTGTATTTCTACGAGTTATCAGCGACCGCTCAAGATAAGGGCAAAACGAATGTGGAGAGCAGCGAGCTTGCATCGACCAGGAGGCACCCATCAACAAAGAAAGAAAACGATGATCTGATGATGAAAATGGGTTTCTTCCCTGCGCCGATGCCATTACCAAATCTGATTACAAGTGTTGTGCTAGAGCATGGGTAGGAGACTTTCTGCCAATGCCCATCCATCAATATTCCTACGGTAGTGAGGGCCTATTATCATGGCTAGCTCCATGACACCGAAGATGCGGTGGTTATAGAAGGAAGGGTAGTGCCATTCAGCACAAGGGACATCAATGAACTATACAAGATGAAGAATATACCGGAAGCACCGAGTAACAAGATAATTGATGATACTAAAGAAGGAAGGGTAGTGCCATTCAGCACAAGGGACATCAATGAACTATACAAGATGAAGAACATCCCGGAAGCACCAAGTAACATGGATCTGATAATTGAGATGGGTTTCTTCCTTGCACCGACGCCACTACCAGATCTGATTACAAGTGTTGTGCTGGAGCATGGGTGGGAGACTTTCTGCCAATGCCCATCCATCATTATTCCTATGGTAGTGAGGGCCTTTTATCATGGCCAGCTCCTTGACACCAAAGATGCGGTGGTTATAGAAGGAAGGGTAGTGCCATTCAGCGCAAGGGACATCAATGAACTATACAAGATGAAGAACATCCCAGAAGCATCGGGTAACAAGATAATTGATGATCTTGAAGAAGTACACATGGAGGATGCGCTGAAAGTATTAACACAACTGGGCACCCAGTGGTCAGTATCTTTAACAGGAATGAAGACCCTTGCCTCCAATAAGCTACTCCCGGAGGCACGACTTTGGGATACATGGTGAAACAACGACTCATCCCAATAACGCATGATCAAACAATCTCAAGGGATCGAGTGATGGCCATATATTGTATAGTGCGCGACATTCCGATTTATGTAGGCCAGTTGATTGCGAAGAAGATTCAAGGCTTTGTTGGCCGTGTGAGAGGCCAATACTTCTTTCTGTGGACGATTTCGAGCTTGTGCCTCTCTGTGGGCATAGGCATTGATGAAGAACCCATGCCTAAAGTCCACGGCCTCATTCATACGAAGATCCTGAGAATACTTCTCAAGGATTTCCCACACTACCATGAGTTTCCACCCAAACGGCCCCTCATAGATCTGAATGCGCCGCAACAACCCAAGCCAAAGAAGCAGCATAAAAATGATAAAGGGAAGGAAAAAGTCCAAGATCAATCACCGCAAGAGCAAACCCAACAACCTTTGGATCCTATGCCTTTAATCTTTTGCTCGTCGAGCCCTCAAATTGTGCCCCTTTCCCCTCTTCCTGAACATTTCACCAACCTCCTTCTTGTTCCTGATTTAAACACCACATCCCCAGCAACTTCACCCCACCATCCATCTCCACCTCACTTTTCACCTCCATAGCCACATGTTAATGACACACACGGTTTGGGAGCAGGCAGTTGTGCTCAACCTCAAACCGATGTTGGTGAGACATCACAGGCGCATCCCACCATCGCAACCCTTGCTGCTGACTTAGCATAAATGCGGTCTCTCTTCTCTCAACAACAAAACTTCTTTTGCCAAGCCATAACGGCGTTGCAGGAGAGCAACACAGAGTTGCAATGCAGTAACACAATGGTGCGGCAGGCGATGATTAATATTCAACACAATATCTTTACCATCTACCTGAACAAGAGACAGATGGTAGAGCGCAACCATGAATACTTCAACTTCTTAACAGCTTGTTTACATGGTCCCATGGTGCCTCCCCATCTACAGCAACCTCTACAGTTTGAAGATGCGCCTCAACGAGCTCCTCCACAACATCCTCCTCAAGATCCCTCGCTGCAACTCTAAATTTGGGAGTGTGCCACCTTCTCCGCAATTTTGCAATTTTTCTTTGCGGCCATTCTTTCATTATTTTTTTTGTATATAGAAGCTATACCTTGAATTCTTTGTACATGCTAAAATTTTGTGTTGCGATATTTATGATTCTTTGTATACTTAGTCAAATTTTATACAATTGAGTAATTATTCTTTCCATATGTGTTAGCCTCTTTATTTATCATTCTTTATTTATCATCTTTTGTCAATTATTGCGGTAATTCTTGTCTTTTATTTTGCGTTGTTAATTATGCTGACATGATGAGTAGTATGCATACCCTTAGCAATATTTATTATACATTGCATTTTCTGACTAACACTTCAACAATTCATCGCAATAGCTTTACTTTACTTTCTCTATTTCAAGATTCTGCTCAAACCTTCTTTTCAAAATTTTGACTAAGTGTTTTGTCTTTTCTGTCCAAAACAATGTAATGAGAACCTTGCGCATCTCTAAATTTAGAGGTGTGAAAGGTCTGAGCAGATGTGATTAAGCGGATGCGGTAATATCAGGCAAATGCATTCATCATTATTATAAAAAAAAATTCATAAATCTCCGTTGTCATCACAAGGGAAAATCCCAAAAATCCCAACCTGATAAGAGTTAGTCGTGAAAAGAACCTGCTCGTAGTTTGATGTTTGCATGTCACCCATGGCATCAATCCAGAACAAAAGTAGGTTTCTAGGATCAACGCAATATGAAAAAAGAGAGAGAGGGAGAGAGAGAATAAGGATAAAAGAGACAACTCCTCTGACCAGCAAAAGTAAAACTTCGCTGAAGATCATGAGTTGAAGTTGAGATTGGTACACAACCGAAGTTGGATGCTCGAATGACACCCTGGGAGCAAGCCAATACGAAGGGTGTAAACATGATCAACATTCTCTAATAAGATGACGCAAACCAGGCCACCGCATAAAGACGCACTTCGTTATTTTTGGAAGAAGAGGTAAACATTCTTCTCAAAACTAGAAGGGAATTTTGGGTAGAGGTTTGTTGTAGATAAGAATAAAGTAGAGCATGTGATGAAATGTTAAAAGGATAGAAGGAACTTGTGTTGTTGAGTAATTTTGTAGAGGTGAAGCATTTGGAGTAGTCGATCGACGCAAAGTTAGGATGGGAGTTGAGTAGAATTACCTTAGTCGAAGATATGCTTGAGGACAAGCATATATCTAAATTTGGGGGTGTGATAACTTATAGAAATACAAGTTATTTATGCTGTTTTATTTAGATTATGTGGCAAAAAGAAGGAAAAGTTGCATCGATAGTATAAGAATTGGCTGAGAAATACGAAAATTATAAAGTGTCGTGAACACACCCACTAACTCCATTGCGATGGTGAAATGGAATGTCCAAGTCTTTGTTTTGCAGAAAATAGGTCACTGCATGTGTTAATTGCTCAAGGAAAAAATGTACAATGCATCTACTCAGCATGCGCCAATTGATCAAGAACAAAGGAAGATCAATGCAATTGCAGCACATGCGACGATCGATCATGGAGGCTAGCAATCAACGCATTTTCCACCGCATGCGGTAATCAAAACAACTACACCACATGCAAAAATCGATCGAAGATGTGAAGAGCAACGCATTCGTTGAGCATTCTAACGTGTACAGCTTTCTGTTGTACAATTCTGATAGATTGATCGTGGAGTAGAGCGGACATTTCCACTATGCCATGGCAGTGATTATCAGAATTACACAGTGGGACCACCAATACAAGAGTCGAGGTCTATAAATAGCTTCCTTGAATTCATTGCAAAGGAGGCTGGTCTGAAGAGACTTTACAGAGAAAATCTGGGAGAACGACGAGACAAGGCTGAAAGGTGAGTCTCTGAGCAAGAAATTCTTCCCATTCCCGAAGCTGAAGCTCTGTGCAAGAGGTCACTTCTACCGGGAAAGCAAGCCTGAGAGGGAAGCTTTCCACTCCATCCCATCCACACGCTGGCAAGCACAACGTCTTTGATCGGGATCTGTATCAAGATATTGACACTCTTTCCGTATTTGTTTCTTTTTTCATTCATCTGCTGTGTTCATCTTCTTTAATCTTTCATTCACAAATCATGTATCAAACGTTGATCTTTAGATTTAATTATTATTATCGTCATCATTATTATCTTTATGTTCCTTTCCATACATTTATCATCGATTTTCTCCATCATGTGTTCTTAACCCCCTGGGTAAATGGGAAGGATTAAGCGAGTGAGTTAATCTTTGTTAAGGTAATTGACTAAGTTTAGCTAAAGCATGCTGAACAGCATCTTCACATGTGAGAGCAGAAGTGAAGATGTTATTCTGCCTATCGAGAGAAGGTTGGAAGAATGCGTTAACTAAAGTGAGAAGTATTTCCAGAGATAGAAACAACCTTGCGTTCATTACGTTCATCTCTATTTCACCATAGACGTATGGGAATGCGACCGATCATTAAAAGGTGTAAGCCAAGGGAAAGCGGAACCTTAGTTGCGTCCTTAACGAGATTGACGAACTTGCGATGTTCTTTCCCTCTACTCATTGTTTTTTTTATTCATTCACAAGACTTGCCATCGCATTCATTAGATTCTTTTGTACAACTTCACAGCCAGTCCTCACCCTGTATCATTAGTAGTTTAGTAATTTCTTTTATCATCGCAATTTATTTACAATGCAATTTACTTTTCAGCGCAATTTACATTCTCTACACAAACCAAATTCTTTATTCTTTATGATAATCGATCGCATTTACCACATTAGTATCGCATCTAAACAACAAATAATCCCCGTGTTCGACCTCAGGTCATTATGAGAAACTTGCGTTGGAATTATACTTTGTTCCAGCGCAAGGAAACTTGTGACACACACTACAACATCACATACTACGAAGCATACTATCATCAACGTATACACATAGAACGTAGTATTGTAATAATATCTTTATCACAAAGCACTTGAGCGAATAGAGTATCATCACATTCATTCATAAGCAGCGTAATAGATAAAGATAGATATACAAATTTAATTTACAAGTTTTTGACAAGAACTTGAATCATTCATCATCAGTAGTGTATATACGATATAACATAGCAAAACATATACATTCATTTTTATCGTTACAATCTACACGACCGCAACACCACACGAATGCAACACAAACACTTCACACTCATCCTTAACGATCACCTCGATCACGAACTCCTCTGCAACACGAACGGCCTCCAAAGTGCCCTCCATATGGTGAGTCATGACATTGTGATAATATGCATTGGTGAGCAGCATCTGGTACACACAGGCGCAAAATCTGTTCTGACCCCCTCTTATAAAGATTTAGCTCATCTCAATAATATGATCTGCATTCATGTCTGAGTCGCCTCTTTTGGTGGTCTGTATAGTCTTCAGGAAATTGTTCACAAACTAGAAAATTTACCACGTCCGCGTACCATGGTAATTCTTCAATCTTAAATAGTTGCTCGTCTAGGAATGTTGCGCTCACCTCTGACTGGTTACTGTCAACTTCTGGATTTTCTAATCTGGATAAATTGTCCGCAACTTGGTTCTCCGTCCCCTTGCGAACAATGATTTCCATACCTAATCAATCTTGGCTTTGCGTCTTTCTTTTTCATCAAATATTTTATCACCGAGTGGTTAGTGTGAATGAGTACTTTAGTTCTCAGCAAATAAGCTCTGAATTTTTCCAATGCAAATATCACCGCAAGCAATTCTTTTTATATGGTCGTGTAGTTTGTTTGAGCAGGGTTTAAGGTTTTACTCACGTAAGTTAGCTGTTTTAATGCGATGGATGCATGCAATTGCAATGTTGCAAACTTAATGCTTTTGGACGCAATATTATATATTTTTACTGTTGCAATCCTGCATTGTTTTGTAAATTTGCGCTATAATAACGTGCATTTCTACATTTTATCAAAGGTGACCTTTGGTATTTATAGAGCTTCAGGGTGAAGAGCTTTTTCTCTCAAATGATTGCACTGATGAGATGTCATAATTCTCTATCTCATGCGCCGAATAATTGTCACCGAAAAGTTGAGTGTACTTGCTATAGTGTATTATTAATGGCTTGTCAACTTAATTCGGAATCGACTATCATCAGCTTTCTGTCCCATCGTGATTTATTAAGCTTTCACCTTGATGCGCCGGCACTATGCGCCACCTTCTTGAGCAGATTTTCGCGAACGCAAACGGCCTTGTGGTCGCAATCTCTTAATGCACTTGGACGTTAATTTCTATAGATCGCAATTCCGCCTTGCGCCAACGCATTTTCTACACAAAATATATAAGTTAGTTGTTTTTAATGCGATGGACGCATGCGATCGCAATGTTATAAACTTAATGCTTTTGGACGCGATTTTTAATATTTTTACCATCGCAATCCTTCATTATGTTATAACTTTGCGCTGTAATAATGTGCATTTTTTCCCGTTATCACACCCCCAAATTTAAAACAATGCTTGTTGTCAAGCATAAGCTAAAGATTTTCTCTAGAAAGTCAACCGCCTTCTTCTTTCCTAGATTTCTCAAAGTTGCCTTATTCAAATCCTATGTATCAAAATCTCCTTAATTCTTATCCAGGTCTCTTTTTAAAATATTTCTAAAATTTAGAGATCGCAAGTTTACCCTTTAAAAGGACTTTACTTGCTTCCAGGGCATCGCATGATTTATTTCATATAAAAAAACATTTTCAACTGGGTTATTTTTCAAATGATTTTTATCCTTGCGTATTTTAGATATTTTTTCTATGACCTTGCGCTGATCCAAGTACCTAGCCTTCGTTTTGGCTTGCCCCCACGTGTGTCATGCAAACATCCAACTACGAGCAAGACACTCTTTCTCAATCTAAACTCATGCGCATTTGGCAGCGGAGTTGTGATCATTTATTTATGCGTTGATCACAATTCCTACCTTCGTTTTGGCTTGCCCCTACATGTGTCATGTGGACATCCAACTACGAGTAGGATCCGATCGCAACGTTATGATTTTTCTTTTTTTATAGAGCCTAAAAATAGCAAGGTTGAAAATGAATACCGCACCCCCAAATTGAAACGCAGCAATGTCCGCATTGTTGAAAGATTGAAAAAAGTCATGCGACTCTTAGGAAGTTTCGTAAAAAGTCACTAACTTCTAGAAATATTTCATGAGTCGACTGTCCTAAAATTAAGTTGACTATAGTATATACAAAAAAATAGAGGCATGCGTTTCATCATTGAAATCATAATTGGTAAAGAAAAATAATATGGTGACTTACTAAATTAATTAATGTTAAATGATTGCGCCGACTAAAGAGGATGCGATGATAAAATTTTCAAAGTTAAAATGCGATGCAAGAGTGTAAAATTTGGAATAGAAAAAGTCAAGGAAAGATACAACCCCCAAATATGCTTTGTCGCCCGCATTACTTGTGAACGTATCCTTCTTTGTGATGAACTGCTCTCTTCGATTACAGTGGCAGAATAAGCTAGTTTTGTCTTTCGTGTGGCTCCTCCGCAATCGTTCACCATGATCGTTGCAAAGAAAACATCGAGAGGGTCAAATAACAAAAACAAAGTTAACATTTTTTTTTAGAAATGCAACAGACAAATATCTGATAACAGATAAAAGAAAGATAACGAAAGTTCATGAATCATTGATATGAAAAATGATATTCCCAAAAGAATTTTGTTCCTGATGAGTTTGAGTCGCATAGTAACGCAGGGACTACTTATTTCAATCTGGGCTTTTTACGTCCCAGGCAGCTTTCTCTTCTTTTCTCAGTCTTCTAGGATCTTCACTACCTTAGTTCGGAGCTTTTCCCCATTGACGTTCATTACGATTTCGCCCTTGTGCACATTGTCGAGAGGAATTTTCGTCGCAATATGATGGGCACATCTTCGCCGTCTTTATAGTCCAGAATGATGAATTCTTCCGGTAAGATGAATTTGTCAATTGAGACTTCGACATCTTTTGACTTTCCCTCGGGATGTATTCGAGATCTTTCCGCAAGCGGAAGGGTCTCTGTCATGGGCGTTAGTTTGCCCATATTCAATCATTTGAAGATTGATAGCGGCATTAAGTTTATACTCGCCCCAAGATCGCATAGTGCTTGACCAATGTAGATCCCTCCAATTGAGCATGGTATTGTGAAGCTTCTTAGGTCGCACATTTTTGGTGGGATCATAGTATTTTGCGTTACTTTCACTGTGGCGATCTTACCTTCATCATTCTGTTTCTTTTTCAATTCTTGCGGGAATGGTGGTAGTTGTACTTATTCTATCTCATGTTCTACAGGCTTGTAGGTGAGCCCAACTTTTGGGTTCATCTTCTCGGGCTCTTCTGCATCATATGTCAACGGTTCCTTGCTTGTCACCGCATTTCGATTGGTCCTGGTGGGTTCTTCCCTTTCTTCTGTCATTTTTTTGCTTAGCAAGGAGACTACTAGGCATTGTTCCTTTCCCATACACCCAGAGTTGCGAGAGAGCTCAATTGAGCTCGGCAACGCTTATTGTGGTCTATTTTTTAGTGCGCCTGCAATCTGTCCAATCTGAATTTCAAGATTTCGGATGGACGTTGCTTGATTCTGAAGCACTAATTCATTCTTCTCAATATACTGCTTCAACCAGCTTTCTAAAGATGAAGATTGCGGTGCCTACGAACTGTTTGCATGATTTTGTGATTGACTGTTTGTTCGCAGGAAAAATCCTAGTGACCCTTCCTTTTGCGCCATAGGTTGATAGCTTTGTTGTTGATTTTTCCACACAAAATTGGGGTGGTTTCTCCACCCGAGGTTGTACGTATCAGAGAAAGGGTTATTCTTTATGAAGCACATTGACTGCGGATTCCTTAGGCATTCTTCAATCGGATGTGCTTCTCTACAGATGACACAACTCGTGGTCGTTTGAGCGATTGCGTTGACCTGCCCTTTACGTGTTCTCATGTTATTGATTACGATGCCTTGTATCAGGCTCATCATCGCGTTCATTTGGGTTTGTAGGGATGTGATGGCCATTATTTGCGTCACTATCTTTGATTGCTTTCTCTCCAGTCTTCATGATTTTTAGAAATGTGATAAAGTATATTCTTGGCCTTATCAAAAGTTTTATCAAGAAAACCTCCAGCTGCTACCGCGCTGGTAGCCGTCTGCGATGCAGGCTTCAAACCGTGATAAAATATTTCCATTTGGAGACAGTCAGGTAAGCCATTATGCAGAAAATCTCGCACCAGCCTCTTAAACCTCGCACAGGCGTCACTGAGCGATTCGTCAATATCCTGTTCAAAATTGGTGATCAACTTCCTTCTTCTGGCATTTTCTGTCGGAGGGAAGTACTTCTTCATGAACTTTTCAACTACTTGTTCCCATGATGTAATCTCCCTTGGTTCGAGAGAATAAGCCCATTTTCATGCCTAGTCACACAACGAAAATGGAAACAATATTAATCGAACCTCCTTAGCGGAGATGTTTGGGAACACAAACGTGTTGCATATCTCAATGAAACTTCAGAGGTGGGCATGTGGGTCCTCGCCACGCCTACCGCCAAATTGTTCGACCATTCGAATCATCTGCAACATAACCAGTTTCATTTCAAACCTCGATCTGTCTAGAGCTGGCCTCATGATTCCTGGGGAGAAATCATATAAGTTGGGCAACGCATAGTCCCAAATGGGTCTATTGCAGTCATTTGTCAGGAGGATGGGGTCGGCCATTATATTATTTGCGTTTGCAGCCCTCTCTTCCGATTGTTCCGCCATTCTTGGAGTTCTGTATCGTTATTGTTGGCGATTGTTTCTCAATCTTCATCGAAACGTTCTTTCAATCTCTGGGTCATAATTCGCCAGAGATTGAAAGCTGCAAAGAAAATAAAAAATTTACCATTAACACACTGTATTGCTATAGTCCCCGGCAACAAGGCCAAAAACTTCATGCATTTTTTTAATGCAATGAAATAATGGTGTAGAATGCGATGGTGGAATATGCGTTGTGCATGCAAGTTTTCTTAGCAAGATCCAAGTATAAATCCTACTGAGTTTCCTGGTAAGCCTAGGGTCGAACACAGGGACTAAGGAAACAATATGCGATGGTAGTTTTCGATTACTTTGCGGTAACAAATAAAACAATGTGTTGGTTGGTTTGTTGTTTAAGGTATAATGTTTATGCAGCGGAGTTGAGAAAAGAGTTAATAATACGAAAGATGCGATGAGTATGCGGGGCAACGGGTTGAGAAGGGATTTAGCTAACACTTCCTAGGAATGCGTTCATGTTATGCGATCATGCTACACACATACAACAACAAGTCATCTCTTAATGCAAATGCTATGGCTTCTAGTTTTAGAATGCATGCGATGTATGCGATGATGTCTATAGGACTTACATCTAAGCGTCTATTCTTGTCTATGCGATGACGAATGACACACACATACACAAGGCAACCGCATACTACCATAACCTATCTCTAGGGTGCATGCGATGCATGTTGGCAAACATAGCTTATCTCTAAGTCTCTATCTCTTGCTTATGCAGATCTAATCTTGCTTTCTCAAGTCTAGATTCTAACCTAGCTCTCTCAAGTCTTAGGTTCTTTCTTTAGACTCTCTCTCGAGTAACTCTAAAGGGGTGATGGACGCAACATAAGACAAGATGATCGCATGCAATAAAGATCCTAGGTCATGTTAGCTAAGTACTTCTCAACCCATTTGAAAGTTTAGTTACT
Organism: Benincasa hispida; assembly: GCF_027475165.1. Taxonomy (NCBI): domain Eukaryota; kingdom Viridiplantae; phylum Streptophyta; class Magnoliopsida; order Cucurbitales; family Cucurbitaceae; genus Benincasa; species Benincasa hispida. The sequence continues at coordinate 687,896 of NC_143485.1, read as the reverse complement.
CATGCATATTGTAATGAGAGTGAACAGATGTAGAAATGCAAGTTCCATTCTGTATATGAAATCAAAATACAGAATGACAATGTGAAATAAAGATAAAGAGCCTGGTAGCAATTTCTTGCTTCCCAAGGTTTTATATTGTTCTTCTCTACTCTGCTCAAAAGATATTCTTGCTCTCGCAAGAGTTGGCCCTCTCTTGACAATGTGAAATAAAGATAAAGAGCCTAGTTGCAATTTCTTGCTTCCCAAGGCTTTTACACTGTTCTTCTCTACTCTGCTCAAAAGATATTCTTGCTTTCGCAAGAGTCGGCCCTCTCTCTGTTTTCCACACTCCCTAGCACTCTCTTGAGCTGACAAGGACAATCTTTTGGGGTCTTTTCCCTTCTCTCGCTTCTGCCTTCTAAGTATATGGAAACTATGAACAAAGGCTAACTATCTTCTACATGGTGAACTCTCCGAACTTGCCGAACTCTTTCAATGAAGGTGACCTTCGATATTTATAGAACTTCAGGGTGAAGAGCTTTTTCTCTCAAATGATTGCACTGATGGGATGTCATTAATTCTCTGTCTTATGTGCCGAATAATTGTCACCGAAAGTTGAGTGTACTTGCTACAGTGTGTCGTTAACAGCTTATCAACTTTCGAAATTGACCGTCATCAGCTTTTTATCCCATCGTGACTTATTAAGCTTTCACCTTGATGCGCCGGCTCTATGCGGCCACCTTCTTGAGTAGATTTTCGCGAACGCAAGCGATCACATAGCATTGCGGTCGCAATCTCTTAATGCGCTCGGACATTAATTTCTTTGGATCACAATTCCACCTTGCCAACGCATTTTCTGCACAAAATATATAAGTTAGCTGTTTTTAATGCGATGGACGCATGCGATTGCAATGTTATAAACTTAATGTTCTTTGGACGCAATTTTGTATATTTTTACCATCGCAATCCTTCATTGTTTTATAACTTTGCACTGTAATAATGTGTATTTCTGCCCGTTATTAGTCCCAAAAATTATTTTTACAGAACCTTTATACATTATAATAGAAAATTACAACATGCTAAAAGAGAAGAAAAGAGAAATAAGAGTTAGGAAAATAGGAAACCTACCCTCGAAGAACTATTCTTCACGAATTTCCTCCTCTTCGATGAAGAAAAACCACGATCCAAGATGGCCACTACCACAAAATCTTCCTCCTTATTCTTTGTAGGGGAAGAGGACCACAGGAGGTGTGAGCTCTGTGATTTTTGGAAGAGGGAAAGATTGAGAGGAGAAGAGAGTGACTTTTTGAAAAATTGTAGAGAGATCGTAAAAAAAATACAGAACTGTAAGTCTCTCTACAATTCTTCTGTGAAGAAAAATATCTCCAAAAAAAACAACTTTTCCACTCTTCACGATCAACCAAGAGGGAATTAAGGGGAGGGAAGTTATTTTCCTCCCTTTGAATTTAAAATTAAAATTAAAATTAAATTTAATTTAATTAATTAATATATATATATATATATATATATATATATAATAACTAACTTATTATATATATAATACTATATGTTATATTATATATAACATATAACCTATAGTTTTATAATGTATCAAATACAATATAACCTATAGTTTTATAATGTATCAAATACAATATAACCTATAGTTTTATAATGTATCAAATACAATATAACCTATAGTTTAATTCTCTCATTAATGCATGGTATTTAATATAAATCCCATTTATATTAAATTTGATTATATGAATCAAATTCACATAATTAACATTTGAATCATATTCAAATATTTATTTCCTCTCAAACAAACTTTATATTATAATGTATCAAATACATTATATTGATTATATCATTTACAATTAAGGTAAATTAATTATATCACATATAACTAATTCCCTTAATTAATTTGATCAATTCAAATTAAACCAAAATTGATTCTCAATAATCCCTGTTGAGGTACAGTGGAGACCTTATGGATCTATAGATTGAAGCTCCAATGGTACTTGAATAATTAATTAAACTTCTTTATTTAAATTATTCAACATCAATTAACTGCTGGTTACTCCACTAAAAATCGACAACTATACTCTTCGCACTACAGATATATATTTGTGTCCATTGAATATAACCAATCAATAGTGTGATAATCCTTCAGAAATTGCTCATAGGTACAGTTGGGCCAAACATACCGTTTTAGCCCTGTAATTACATCTAACTCCTTATATATCACTAATCCCTCTAATGAATAATAAGTGATAGTCCGACTATGACCAAATCCCTCTCGGGCCAAGAGAAGGTATGGTGCCACATTGTTCAAGCCCTATAATCAACCCTTAAGAGAACAATGTGTCTACTTACCCAAACATTAGGAAAGAAGTGAATTTTATCTTGTGTAGTTGTTTTCCCAACTCCATAATCAGACGAATCCCCAAAAAGATATGTTTATTAAGTCGGTGATCTGACCACTCTCACCCACACAAGTCAAAGGACCGCCTTCATAGGCAAGATTTAGGTCATGTCACCTATGGTCATCTTGGTGAAATGTAAGTTTCTATTATGAACGGTGTTATATAATGAAACTAGTCATTTCATGGTCCGGTATTATATAAACTCCTTTGTGTAGAACACCCCTGCTCACATGTCTCTACATGAATGATTAGGATCAAATCATTTGTAGCACTAGTGTTACCAGGATAAGGTACCCAACCTTATCCATCTACTAACCATTTAGGCTATCACTTAAACATGATCCACCTGTATATGTCTACATACATGTTTAAGCTATAGAAGATAATCTTGGATGTTAGTTTATTGTTTTTGTGGGTTAATGCTACTAACTGATAAATAAAACATCTCATATTTTATTAAATAAATAAAATGTTTGTATATTACAATTACTAACTATAGGACCCACGAGATTTAGGGCATCAACCCCATTAATCTCCCACTTGTCCTAAAGCTAGAGGGGTGTACAATATAAAAGCCACACTAATATAAAATTACACATAAAAAAATAAACTAGGGCATAATATGCACCCAATACAAAATCTCCTACTTGTCCTAGACTAGATATGGCCTGTCCTATAGATCCATACTCTGCAGGTGACCCTCAAACACCTTATTCATGAGGGGCTTTGTAAATGAATCAACATCGTCGTGCTCTGAAGCTATCTATATGATGATCACGTCCCCTCAATGCACAATCTCTCGAATGAGATGATACTTCCGCTTTATGTGCTTTCCATGCTTGTGACTCCTAGGCTCTCAGGAATTAGCCACAACAATACTATTATCACAATAAAGGTTGATGGGCTTCGACATGTCTGGAACCACTTCCAGATCAATCAGGAATTTCTTGAGCCACACAACTTCCTTAGTAGCTTCACAAGCACTACATACTCAATCTCTATAGTGGAGTCAACAATGCACCCTGTTTGGTGCTCCTCCAGACTATTGTCCCTCCATTAAGAATAATCATTGATCTTGATTTGGATTTCGTAGAATCCTTATCAGTCTAAAATCAGAGTCCGTGTATCGTGTAAGGATCATATCCTTAGAACCATACACAAGCATGTAATCCCTCATTTTCCATACATACTTGAAGATGTTCTCAACAGAGGTCCAGTGATCAAATCTTGGATTAGACTGATATCCACTGACTATCCTCGCCGGATAGCAGATGTTAGGTCTAGTACATAACATCGCATACATCAGGCTAGCAATAGCCAATGCATAGAGGATCTATCTCATTTCCTCAACTTCTTGAGGTGTCTTAGGACACTGTTTCTTAGAAAAAATAACTCCATGCCCGAAAGGGAGTAAACCCCTCTTAGAGTTATGCATTGAAAGCTTAACAAGAATCTTGTCAATGTATAATGCTTGAGATAGGCTAGCGATTTGTTCTTTCGATCTCTAAAGATCTGAATGCCTAGAATAAATTGCGCCTCTCCCACATCTTTCATTTGGAACCGAGTCGCTAGCCAATTCTTAATTTCAGTCAGTAGACCTACATCATTCCTAATTAGTAGGATATCGTCTACATATAACACTAGAAAATCTACTGAACTATTAATGATTCTTTTGTAAACACAAAGCTCAATATCGTTGGCCGAATGAGCCTCCCATTTCAGGGGTAAGATCGGGTGGATAGCTGGGAACATAGGGTGCAAAACGGAATTCACTCCTACCCGTTATAAGGATAGTAGATAGGTTGTTCCCTTTAGTACTGAATCCAGGTCTTGAACAAGGGGCTCCTCCCTCTCCTTGGCCCGAGACAGATTCAGTTTAGAGGTTAGACCTTAAACCAATTGTTCATTAGAGGATCATTGGACTTGAGAAACAAGATGTAATCTCGAGGGTAAAACGTTTTTTATGACCCAGCCGAGATTATGAACAACCTATGAAGGATTAGCTTACTAATCATGGTTATATCAAATGGATACAAATATATTTATAGTAAGGGGAGTGCAACTACAGGACTATAGTGGAATGACCCGTTAGTTAACGAATGTTGATTAGCTCCGTCTAAAGAGTTTAGCTAGCTAATCTCGGATTGTTGAAGCCCATGATCTATAGGTCCATTAGGTTCCCGTACTAGCTCATATGGAATAAACTTATAACAGTATGATAAAATGATTCGAATTGTTCGAATTAGGTGAAGAGAGAGAAACTGACAAGTATATGTGATATAGTGGTCGGGTTTTCAGTTTAGAGATACAACTTTAATATTTAAATGTGATTTAAATATCAAGAATATGAATACGTTCATATTTGGAAGCTCGGAAATAATGGAAATAGTCAAAGATGTAAAAAGTCAAAGTTTGACTTTTGACTTTTAAAAGTCAAACTTTGACCGACCTTATATTCAAATGTGATTTGAATTTCGAGAAAATGAATGCGGATTCATGCTTGGGAGATCAAAATTAGTCAACACAGAAAAATCATAAAAAATGTTGACTTTTTGGTCAAAGTTTGCCTTTGACCAAATGACTATTTTGCCCTTTGACTAAAGTTAGTGGGAAAATCCTTTTGTTGGATAATTCCACTAACAAAATAGTGGGCTAAGTGTTGGCTTATAGAGGAGACATTAAGCCGACTAAGATAGTGGATTATAGGTGTTGGGTTTTTATGGATTTGGTTCATGTAATTGTTGCATGGTTTTTTCCTATAAAATAGGCTTTCATTTTGAATGAAAAGGGTTTTTTGCCATTTTTTCCAAATTATTTTCTAAAATTGGGCTGAAAAAACACCCAAAAACCTACCCAAAGTCCATTTCTTATTTTCCATCTCTTTTCTCTCTCTCGATTTTCTTCATCCACTGGGTCCCATAACTCGATTCTGAGTCTAGAGGATAGTAGGTCAACTCTAGTAGTGGTTTGTTCGTGTTCGAGTCGAGATTCAGTGAGGAAAAGTTGTTTTCGGGAGCTACAAAGGTAAATTAATTTACTGTTTTTTCCTTCATTTTGCATGCTAAATTCCTTTTGATTAAAAGCAATTAGAGGGTAATTACATCCTAATTCCATTGCGTATGTCTCGTGTTCCATCATGTGATATTAAAGCATGCTAGAATTACGCTCAATTGCTTTTGGTGGGTGTTTTTTTACCTTTCTATTCAAGTGTTGAATAAAATGTGGACTAAAATGGGTTTATTATGATTTTGGCATTGTTTTTCTTTAAATTTCTTGTGGAAATTTGTAATTGCTCACATGTTTATGAGCATTAATGTGTGAAAAAGGGTCTGTAAATTTGTTGGAGTTATTAGAGTTGAAATTAGGTTGTAATTGCTTGATTCCGGGAGAGAGGACAGCAGCAAAAATGGAGAAAAATTTATCACAGACCCGATTCTGCTCCAGACTCGAGAGAAGCCTCCTAGACCCGACCCGACCCGGTTCGCCACCTGAATTGTTCGCACGCCTGCCCGGCCGGATCTGGCCCAAGCGCCCGCCCGCTCCAATTATCGCGACCCACGACCCGCGCCTCTTGCCCTGTGCGCCCGACTGCTCCATGATCCACTTTCCGTTTGCCCGACCCGCCCGCACTTCCGTTGACCGCACCAGCGAACATTGACCAGCTGGCCCAAACGGTCTGGACCGGTTCGTTTGACTTGATTGAGCCGATTTGACCAGTTCAACTTGGTTTTTGGAGTTTTTGAGCCGGTTCGAGAGTTTTTTGGCCGGTTTAAGATGGTTCAAAGTGTTTGAAGCCGATTCTGGGTAGCTGGTTGCTGGTTTTTGTAATAAATTAGTTATTTATTTTGTTTTTAATGCCAAAATCAGTCCACTTTAGTATTGCTTACCTATTATGCATGTGATGTATAATGTTGTTTGATTATGTGTGCATATAGTATGCCATATAGTTTTAAAACCCCACCATAGGAAAAGCATGTGACATGCATTTGTTATATCTTATAAGTGTTATAAAATATATACTATGCATGCTTAGTTTTAATATAAGTGTTATATTAAAGCATGTTTGATTGAAGGAAGCATGTTATAGGTGAATGCTCTAAGGTTATATTTGTTATATTTTATTTTATAATTGTTATAAAATAACCTATACTTCTAAAATCTATAACAAAGATAAGATGCATGCTCATTTAGGGTTAACCATCAAGCAATCCCAATTTTCATAGAAAATAGGTCGATATCTTGTAAAACTGGAGTTACAAGAAAACTCACCTAGCAAGATCATGGCAAAAAGTCAGATAAGATGACTAAGGTTGAAGGTTTTTAAGTTGACGGTTCACGGAACACCTACTACCTAGAGATCAAGCCGGCGTCTGAGTTAGGTTAAACCGGTTTTATGAGCATGCGTGAGTGGTGTGAGGTAATAAAATTTGTTTATCACCTAGACATCGTAGGTTAAAAATCCAGTATAGAAGTTATACTCGGATGAATCACCTAGACTTAGGATATGTTTAGTTAGCCAAAATGTATCGCTAAGTATTTTATACCCTAACCGTCTAGAACACTTCAGCTGGAGAGAAGTAATGTACTTTTATCTCTAGCGTCCCTAAGAGTTCACACTGTGAGATTCATGCTTGGCTTTGAGCCACCCTGTGAATGGACTCTATTCGGAGAATGTTTGCATGAGTCAATACCAAGGTGAATAGGGGAAGTTGTTCATAGTAAGTAGGAGAAGGAAGTGTGTCAACACATCCTACGGTCTCTTCGATTAGGTCACACCATGAGATTCCTATAATGCGCCTGCATGTCTTCCCTGGAGCGACCTTACCAATCAGAGGGCTGTATTATAGGATTCGAAACTCTGCGAACTCTAGAAATTGATAGGGTCTCTCAGGTCCGTTTTCATTTTTGTCTTTCCAACTTCGGGAGCATAATGATTCTGATCTTTGAGGTCTGAAAATGGAGGGTCACACTTACGAGAATTACTAAGTGTTAGTAAATTGTTGACCAAAATAGCGATGACTGAGTTACTATAGGAATAAGAGTTATTCTGGTGATAGTATATAGTCAAGATAGTCTTGGTTCAATGGAGGAATAGTCGATCACCCCTCGGTGAAGGTTATTCTAAACTGTTGAAATATCGTTACAAAATATAATAATGAATGCTACATTATCAGTTTTTTTTTTTTTTTTTGCTAAACTTGATTGGATTTAAAATATTAATGTTTTTACTAAAAAGGATATGTTTTTCTTTTCAGCATGACTAGCTCTCTAGATCAACTCTTAGCTTCCGAGAAACTAAACGGCGATAATTACTCAACATGGAAAAACAATATGAATTCAACATTAATAACAGATGACTTGAAATTTTTCTTAACTGAGGAATGTCCTCAGGCCCTTGCCTCAAAAGAAGCACAAGGTAAATATGATTTACTAGTTGCTGAAACATGTTTAGTGGAGTATGATACCTCAACCTGGATATTGGATTCAAGAGCCACTAATCATATTTGCTTCTCTTTTCAGGAAACTAGTTCCTGGAAAAAGTTTGAAGAAGGCGAGATCACCCTCAAGGTTGGAACAGGAGAGGTTGTCTCGGTCGAAGCAATGGGAGACTTGAAGTTGTTTTTCAACGATAGATATATCATACTTAAAGATGTTTTGTATGCACCTCTTATGAAGCGGAATTTAATATCTATCACATGTATATTGGAACAAATGTATAAAATATATTTTGAAGTTAATGAAGTGTTCATTTTCAGAAAAGGTATTCAAATTTGTTCTGCTATACTTGAAAACAACTTATATAAGTTAAGTCCAACTAAAGAAAAATTTGTCTTAAATACTGAGATGTTTAGAATAGCCGAAACTCAGAATAAAAGACAAAAAGTTTCTTCTAATGCCTATCTATGGCACCTAAGACTTGGCCAAATAAATCTCAAAAGGATTGAGAGATTGGTTAAGAATGGACTCCTAAATCAGTTAGAAGACAATTATTTACCTCCACGTGAGTGTTGTCTTGAGGGAAAAATGACTAAGAGATCTTTTACTGGAAAAGGTCTCAGAGCCACAATACCCTTAGAGCTCATACATTTGGAGCTTTGTGGACCGATGAATGTCAAAGCTCGAGGTGGGTATGAATATTTCATTAGTTTTATTGATGATTATTCAAGGTATGGTCATATTTACCTAATGCATCACAAGTTTGATTCTTTTGAAAAGTTCAAAGAATATAAGGCTAAGGTTGAGAACCAGTTAGGTAAAACAATTAAGACACTACGATCAGATCGAGATGGGGAGTACATGGACTTAAGATTCTAGGACTATATGATAGAACACTAAATAAAGTCACAACTCTATGCACCTAATATGCCATAGTAGAACGGTTTATCAGAAAGAAGATATAGAACCTTGTTGGACATGGTTCGTTAATGATGAGCTTTGTTGAGTTACCTGGTTTCTTTTGGGGATATGCATTAGAGATTTTTATCTATACTTTGAATAACGTTCCCTCTAAAAGTGTTTCAGAAACACCTTATGAGCTATGGAAAGGGCGTAAAGGTAGTTTACGTCACTTTAGGATTTGGGGATGCCCAGCACACATGTTGGTGCAAAATCCTAAAAAATTGGAACGTCATTCAAAACTATGCCTATTTGTAGGTTATCCAAAAGAAACAAAAGGTGGTCTATTTTACGATCCTCAAGAGAATAAGTTATTTGTATCGACAAATGCCACATTCTTAGAGGAAGACCACATAAGAAGTCATCAACCTCACAATAGACTAGTATTGAATGCAATTTCCAAATACGCTACAGATAGAGCTAGTTCATCTACTAAAGTAGTAGATAAAACTAGTACATCTGGTCAGTCACATCCTTCTCAAGAGTTGAGAATGCCTCGACGTAGTGGGAGGGTTGTTCATCAGCCTAACTGTTACTTGGGTTTAACAGAAACACAAGTTGTCATACTTGACGACGGCATAGAGGATCCATCGACCTATAAACAGGCGATAAAAGATGTGGACCATGATCAGTGGGTCAAAGCCATAGTCCTTGAAATGGAGTCTATGTACTTCAATTCTATCTGAGAACTTGTATATCAACCAAATGATGTAAAACCAATTGGTTGTAAGTGGATCTACAAGAGAAAATGAGACCAAGCCGGTAAAGTACATACTTTTAAGGCTCGACTTGTGGCAAAGGGTTATACACAAAGAAAGGGAATGGACTATGAAGAAACTTTCTCTCCCGTTGCCCATGCTTAAGTTGATTAGAATACTCTTATCCATTGCCACCTTTGATGAGTATGAAATTTGGCAGATGGATTTCAAGACAGCCTTTCTAAACGGCGATCTTGAGGAGAGTATCTATATGGCTCAACCAGAGGGGTTTATTGCATAGGGTTAAGAACAAAAGGTTTGTAAGCTTCAGAAATCCATTTATGGATTGAAACAAGCTTCTAGATCTTAGAATATAAGATTTGATACTGCAATCAAATTACACTGCGTATGTCTCATGTTCCATCAGTGGCACCTTTGGTGAGTCCTCCTAATGGATGGTGTTTAGGTAGGTCAATATCAAGGTGGATGGAGAGAGTGTTCATAGTAAGTGGGAGCGGGAAGTGCGACAGCATATCCCTCGGTCTCCCTCGTTAAGTTGAATAAAGTTACTACGCATCGCCTCGTGACACCCTGGGAGTGTTCCCCTAAAACATGTCAGGTTCCGCGTTTCTTTATTTGATCTTCTGTGAGAGGATAAGGTAACTTAGTCTCTTGTCCTAATCTGCTTCTTCCCTATGGTGGGCTCATTGATAACAGGTAGAAATGCACGTTATTATAACTCAAATAAGTAAAACAATGAAGGATTGCGATGGTAAAAATATACAATATTATGTCCAAAAGCATTAAACTGAGAAAATTGTGATCGCACGCATCCATCGCATAAAAGCAGCTAATTCACTTATTTTGTGCAGGAAAAATGCGTTGGTGCAAGTAAAATTGCAAGAATTAGGCATCCGCATGCATTGAAAGATTGCGATAGCAAAGTCATGCGATCGTATACGATCGTGAGAAGTTGCTCAAGAAGTGGCCGCATAAAGACTGCGCATCAAGGTGACAACATAATAAATCATGATGGGACGGAAAGCTGATGACGATCGAATTCGAATTTAGTTGACAATCCGTTAAAGCCACACTGTAGCAAGTACACTCAACTTTTGGTGACAATTAATTAGCGCATCAGAACAAGAGATTTAATGACCACCCATCATTGCAATCATTAGAGAGAAAAGCTTCTTCACCTTGAGCTCTATAAATAACGAAGGTCACCATCGCTATAGAGGGAGATCATATACAAGTTAGAGAGTCGTTATTCTATTCATATTCATATTCATACTTAGAAGATGGAGATGAGTTAAGAAACAAAGAAGCCGAGAGATCATTCCCGGACAGCTCAAGAGATCGTTGGTACAAAGGGAGAGAGAGCCAACACTTGCGAAAGCAAGAACATTCAATTGGACAGACTGGAGTGAAAAAGACAGTATAAGAAGCCACGGGAAGCAAGACATTGCTACCAGGCTTCTTATCCCTACATTCCATTGTTATTTTGTATTCAACACTTTATTTATAGAAAATGGATTTCTCATCCCAACTTATGTTCAATCTCTTCATACTTCACATGAGTAGCTAAATTTCCAAATGGGTTGAGAAGCACTTAGCTAGCATGACCTAAGATCTACATTTTATGCAATCATCTTGTCTTTTGTATACGTCATTCACCCTTTAAAGATACTTGAGAGAGTAGTCTAAAGAAAGAATCTAGACTTGAGAGTCAGGTTAGAATCTAGTATTGAGAGAGTTAGATTAGAACCGCATAAGCAAGGGATAGAAACTTAGACAAAAGTTCTATTTGCTATTACGCATCGCATGCACCCTAGAAATAGGATATGATAGTATGCGGTCACCTTGTGTATGTGTGCATCATTCATCATCACATAGACAAGAATAGAGGCTTAGACATAAGTCCTATCAACATTTTCGTATACATCGCATGCGTCCTAGAAAAAGAAATTATGGCATTTTCATTAAGAGATTACATGTTGTTGTTTGTGTGTAGGATGATCGCATAACTTAAACGCAATCTTAGGAAGTGTTAGCTAAACCTCTTATCAACTCGTTCATCGCATACTCATTGTAATTCTCGACTTCATCAACTCTTTATCCGAACTCCATCGCATAAGAAATATAATTAATCAAGACATCATCCATCTTATTTATTTTCACCACCTCAAGAGAATCAAAATTAGCTATCGCATATTTACTCAATAGTCCCTGTGTTCGACCCTGGACTTACTAGGAAACCTAGTGAGGCTTATACTTGGATCTTATTAGGAAAACTTGCATGTGCAACGCATACCACTTCACCGCAATTTCATACCATAATCGCATCACCATTTACAACACATCAAGTTTTTGGCGCCGTTGCTGGGGACTACAGTAGTACATATTGTGCTAATAGTAAACCTTTTGATTTTCTTTGTAGTTTTTAACCTCTGTGCACTGCCATTCCTTTGGTAAGGGAAGAAGCAGGTGTCGCATGAGAGAAGGACACATTCTTGAGCCCAACTATGACTCAGAGATCAAAAGAACATAAAGAAGAAGACAGAGAGACAACCGCCGACAACAACAAGGGAGAAATCCCAGAATGGCAGAACAACCAGAAGAAAGAGCTGCAAATGCGAACAACATCATGGCAAACCCCATTCTCCTGGCAAACGACCGCAGTAGACCAATCCGGGACTATGCATCGCCTAACCTCTATGATTTCTCCCCAGGAGTCATGAGGCCAGCTTTGGACGAATTGAGGTTTGAGATGAAGCCGGTTATGTTACAGATGATACAGACAGCCGGACAGTTTGGTGGAAGGCGTGGCGAGGACCCGCACGCCCATCTCCGGAGGTTCATTGAAATCTGTAACAATTTTTTGTTCCCAAACATCTCAGCTGAAGAAGTTTGACTAACGTTGTTCCCATTTTCGTTATGCGACCAAGCAAGGAAATGGGCATATTCTCTCGAACCAGGGGAGATAACTTCGTGGGAACAAGTTTTAGAGAACTTCATGAAGAAATACTTCCCTCCTACAGAGAATGCAAGAAGGAGGAAGTTGATCACGGATTTTGAACAGGAAATTGACGAATCGCTCAGTGATGCCTGGGCGAGGTTTAAGAGATTGGTGCAAGATTGTCTGCACAACGGATTACCCGACTGTCTCCAGATGGAGATATTTTATCACGGTTTGAAACCTGCATCGCAGACAGCTGCCAATGCGGCAGCAGCTGGTGGTCTGCTTGATAAAACTTATGATGAGGCTAAAAATATCCTTGATCGCATTTCGAAGAATCACGAAGATTGTCATGAAAGTGATGAACGACTAAAAATTTGAGAAAGTGACGCAAACAATGGGATCATCACATCTTTACAAAATCAAATGAATGCGATGATTAATCTGTTATAGGGAATCGCAATCAACAGTCCTGGAATGCAAAGAGGGCAGATCAACGCAATTGATTAGATGAGCACGAGTTGTGCCACTTGTGGAGAATCACATCTGATGGAAGAATGTCTGAGGAACCCACAGTCAGTATGCTTCATAAAGAATAATATTTTCTCTAACACATACAACCCCGGGTGGAGAAACCACCCCAATTTCGCTTAGAAATGTTCTCAACAACAAAATTATCAACCTATGGTGCAAAAAGAAGAACCGCCAGGATTTTTCCTGCGAACGAACGGTCAACCGCAACATTAAGCAAGCAGCTCGCAAGCACCACCATTTTCCTCCCTGGAGAGCCTATTAAAGGAGTACATTGAAAATAATGAGACGGTCCTCTAGAACCAGGCGACTTCTATCCACAATCTCGAAATCCAAATAGGACAGATTGCGGGCAAGCTAAAAAATAGACCGTAGGGGATGTTGTCGAGCTCAACTGAGCTCCCTCGCGACCCGGGGAACACAGAAAAGGAGGAATGTCAAGTAGGGACTTTGCGAAGTGGAAAGACGATAGCGGAACAAAAGAAGGAGCCAAGTAGGACCAATCCAGGTGCAATGGAATCGGAAGTTGCGTCCACCTCTAAGCCTATAGAACGAGGAACCATGAAGGTACAACAACCACCATTCCTGCAAAGACTTAAGAAGAAACAAATTGATGAGGTGCAGTATCATCGCTTCATGGAAATGTTAAAACAATTACACATCAAGGTACAACAACCACCATTCCTGCAAAGACTTAAGAAGAAACAAATTGATGAGGTGCAGTATCATCGCTTCATGGAAATGTTAAAACAATTACACATCAACATCCCTTTTATAGAAGCGATAGAACAAATGCCAAAATATGCAAAGTTTTTAAAGGACATGGTGACAAAGAAAAGAAGCATGGGAAAGTTTGCAATGGTGGCGTTAACGCAAGAGTCAAACACCATAATCCCACCGAAGATGTGCGACCCAGGAAGTTTCACGATACCCTGCTCAATTGATGGGATCTATATCGGTTAAGCGCTATGCAACCTTGGGGCCAGTATAAATTTAATGCCCCTTTCAATCTTCAAACAGTTGAATGTGGGGTAGCTGATGCCCACGACGGTGACTCTCCAGCTCGTGGATAGTTCCTTTGTTCACCCAAAGGGAAAGTTGAAGGATGTCCTGGTCATTATCGATATTCATTCTATCGGCAGACTTCGTCATTCTTGACTACGAGGCGGACAAAGATGTACCCTTCATATTGGGACTACCATTTTTATCTACTGGTCATGCCCAAATTAATGTGTACAAGGAAGAGATCACGATGAGTATAAATGGGAAGAAGCTCAGGTTTAACATCGTCAAAGCCATGAAGTATACAGAAGATGAAGACCTATTCGATTCTGCCAATGAACACAGTTGTAATGAAAAAGAGGAGTCCAAAGAAGAAGATGAAAGAAAGGATGCGACCGCATCCGTAGAAATCTGCAATGTGATCGAAACAGCAAACAAAGAAGAAATATTGAATGTGAATGAAGAGAGAAAAACACAAAAATCTTCCTTAGAACAACCACCCACCGTGGAATTAAAAACTCTACCAAGTCATCTAAAGTATGTTTTCCTGGGGCAAAATGAAACTTTGCCGGTGATAATTTCCTCTACTCTACAAGGAGAACAAGAAAATGCACTACTTAGCATCCTAAAGAAGTACATAAAAGCAATAGGGTGGATGCTAGCAGATATAAGAGGAATCAACCCAACATACTGCATGCACAGAATACGTCTCGAAGAAAACCAAAAAGGGTCTATCGAACCTCAATGCAGACTGAACCCTGCGATGAAGGAGGTTATGAAAAAGGAGATAATTAAATGGTTGGACGCAAGCATCATATACTCAATTGTCGATAGCTCGTGGGTCAGCCTCGTGCAATGCATGCCCAAAAAGGGAGGAATGACAGTAGTCCTAAACGCAAACAATGAGTTAATACCAATGAGGACCGTCACTGGTTGGCAGATTTGCATGGACTAACGCAAGCTCAATGCGGTGATGAAGAAGGACCGTTTCCCATTGCCTTTTATTGACCAGATGTTAGACTGCCTAGCAGGAAATGATTACTTCTGTTTTCTTGAAGGTTATGTGGGCTATAACCAAATAATGATCGCGAAAAGACCACATTCACCTGCCCATACGAAACATTTGCTTTTCGCCGCATGCCGTTCGGATTATGCAATGCATCGAGCACATTCCAGAGGTGCATGATGGCTATCTTCTCCGAGTATCTTGAGGATTTAGTGGAAATTTTTATGGACAACATCTCAGTTTACGGGAAAATGTATGAAGTCTGTCTGAACAACTTAGAGAAAATATTAAGGAGATGCGGAGAGACAAATCTTGTGCTGAATTGGGACATGTAGGATTTCTAAGGAAGGGTTGCTGGTGGATAAAGTGAAAATTGAGGACATTGAAAAGCTTACGGGCAAATATTAAGGACATGCTGAATTGGAGAAGAAATTTTTATGGATAACTTCTCAGTTTACGGGAAAATGTATTGTGCTCGGGCACAAGGTCTCTAAGGAACGGCTGGAAGTGGATAATGCGAAAATTGAGGACATTGAAAAGCTTCCACCTCCAGCAAATGTGAAGGCTGTTAAGAGTTTTCTGGGACATGCAGGATTTTACCATCGATTTGTGAAGGAATTTTCGAAGATAGCTCGACCATTGAGTGCGTTGCTGGAGGCTGACAGAACGTTTGACATTGTCTTACAATGCCTCAAAGCATTCAAAATACTGAAGAACGCATTAATTACCGCACCTGTTTTGATCGCACCTGACTGGACAAAGCCATTTTAGCTAATGTGTGATGCTAGCGGTTATGCGATGGGGGCGGTGTTAGCACAGAAGAAAAAAACAATGTTACACACCATCGCATATGCGAGTAGAAAATTGAACCCTGCCCAAGCAAATTACACTAGCACGGAAAAGGAGCTTCTTGCGGTGATTTTTGCGCTTGAAAAATTCGGAGCTTATCTATTGGGATCCAAAGTTATAGTTCATACCGACCATTCGACAATCAAATATTTAATGACCAAGAAATATGCAAAGTCGAGGTTAATCCGATGGGTTCTCCCCCTCCAAGAATTCAACATGGAAATAATTGACCGTAGGGGGACGGAGAACTAGGTTGCAGACCACTTATCAAGATTAGAGAATCCGAAAGTTGACCGCAATCAGTCAGAGGTGAATGCAACATTTCCAGATGAGCAGCTGTTCAAACTTGAAGAATTACCATGGTACGTAGATGTTGTCAATTACCTGGTTTGTGAGCAATTTCCAGAGAATTACACAGCCCACCAAAAGAGGTGGCTTATGCATGAATGTAAATCCTACTATTGGGACGAGCCAAATCTTTACAAGTGGGGGTCAGACCAGATCTTGTGACAATGTGTACCAGAGACTGCTTATCAGCTCATATTTTCCAATGCCATGACTCATCTTATGGTGGACACTTTTCAGGTCAACGCACAACAACAAAAGTGTTACAAAGTGAGTATTTTTTGCCGACTCTATTCAAGATGTGCGAGACTATTCTATGAGATGCGACAAGTTCCAACGCATGGGAAAATTTCATGGAAGAATGCGATGCCAGTGAATATTATATTAGAATTGGAACTATTCGATGTGTGGGGCATAGACTTCATGGGACCATTTCCACCATCAAATGGTCACAAGTACATTCCGTTGGCCGTCGATTATGACTCCAAATGGGTTGAAGTGGTATCATGCGTCGCAAGTGATGAGACGATAGTCTCCAGATTCTTATGAAGAAACATCTTCACTTGTTTTGGCACCCCACGTGCCATAATAAGTGATGAAGGCTCCCACTTTGTCAATGGCGTCATCAACAAACTGCTACTCAAGTACAATAATCATAAGGTCGCCACCGCATATCATCCACAGATAAAAGGCCAAGCCGAGTTGTCTAATAGGGAAATCAAACTGATCCTAGAAAACGTGGTGAATCCTTCACGGAAAGATTGGGCCATGAAGCTTGACGATGCCTTGTGGGCATATAGGACCGCCTATAAAACACTTATAGGCATGTCCCCGTATGCACTGGTTTTTGAAAAGGCATGTCACTTACCGCTGGAATTAGAGCACAAGGCACTGTGGGGAGTGAAGAAGCTCAATTTTTATTTGAAGACTGCAGAGGATGAAAGAAAACTTCAGTTGCTCGAGCTAGACAAATGGAGAATTTATGCATACGAAAATGCCAAGATCTACAAGGAGCGTGCAAAACGTTGGCATGACAAACGACTATGTGGAAAGAATCTCCAGGTTGGATAGAAGGTCTTGTTATACAACTCTAAGCTACGACTTTTTCCCGAAAAATTAAAGTCACGTTGGTTCGGACCATTTATAATCAAAGAAGTATTCCCGCACGGTGCGATCGAACTAACCAATGAAGAAGGGACCAGTGCAATCAAGGTCAACAAGCAAAGAGTCAAGATATATCACGGAGGAGACTTGCATCGTGAGAAAACCTCCGTGGACCTGAGGAATCCTGACTAAAGAAGAAATTAGAAGTCCCTGTGCTAATACGCGATACAAACTCATCAGGGACGCATTTTTTGAAGTATCCTTTTGATATCTTTATTTCATGAACTTACTTTACCTTTTTGTACAAACACTACTCTTTAAAATTATCAACTCTGTCTTTCATACTTTTTACCCTCTTAATATTTAGCAACGATCGTAATAAACGATTGCAGTGAAGCTACACGATAAACTAAAAACACGCAATTATCGCAATCGAGGAATCGGCATACTATAATCAAGGATGCGATCACAGAAGATGCGGGCAACAGAGCAAATTTGGGGGTTGTATATTTCTTTGACTTTTTTATTCCAATTTTGCACTTCATCGCATCTCATTTTAATATTGCTAAATTTTATTATCGCATCCTCTTTAGTTTGACGCAATCATTAAATTCTGATTACATTATTTAGTATTGGTGGACAGAGTGGAGTGAAAATATGGTGTAAAAAGCCACGGGAAGCAAGACATTGCTACCAGGCTTCTTATCCCTACATTCCATTATTATTTTGTATTCAGCTTTATTTATAGAAAATGGAATTCTCATCTCAACTTATGTTCAATCTCTCCATACTTCGCATGAATAGCTAAATTTCCGAATGGGTTGAGAAGTACTTAGCTAGCATGACCTAAGATCTACATTTTATGCGATCATCTTGTTTTTTGTATGCATCATTCACCCTTTAGAGATACTTGAGAGAGTAGTCTAAAGATAGAATCTAGACTTGAGAGAGTCAGGTTAGAATCTAGGCTTGAGAGAGTGAGATTAGAACTGCATAAGGAAGAGATAGAAACTTAGACATAAGTTCTATTAGCTATTATGCATCGCATGCACCCTAGAAATAGAATATGATAGTATGTGGTCACCTTGTGTATGTGTGCATCATTCATCATCGCATAGACAAGAATAGAGGCTTAGACATAAGTCCAATTGACATTTTCGTATACATCGCATGCATCCTAGAAAAAGGAATTATGGCATTTGCATTGAGAGATCACATGCTGTTGTTTGTGTGTAGGATGATTGCATAACTTGAACGCAGTCTTAGGAAGTGTTAGCTAAATCCCTTCTCAACCCATTCATCGCATACTAATTGTAATTCTCGACTTCATCAACTCTTTATTCGAACTTTGTCGCATAGGAAATATACTTAATCAAAACACCATCCATCTTATTTGTTTTTACCACCTCAAGAGAATCAAAATTAGTTATCGCATATTTACTCAGTAGTCCTTGTGTTCGACCCTAGACTTACCAAGGCTTATACTTAGGTATTATTGGGAAAACTTGCATGTGCAACGCATACCACTTCACCGTAATTTCATACCATAATCGCATCATTTACAACACATCACTCATTAGGGTGAGACTCTGGCACCGAAAGCGAGGGGTCACACTTACAGAAAATTGTTAAAGTTAACAGTTCTGGATCGAAAAATGGTAGCTGTTAGGTTTAGTTCCAGAAGTTGGTTCTGCCTAATGGTTGAGAATGTCTCATCCCAGCAAAGGGGCAACTGATCACCCCCCCGCTGACGCATCATAGCAAAATAGAAGTCTATAACATAGGGTACTTGAAACTTTTTTGCAAAACTGATTGGTTTAAAAGTGGTTTAGAAAAATCTAATAAAATTTTATTCGTATTTTCAGCAATTTTTTCAAAATGGCAACAGCCACGTTGGCATTACTAAGCGCCGAAAAACGTACTGGCAATAAGTTTGCAACATGGAAACACATGATCACGATGATCTTGATCATCGAGGATCTCATGTTCACTCTCACGGAGGCTTGTCCTCCTATTCCAGCTCCAAATGTCGCTCGAAGTGTTCGGGAGGCATACGAGCAATGGACAAGGGCGAATGAGAAGGCCTGAGCCTACATCTTGGCAAGTCTTTCTAAAGTCTTGGCCAAGAAACAGGAGCCTATGGTCTCAGCGCATGAGATCATGGAGTCCCTACGGGGGTTGTTTGGATAACCGTCTGAACAACTTATGCATGAGGTTCTTAAATACATATTAAACTCTAAAATGGAAGAAGGCAGCTCTTTTCGTGAACATGTGCTTAACATGATGGTCCACTTTAATGTGGCGGAGTTGAATGGGTCTACAATCGATGAGGTCAGCCAGGTTAGCATAATCCTGCATTCTTTACCAGAGAGCTTCCTACACTTTGTTAGCAATGTGATTCTTAACAAAGTGAAATATAACCTTACAACTCTCCTCAACGAGTTGCAGACCTACCAATCTTTACTGAAAAGTAAGAAGAGGAACAAGGGTGAGGCAAATGTTGCTTCATCCTTCAAGACGTTCCATAGAGGTTCGACCTCAAAAACAAAGTCTACACCTTCTATTTCTAAATCTGGAAAGGGGATGAAGAAGAAGGGTGGTAAGGGAAAATGGAAGGCACCTACTAACCCACCGCCTGTCGCCCAAAAGAGGTGTCCACAAGTTGCTAAGGGAAAGTGTTTCCACTGCAACCAAGATGGACACTAGAAGAGGAACTGTCCTCGGTATCTGAAAGAGAAGAAAGCAGCCAAGGCCGATAAAGGAACTTATTTAGTGGAAAATGATGATTCTGCTTGGATAATTGATTCAAGCGCCACTAACCATGTTTGTTCTTCTTTTCAGGGGATTAGATCTTGGTGACAGTTGGAGGCTGGTGAGATGACGATGCGAGTAGACACCGGGCACGTCGTCTCAGTTGTGGCAATGGGAGGACTCCAATTATCTTTACAGAATAGGTTTCTTATTTTAAATGATGTATATATTGTTCCCGAACTAAAGAGGAACCTCATTTCTGTAAAGTGTTTATTGCAATGGAACTATACTATCTCTTTTAATGTGGATAAAACGTTTATTCATATACATGGTGTTTTTATTTGCACAGCAAATCTGGAATTGAATTTATATGTGCTAAGGCCGTTAGCCATTAATTCCCTCCATAATACTAAATTGTTTAGAATTTTCGTAACTCAATCAAAACGTCGACGAATTTCTCCAAAAGAAAATGCCCAACTTCGGCATCTTCGTTTAGGGCACATCAATCTCAATAGGATTGAGAGATTGGTGAAGAATGGACTTCTAAGTGAGTTAGAAGAAAATTCTTTACCAGTGTGCGAATCTTGCCTTGAGGGCAAAATGACTAAACAACCTTTTACTGGAAAAGGTTATAGAGCCAAGGAGCCTCTTGAGTTAATACATTCTAACCTTTGTGGTCCTATGAATGTGCGAGCCCGAGGTGGCTATGAGTATTTTATCAGTTTCACTGATGATTACTCCAGGTTTGGGTATGTTTATCTTATGCAAAGGAAGTCTGAATCCTTTGAAAAGTTCAAAGAGTTCAAGGTTGAAGTTGAAAATGCATTAAATAGACGAATTAAAATACTTCGATCTGATCGAGGTGGAGAATTTTTGGACTCGGCATTCCAGGACTATTTGATAGAACATGGATTCATTTCCCAACACTCAGCGTCGAGTACACCTCAGCAAAATGGTGTAGTGGAGAGGAGAAATAGGACCTTGTTAGAATGGTTGGATCGATGATGAGTTACGCTTCCTTACTGAACTCATTTTGGGGTTTCGCAGTGGAGACTGCGGTATACATACTCAATTGTGTTCCCTTCAAGAGTGTTGCAAGAACACCTTTGGAGTTATGGAATGGGCGTAAAGCTAGTTTACGTCACTTCCGCATTTGGGGTTGCCCTGCACATGTGCTTGAGGATAATCCCAAGAAGTTGGAACCACGGTCTAGGTTATGCCTCTTTGTACGCTACCCTAAAAGTACACGAAGGGGTTATTGAAGAGCCTACAACATCAGCAAGAGTTATTGATGGGAGTTCATCCAGTAGGTCGGTTCCACCTCAATAGTTGAGGGATCCTTGGTGTAGTGGGAGGGTTACGAACCCACCTGTTCGCTATCTGCGTTTCATAGAAATCCTTGCTATGGTAGTAGATGGCGACATTGAGGATCCGTTGTCTTATAAGAAGGAAATGGAGGTTGTTGATCGGGATGAATGGATCAAGGCCATGGATCTTGAGATGGAGTCAATGTACTTCAACTCAGTATGGGATATTATAGATCAGTCTGATGGGGTAAGACCTATAGGTTGTAAATGGGTCTACAAGTGTAAACGGGGTGCTGATGGGAAGGTATAGACCTTCAAAGCTCGACTTGTGGCAAAGGGTTATACCCAGGTAGAAAGAGTCACCTATGAGGAGACTTTCTCACCTGTTTCCATGTTAAAGTTTATCTACATCCTCCTGTCCATTGCAGCTTATTAGAATTATGAGATCTGGCAAATGGACGTCAAGACAACCTTTCCGAATGGCAATCTTGAGGAGACCATTTACATGGTGCAACTCGAGGGATTCATAGCCCAAGGTCAAGAGCAAAAGGTTTGCAAACTGAATCGATCCATTTATGGACTGAAACAAGCGTCTCGATCTTGAAACATACGGTTTGATACTGCAATCAAGTCGTATGGTTTTGACCAAAACATTGATGAACCTTATGTATACAAGAAGATCATCAATGCTTCAGTAGTCTTCTTAGTGTTGTACGTAGATGATATCCTACTCATTGGGAATGATGTAGGTCTACTGACTGCAGTTAAGAACTTGCTAGCGACCCGATTCCAAATGAAATATTTGGGAGAGGCTCAGTTTGTTCTAGGTATAAAGATCTTTTGGATCATAAGAACAAAGTGCTAGCATTGTCTCAGGCATCGTACATTGACAAGATGTTGCTCAAGTACTCGATGCAGGACTCTAAGAGGGGCCTATTGCCATTCAGGCATGAAGTCACTTTGTCTAAGGATATCACATATCTACAAGCGCCTCTCGTTCCTTTAGGGTAACCTACAAAGAGGCACAATTTGGAACGAGGTTCCAATTGCTTATTATTTGCCTCAAGCACATGTGTTGGGCGACCCTAGATTCTAAAATGGCGTAAACTACCTTTACGACCATTCCATAATTCCAAAGGTGTTCCAATAACACTTTTGGATGGAAAATAGTTCAAAATGTAAGCTGCAATCTATATTGCATACCCCTAAAACGAGTTCGGTAGGGAAGCATAACTCATCATAGACCGAAGCATGTCTAATAGGGTTCAATTTCTTCTTTTTGATATACAATTCTGCTGAGGTGTACCAGATGTCGAGAGTTGGGATACAATTCCATGTTCTATTAAATAGTCTTGAAATTTTAGATTCAAATACTCTCCACCTTGATCTGATTGAAATGTTTTAAAGGTTTTATTCAATGCGTTTTCAACTTTAGCCTTATACTTCTTGAACTTTTCAAAGGCTTCAGACACATGTTGCATTAAATAAACATACCCATAACTAGAATAAGCATCAATAAAAATGATTAAATATTCAAATTGTAAGCGCCGAACCTTAACAAGGTTCGATTTCTCCTTTCTGATACACAACCCGATCCACAAACTAAGCAAGAACACCACCACAAGTATTACCTTGATATTCTCGGTGTGAGAATCCAAGAGTTGTGGGCTCTATATGATCTTGGATTGAGGAAGATATGAGGTAAACGATCGAGTAGACAATCGAGTAAATGGGAGATATGAAGACTGTCTATCATATAGACGATGTCCTCGATTGTTTAGAAAATGAAGCCTATCTTATAGACATTGCGACTCGATCGTGTAGCAACGATTAGCAAGTAACTATCGTATAGTCAACTAATAGCTCGATCATGTAGACTCTCACGCTATCACTTAGTAAAAACTCTTTTTAATTGATAGCGTTTTTTTTCGTGAAATTTCCCGAAATGAAATCAACTCTTAATTTTGGAAAAAATAAATTCCTTTTTATCTCACGGTTACCATAAAACATCCAATAACCTCCCACTCAATTCGATTATTAGAGAAAAAGAATTAATTATTATATAATTAATATATTATAAATAAATATGATAACCAACTTATCATATTATATTTATAACTTATAGTTTTAATATTTCATCATATGAAACATATAAATCATAGTTTTTTTCATTTTATGGTACTTAATATAAATTATATTTATATTAATTCCTCCAATTAATGTATCTAATACATCATATCAATTATATCACATATAATTGAATTTCCTCTTGTTAATAATCTGATCCTCAACTTGAACCCATTGAGCTACCAAGGCGACCTCATGGATCTGTAGCTTGAAGCTCCAACGATACGTGAATAACTGACTAAACTCTTTAGTCACGAGATCTACAATTCGTTAACAGTTGGTCACTCTACTAAAGGCTAACAGCTACACTCTTCACATTATAGATATATTTCTGTGTCCATATGACCAATCAAAAGTGCAATAACCCTTCACAAATCGCTCATAAGTACAACTGAGCCAATTTATCATTTTACCCCTTTAGTTACATCTAATTCCTTAAGTACCACTGATTCCTCTAATGAACAATAAGTCATAGTCCTACTATGACCGAGTCCTCTCTTCCAAAGAGATGGTGTGGCCACTATGTTCAAGACCCGGAATCAGCCCTTAAGGCGAGCAATTTATCTACTTACCTCTGCTTCAGGGAATGAGTGAATTTCATCTAGTGTAGCTGAGTTCCCAGCTCCCCAACCCGACGGATCCCCAAAAAGGTAGGCTTGTTGAGTTAGAAATCTAGCCATTCTCACCCATACTAATCAAAGGACTGGTGCGTGTAAATTGTGATGCGATTATAGTGTGAGTTTGCGGTGATGTGTTATGTGGTGAACATGAAATTTTTCCTAATAAGACCCAAGTATAAGCCTCACTATGTTTCCTGATAAGTTCAGGGTCGAACACAGGGATTACTAAGTAAATATGCAACATTACTTTGATTCTCTTGCAGTGGTGAAAATAAATGAGTTGAATGGTGTTCTGATTAAGAATGTTAATGCGACGGAGTTTGAATGCATAGTTGATGAAATTGAGAGTTACAATGAGTATGCAATGAAGGGGTTAAGAAGGGGTTTAGCTAACACTTCCTAAGATTATGTACAGATTATGCGATCATGCTACACACGAATAACAACACGTCATCTCTCAATGTAGAATGCCATAATTCCTATTTCTAGGATGTATGCGATGTATACCAAAAAGTCGATAGGACTTATGTCTAAGCCTCTATACTTGTTTATGCGATGATGAATGATGCACACATAAAACAAGGTAACCGCATACTATCATATCCTATTTCTAAGGTGCATGCAATGTGTTAATAGCAATAGAACTTATGTCTAAGTTTCTATTTCTTGCTTATGAGGTTCTAATCTGACTCTCTCAATCCTAGATTCTAATATGACTCTCTTAAGTCTAGATTGTATCTTTAGACTACTCCCTCAAGTATCTCTAAAGGGTGAATGACACATACATAAGACAAGATAATCGCATAAAATGTAAATCTTATGTCATGCTAGCTAAGTACTTCTCAACCCATTCAGAAATTTAGCTACTCATGCGAAGTATGGAGAGATTGAACATAGATTGAAATGAGATTTCCATTTTCTATAAATAAGGTACTAGATACAAAATAACAAATGGAATTTAGAGATAAGAAGCCCGATAAGCAATTTCTTGCTTCCCGTGGCCTTTTACACTGTTCTTTTTACTCCAACTCTGTCTAGATTTATATCCTTGCTCTTTCAAGTGTTGGCCCTCTCTCCTTTGTAAAACTTTCCGGAAGTCTCTCGATCTATCCAAGAATGATCTCTCGGCTTCCTCGTCTTTGTCCTCTACGTCTAAGTATGGATATGTATGTGAATAGATTAACGAATCTCTAACTTGTATGATATCTATATTCTTGTTAACTCGTTTACATTGGTGGCCTTCGGTATTTATAGAGCTCAAGGTGAAGCAGCTTTTTTTTCTAATGATTGCAATGATGGGTGGTCATTAATTCCCTTACTTTGATGCGCCGATTAGTGGTTACCGAAAGTTGAGTGCACTTGCTACAGTGTGGCTTTAACGGCTTGTCAACTAAATTCAGATTCGGCCGTCATCAGCTTTCCGTCCCATTATGATTTATTATGTTGTCACCTTGATGTCCAGTCTTTATGCTGCCACCTTTTTTAGGAAACTTCTCACGATCGCATACGATCACATG
The DNA here is from genome assembly GCF_027475165.1 of Benincasa hispida. Lineage (NCBI taxonomy): Eukaryota > Viridiplantae > Streptophyta > Magnoliopsida > Cucurbitales > Cucurbitaceae > Benincasa > Benincasa hispida. Next base: position 662,279 of record NC_143485.1, on the reverse strand, counting down.
TCTTGCAATCATAGTCTTCACACGCGCTGAAACCTTGTTCCTTTGGATGGCAATTTCACTTGCGCCATCACATTTTTCCTACACAAAATAAGTAAACTAGCTGCTTCTATGCGATGGGCGCATGCGATCACAATTCCTTTTAGTTTAGAGCTTTTGGACATGATATTGCTTATTTTACCGTCACATTCTCTCATTGTTTTACTTATTTGAGCTGTAATAACTTGTATTTCTACTTGTTATCATACCCCCAAATTTAAAACAATGTTTTTCCTCAAGCATAAACTAAAGATTTTCTTTAATTGGCAGCGGAGTTGCGATCACTTGGTTAATGCATTGATCACGATTCCCACCTTCGTTTTGGCTTGCCCCCACGAGTGTCATGCGGACATCCAACTATGAGCGGGATCCGATCTCAACATTATGATGATTTTTTTTTTTGAAATTTCTAAAAGTAGCAAGGTTGAAAAAACAATAATAACACCCTCAAATTTATACACAACAATGTCCTCATTGTTGATAGACTGAATAACTCATGAGATGTACTTAGAAATTTTCATAAAAATCGTTTTGAAAAAAAGCTGGTGGACCGCTAACTTTTAGAAATGTTTCATGAATTGACTGTACTGAAATTAAGTTGACTACGATCATTGCTAAATATCAAGATCGAACTGGTCGCGTGTTTGATGTTATCGCGTAGCTCCATCGTCATCGTTCACTAAGATCATTGCTAAATATCAAGAGGGTAAAAAGTCTGAAAGACAGAGTTGGAAATTCTAAAGAGTAGTCGTTATACAAAAAGTAAGGTAAGTTCATGAAAGAAAGATATTAAAAGGATACTAAAAAAAATGTGTCCCTAATGAGTTTGTGTCGCATATCAACGCAGGGACTGCTCGTTTCTCCTTTAGTCAGGATTCCTCAGGTCCATAGAGGTTTTCTCATGATGAAAGTTTCCTCCGTGATACATCTTGACTCTTTGCTATTGACCTTGAATGCGTTGGTCCCTTATTCATTAGTTAATTCGGCCGCACCGTGTAGGAATACTTATTTAATTATAAATGCTCCAGACCAGCGTGATTTTAATTTTCCTGGAAAGAGTCGTAGCCTAGAGTTGAAAAGCAAGACCTTCTGACCAACCTGGAGATTCTTTTCGCACAGTCGTTTGTCATGCCAACGCTTTGCATGTTCTTTGAAGATCTTGGCATTCTCATATGCTTGAATTCTCCATTCGTCTAGCTCGAGCAATTGAAGTTTTCTCTCCTCTCCTGCAGTCTTCAAATCAAAGTTAAGCTTCTTCACTACCCATAGCACCTTATGCTCTAATTCTAGCGGTAAATAACATGCGTTCCCAAACACCAGCACATACGAGGACATGCCTATGATTTTTTTACAGGCAGTCCTATATGCCCACAAGGCATCGTCAAGCTTCATGGCCTAATCCTTTCGTGAGGGTTCACCACCTTTTCTAAAATTAGCTTGATTTCCCTTTTAGACAGCTTAGCCGTTTATCTAGGGGTGATATGCGGTGGCGACCTTATGATGGACATTACACTTGAGCAGCAGTTTGTTAATGATGCCATTGATAAAGTGGGAGCCTTTATAACTTATTATGGCATGTGGAGTGCCAAAACGAGTGAAGATGTTTCTTTGCAAGAATCTAGAGACTGTCGTCGCATCGCTTGTGATGCATGACACCGCTTCAATCCACTTGAAGACATAATTGACGGCCAACAGAATGTACTTGTGACCATTTGATGGTGGAAATGGTCCCATGAAGTCTATGCCCCACACGTCAAAGAGTTCCAATTAGAATATAATATTCATCGGCATAACATTCTTCCATTAAATGTTTCCCGTGCATTGGCAGTTGTCGCATTTCATAGAATAGTCTCGCGCATCCTTAAATAGAGTCAGCCAATAATACTCGCTTTGTAACACTTTTGCTATTGTGCGTTAACCTGCGAAATGTCCGCCATAGGGTGAGTCATGGCATTGGGAAAGTATGCGCGGAAACACAGTCTCTGGCACACAGAGTCGCAAGATCTGGCCTAACCCCCTCTTGTAAAGATTCGGCTAGTCCCAGTAGTAGGATTTACATTCATGCATAAGCCACCTCTTTTGGTGGGCTATGTAATTCTCCGAAAATTGCTTGTAAACCAGGTAATTGATGACATCTGCATACAATGGTAATTCTTCAAGTTTGAACAACTGCTCATCTGGAAAGGATGCGTTCACCTCCGATTGAATGCGGTCTACTTCCGGATTCTCTAATCTCGATAGGTGGTCAGCGACCTGGTTCTCCGTCCCTTGTGGTCAATTATCTCAATGTTGAATTCTTGGAGGAGGAGAACCCATCGGATTAGCCTCAGCTTTGCATCTTTTTTGGTCATTAAATATTTTATTTTCGAGTGGTCGATGTGAACTATCACTTTGGATCCCAGTAAGTAAGATATAAATTTCTCAAGCGCAAAGATTACCGCAAGAAGCTCCTTCTCTATGGTAGTGTAGTTTGCCTGGGCGGAATTCAATGTTCTACTCTCATATGCAATGGGGTGTAATATTGTCTTTTCCTTCTATACTAACATTTGCCCCATCGCATAACCACTTGCATCGCACATTAGCTCGAATGGCTTTGTCTAGTTAGGTGCGATCAAAATAGGTGCGGTAATTAATGTGTTCTTTAGTACTTTGAATGTGTTGAGGCATTGTGTATCAAAGTCAAAAGTTCTGTCAGCCTCTAGCAATGCACCCAATGGTCGAGCAAGGAGTCCTTCACAAATCGATGATAGAATCCTGCATGTCCCAAGAAACTCCTTACAACCTTCACATTTGCTGGAGGTGGAAGTTTTTCAATGGCCTCAAGTTTTGCTTTATCCACCTCTAGCCCTTCCTTGGAAACCTTGTGCCCAAGCACAATTCCTTTGTTAACCATGAAATGGAATTTCTCCCAATTCAGTACCAAATTTGTCTCTTTGCATCTTTTTAATATCTTCTCCAAGTTGATCAGACATACTTCATACGTTTTATTGTAAACTGAGAAATCGTCCATAAAAATTTCTACTGAATCCTCGAGATATTCGGAGAAGATTGTCATCATGCACCTCTGAAACGTGCTCGGCGCATTTCATAATCCGAACGACATGCGACGAAAAGAAAACGTACCGTATGGGCAGGTGAATATATGGTCTTTTTTTGGTATTCAGGTGCGATCATTATCTGGTTTTAGCCCACATACTCATCAAGAAAACAGAAGTAATCATTTCTTGCTAGTCGGTCTAGCATCTGATCAATAAAAGGCAAAGGGAAATGGTCTTTCTTCATCACCGCATTGACCTTTCGGTAGTCCATACAAATCTACCAGCCAGTGACGATCCGCATTGGTATTAACTCGTTGTTTGCATACGGGACTACCGTCATTCCTCCCTTCTTGGGAATGCATTGCACGGGGCTAAACCATGTGCTATCGGCGATTGGGTATATGATGCCTGCGTCCAACCATTTAATGATCTCCTTTTTTACAACCTCCTTCATCGTAGGGTTCAGTCTATGTTGAGGTTCGATAGACCCTTTTTGGTTTTCTTTGAGACGAATTCTGTGCATGTAGTATGTTGGGCTAATTCCTCTTATATCTGCTAGAGTCCACCCGATTGCTTTTATGTACTTCTTCAGGATGCTGAGCAGTGCATTTTCTTGTTCTTCTTGTAGCGTAGAGGATATTATCACCGGCAAGTTTCCATTTTTCCCAAGGAAAACATACTTCAGATGACTTGGCAGAGTTTTCAGCTCCAAGGTAGGTGGTTATTCTAAGGAATATTTTTGTGTTTTTCTCTCTTCATTCAAATTCAACTTTTCTTCTTTGTTTATTTTCTCTGTGATCACATGGCAGGTTTCTACGGATGCAGTCGCATCCTCTTATTTTTTATCTTCTTCTTCGGACTCCGACTCTTCATCGCAACTATGTTCATTGTCAGATTCTGATAGGTCTTCATCTTCTGGATACTTCATGGCTTTGATGATATTAAACTTGAGCTTCTTCCCATTTATACACATCGTGATCTCTCCTTTGTACACATCAATTTGAGCACGTTCAGGATATAAAAATGGTCATCCCAATATGATGGGCACATCTTTGTCTGCCTCATAATCTAGAATGATGAAGTCTGTCGATAAAATGAATTTATCAATTGTGACCAAGACATCCTTCAACTTCCCACAGGGTGGACTAGGGACCTATTCACAAGCTGGAGAGTCACCGCCGTGGGCGTTAGCTGCCCTACATTCAACTATTTGAAGATTGAAAGGGGCATTAAATTTATGCTGGCCTCAAGATCGCATAGCGCTTGATTGATGTAGATCCCGCCAATTGAGCAGGGTATCGTAAAACTTCCTGGGTCGCGCATCTTCGGTGGGATTATAATATTTGATTTTTGTGTTAATGCCACCACAACGAACTTTTCTGTGCTTTTTTTCTTTGATACCATGTCCTTCAAAAACTTGGCATATTTTGGCATTTGTTCTATCGCTTCTGTAAATAGGATGTTGATGTGTAGTTTCTTTAACATTTCCATGAAGCGATGATACTAAACATCATTATTTTTCTTCTTCTTCAGACTTTGCGGGAATGGTGGTAGTTGTTCCTTCACTATTTCGTGTTCTAGAGGCTTAGAGGGGACGTAACTTCCGTTTCCATTTTCTCGGGCTTTTCTGATTCATTTTGCGTCAACGGGTTCTTGGATTCCATCGCATTTGGATTAGTCCTGCTTGGCTCCTTCATTTCTTCCGCTTTCGTCTTTCCACTTCGCAAGGTAACTACTTGACATTGCTCCTTCCCTGTGTTCCATGGGTTGCAAGGGAGCTCAGTTGAGCTCGACAGCATCCCTTACAGTCTATTTTTCAACTCTCCCGCAATCTGTCCTATTTGGATTTCTAGATTGTGGATGGAAGTCGCTTGGTTCTGGAGGACCATCTCATTCTTTTCAATGTACTATTTTAATAGGTTCTCCAGAGATTATGATGGCGGTGCTTGCGAGCTACTGGCTTGTTGTTGCTGTTGACCATTAGTTTGTTGGAAAAATCATGGTGGTCCTTCTTTATATGCCATAGGTTGATATCCTTGTTGTTGGGTATTTTTCCAAGCAAAATTAGGGTGGTTTCTCCACTCGAGGTTGTATGTATTTGAGAAAGGGTTGTTCTTTACGAAGTAGACTGACTGCAGGTTTCGTGGACACTCTTCAATCGGATGCGATTCTCCACATGTAGCACAACTCGTCCTCGTCTGTTTAATTGCATTGACTTGCCCTCTTTGCATTCCAAGGTTGTTGATTGCGATGCCCTGTAACAGGTTGATCATCGCATTCATTTGATTGCAAAGATGCGATGGCACCGTTATTTGCGTTACCTTCTCGAAGTTTTACTCGTTGATCGCTTTCCTACCAATCTTCGTGATTTTTTTATATGTGATCGAGAATATTCTTCGCCTCATCATAAGTTTTATCAAGCAGACCATTAGCTGTTACTGCATTGGTAGCTGTCTATGATGCAGGATGTAGGCCATGGTAGAATATCTCCATCTAGAGGCAATCTGGTAATCTGTTATGCGAACAATCTCACACTAATCTCTTAAACCTCGCCCACGCGTCGCTAAGCGATTCGTCAACTTCCTGTTCAAAATTCGTGATTAACTTCCTCCTTCTTGCATTCTCGGTAGCAGGGAAATATTTCTTCATGAACTACTCTACAACCTTTTCCCACGAAGTTATCTCCCCTGGTTCGAGGGAATATGTCCATTTCCTTGCTTGATCGCATAACAAAAATGGGAAAAGCGTGAGTCAAACTTCTTCAGCAGAGATATTTGGGAACACAAAAGTGTTACAAATTTCAATGAAACTCCGGAGATGGGCGTGCGGATCCTCGCCACATCTTCCACCAAACTGTCTGGCTGTCTGGATCATCTATAACATAACTGGCTTCATCTCAAACCTTGATCTGTCCAAAGTTGGCCTCATGATTCCTGGGGAGAAATCATACAGGTTGGGAGACGCATAGTCTCGGATGGGTCTATTGCGGTCATTCGCTAGAAGAATGGGGTTTTCCATGATGTTGTTTGCATTTGCGGCTCTTTCTTCCAGTTGTTCTACCATTATGGGATTTCATTATTGTTGTTGTCAGAGGTTGTTTCTCTGTCTTCTTCGAAATGTTCTTTCGATCTCTGGATCGTAGTTGGGCTCAGGAGCATGTCCTTCGCTCATGCGACACCTACATCTTCCTTACCAAAGCAAAGGCAGTGCATAGAGGTCAAAAGCTGCAAAGAAAATCAAAGAGGTTTACTGTTAGCGCAATATGTACTTCCGTAGTCCCCGGCAATGGTGCCAAAAACTTGATGCATGTAAATTTTGATGTGATTATGGTGTGAGTTTACAGTGATGTGTTATGCGGTGAACATGTAAGTTTTCCTAATAAGACCCAAGTATAAGCCTCACTTGGTTTCTTGGTAAGTCCAGGGTCGAACACAGGGACTACTAAGTAAATATGCGATAGTTACTTTGATTCTCTTGTGGTGGTGAAAACAAATGAGTTGGATGGTGTTCTGATTAAGAATTATTAATGTGACAGAGTTTGAACGCAGAGTTGATGAAATTGAGAGTTACAATGAGTATGTGATGAAGGGGTGAGAAGAGGTTTAGCTAACACTTCCTAAGATTATGTACAGATTATGCGATCATGCTACACACAAATAACAACACGTTATCTCTCAATGCAGAATGCCATAATTCCTATTTCTAGGATGTATGCGATGTATACGAAAAAGTCGATAGGACTTATGTCTAAGCCTCTATTCTTGTTTATGCGATGATGAATGCTGCACGCATAAAACAAGGTGACCGCATACTATCATATCCTATTTCTAGGGTGCATGCGATGTGTTAATAGCAATAGAAATTATGTCTAAGTTTCTATTTCTTGCTTATGCGGTTCTAATCTGACTCTCTCAAGCCTAGATTCTATCTTTAGACTACTCTCTCAAGTATCTCTAAAGGGTGAATGACGTATACATAAGACAAGATGATCGCATAAAATGTAAATCTTAAGTCATGCTAGCTAAGTACTTCTCAACCCATTCAGAAATTTAGCTACTCATGTGAAGTATGGAGAGATTGGATATAGATTGAAATGAGATTTCCATTTTCTATAAATAAAGTATTGGATACAACATAACAAATGGAATTTAGAGATAAGAAGCCCGGTAAGCAATTGTTGACTCAAGAGGTATGTATGATATTAAATGCTCAAAATGATGCGATACTACTTCTATGTATGCGTCAATTAGGAATATTCATGTAGTATGCTCTGCATTGTAACAAGTTTCCTTACGATGGAGCCAAGTGTAATTCCATCGCAAGTTTCTCAATATGATCCGAGGTCGAACACGAGGAACTGGTTTTCGATTATTGCGATATGTTCATGGTATATGCGACTAGGTTTTCAATTCTTTATAAAGGGGTTTGTACATGTATGTAAATTGCGGTAAAATAAAGGAAAGCAGTAAAGATGCAATAAAACATGAAAATACAATTAACCTAAGCTAGATGTTACATGATATAGACTTCATGTACAAGATGCTAGGATTAAGGCTGGCTGTGAAGCTTGTGCAAAGATGTGGGATATGGCGACAAGTCTTATGAACATAATAGAAAGTGAAAGATAAGTATTATAAACAACGCAAGTTCTTAATTGGATTGAAGGTAAAAATATTGTTCTGCTCTTCTCTTGGCATACACCTCTCAGTGATCGGCCATGTTCCCCACATGTCTGTGGTGAAACAGAGTCTAACTAATGAACGCAAGGTTGCTTCCATGTGTAGAAGTACTACTCGCTTTAGTTAACACACTCTTCTGACCCTCTCTCGATAAATCAGAATGACATCTTCACTTTTGCTCTCATAGGTGAAGATGTCGTCTAACATGCTTTAGCTAAATGTATTTTATAACTTTAATATAGATTAAGTTCTTGGTGATTCATATTGCTCATCAGGAGATTAAGAAAACATCATGAAGAAAGTGACTGACGGGTGAATGGAAATAGATAGAAAATGGTAGATGGAATCTATCGAAACATTTAATATTTCTATTAAGCGTTTGATACATGATTTTTGAATGAAGAGATAAACAAAATATGGAATACAATGAAAGAAAGATAGAACAGATACAAACAAGTGCCAACATCATGGCACAGATTCGATGGAGATCTGCTTATCGGATCGGATGGTTTCAATGGCAGGAAGAGTTTCCCTCTTAGGCTTGCTCCACTAGTAGCAGGGATCTCTGCACAGAGCTTCGATTGGGTGTATGGCAGGTCAGATCTGAGATTCACCTTTCGGCCTTATCTCGTTCTCTTCCCGGATTTCTTCTTTTCAGCCCTCAGCTCAACCTTTTCTCTCTAAAATCTTACAGCACTTAGCCTTGTATCCAATAGCATACTTTTCTTTGAAATCAATGGGGTATTAATAGAAGTAAATCCTTGACTCCGGCCTTATGGTCCCCACTTGATGGTTATGGTAATTCCACAGATAGAGGGATATTATTCCTTCTGTTATGCAATCACACCATCAATTCTGCCCAACTGTTAGTTGTACACGTGTCGCAATCCTCCGCTCTAGCGTTGCTCAGTTGCATCTTTCGATCATAGGTTCGCATGCGGTGTTTCTTTTTATTACCACATGCGATCGAAGCATAGCTCTGGACAGACTGTCGCCTTAATCATCTCTTCATGGTTGATCGATGGGCGCAATTGTGACATAGATGCGTTGATTAGTTTCTCATGAGCCTTGAGCGCAAGCGGTGACTTAGTCTCCTGCAAAACAGAGTAAAGTTTGGCTTGTCTTCCATCTTTTTGGCATTAGTGGGTGTAATCGCAAATTATTGTCATACTAGGCTAATTTTCATACAATTGGCGCATAATTACTAACTTTTGGCCGCAATATCTAGATAAGGTGGCATAAATAACTTGTATTTCTATAAGTTATCAACAATGTCTTGCTTCTTGTGGCCTTTTATACTGTTATTTTTCACTTCAACTCTATCCAGATGTATATCCTTGCTCTCGCAAGTGTTGGCCCTCTCTCCTTTGTAACGCTTTCTGGCAGTCTCTTGATCTGTTCGTGAATGATCTCTCGGCTTCCTCGTCTCCTTGCTCGTCTCCATCCTCTAAGTCAAAGAATGGATATATATGTGAACAGACTAACGGCTCTCTAACTTGTATTATATCTATATTCTTGTTAACCCTTTTACACTGGTGGCCTTCGGTATTTATAGAGCTCAAGGTGAAGCAACATTTTTTTCTAATGATTGCAATGATGGGTGGTCATTAATTCCCCTGCTCTGATGCGTTGATTAGTGGTCACTTTAACGCTAAAATTTTAATTCCTTGTTATGCATGCACTGTGATGATAGATAATGTGCTACAAGCTCATGTCCCCGACAACGGCGCCATAAACTTGATGACATAAAAAAATGGATTGTTATGTTGTGTTATCGCTTATGCACACTACTTCTAAATATGCATTGTTAATGATATGCTTGTAGTATGCGATAGAGTAATGCGTGTCACAAGTTTCCTTGTGCTGAAGCCAAGTATAATCCTAACGCAAGTTTCTCAGAATAATCCGAGGTCGAACACAGGGATTGTTTTTGTTAATGCGTTACTTTTGTGATACATGCGACCGGTTTTACAATTAATAAAGAATGGTTGTTTATACAGGAATTTAAATTGCGATGAAATAAATTTGTGTTAATAAAATAAAACTGCGTTAAGAAGTAAAATCCTAAACTAAAATGATACAAGATACAAGATACATGATACATGATACGTGATACTAAGGTCGAGACTGACTGTGAAGTTATACAAAGGACCGTGGTATGCGATGGCAAGTCTTTATGGATGAATCAAAAATAGAAAGAATAAATAGTAAAAACATCGCAAGTTTCTTAATTGCGTTAAAGATACGACTAAGGTTCCACTTTCCCTTGGCATACACCTCTCGGTGATCTTGCTAATTACCCAGGGAATTAGGAAAACATAATGGAGAAAATGGATTATAGATGAACGAAAATAGAAAGAGAGATGATAATGGTAATGATCATAACAATTAATACTAAGATTAAGCGTCTGATACATGGTGTGAATGATAGAGTAAAGAAGATGAATACAAGTGATGAAATAAAGATTTAAAGACAAATATAGAAGGAGTGTCAACGTCTTGACACAGATCTGAATGGAGGTTATGCTTGCCGGCGTGTAGAAGTAATAGAGAGGAGAGCTTCCCTCTTAGGCTTGCTCTTCTAGTAGAAGTGACCTTCGTACAGAGCTTCAACTGTGGGGATTGGAATGATTCTTTGCCCGAAGACTCACCTCTCAGCCTTGTCTCGTGATTCTTCCCAGATCTACTCTGGAAGTCGTTCAAACCAGTCTCTCTCTCAGATCAGTATATACACATTTCTATGTATTCAAGTATATCTTTACAGTGAATTTGCAGAAGCTATTTATAGACGAAGCTTGACTCTTTGCAATTGTGGTCCCCACTATATGGTTATGGTAGTTTCTCAAGTGGTGGAGTGAATATACCTTCTGTTACACAATCAACCCATCAGAATTGCACAACTGAAAGCTGTACATTTGTTAGAATCCTCCGCAAATGCGTTGCTCTTTACATCTTCGATCGATCACCGCATGCGGTGTTATTTTTTATTACCGCATGCGGTTGAAATTTCATTAATCGCTAAGCTCTTGATCGATTGTCGCATGCGCCGTCATTGCGTTAATCATCCCTTCATCCTTAATTGATGGGCGCAATGCGATGTAGATGCATTGTTCTTTTTATCTTTGAGCCATGAATGCATACAGTGACTGATTTCCTGCAAAACAAAAATTGAAACACTCTATTCTACCATCGCAATGGTGTTAGTGGGTGTATTGATGACATTTTATAATTTTCGCATTTCTTAGCCAATTTCTATACTATTGACACACGCAATATCTAAATAAAACAGTATAAATAACTTGTATTTCTAAAAGTTATCAGACCCCCAAATTTAGATATATACGTTGTTCTTTTTATCTTTGAATAGAAAAACACTTAGTAAAAATTTTGAAAAGAAGGTTTGAGCAGAATTTTGAAGGATAAAAGGTAAAGCAGTGCTATTGCTACGAATTATCTAAGTGTTAATCAGAAAATACAAAGTGTGGGAAATGTTACTAAGGGTATGCATATAACTCATCATGGCAGCGTAATTAATAACGCAAGATAGAAGATAAAGAACATCGCAATAATTGAAAAAGGATGATAAATAAGAGGCTAACGCATATGGAAAGAATTGTTACTCAGTTGTATTAAAAATTAACCAATTATACAAAGAAATACAAATAACGCAATACAAAATTTTAGCATGTATAAAGAATCAAGTAATTGCTTCTATACATAGAAATTAATGAATGAAATAATCTTTTGTATTTGATTCAGACGAGTGCACGGTTAATGATTAACACTATGCATCCATTAACACAAATGCATCCTTGCAGAGGACGGGCAACAGTGCATGTGTCAACGCAACACACCCCTCAACTCAACGTATTTCTAGAGGACGAGCACACTGTATTTCTATTGGCGCAACACTACCTCAACATAGTGCGTTTTTGCTAAGGACGGACGAAAAATACATACGAGCGCAACACACCCCTCAGTGCAATGCATTTGGGTAGGATGAACGCAAAGTGTATCTTATTAGTGTAAGATGCACCCATCATAGCAATGCACACCGATTTTTATTTTTCTTTTTAATTCCTCAAACACATGAGTCAATCAGACTTTGCGGTGTTCATCATTTTATTCAGTCATTCACAAAACTTTAAGAACAACGCTACTACTACATAAAAGTAAAGAATTAAGCACGATATGGAAATGCACAATTAAATTGAAAGTAAACACACAAAGCAGTAAAGGCTAGTTCTAATAAATAGTGCATGACACAATTTAAAAATCAGTAAATGAAACTGTAAAGAAAGCAATTAAACATAGATATAGGGATGCTAATTGAAAGAAGTTTTTCAGAGTTACCGCAATAGCATCCCCTGTAGGCAGTCAAGCTTGCCTGCGCAATGTCATCAAGGACATTGTTCACCTCCTTGCATCATCCCACAGTATGTACGGGAAGTGATACAATCTAGATTCTTTGGGTGTCACACTAGGTATGGAGAATGCGTTGCACATTTCTATGAAGCTGGTCAAATGAGCATGCAGGTCTTCTCCTTGTATTTGAATTGTCCCGCATTTTGGATCATTTGAAGCACGACCGGCCTTATCTCAAACCTTGCATTCTTCGCAACTGTAGGTCTTGAAATTTCAGTGCCTAATTTGGTTCTGATGTGTTCCTGTGCGAAAAATGTCACACCCCGCCCCAGACCACCCTCTTAGCCTAGAGAAGGGCGTGACTGCAGTAGTTATTAACCATGTGGCTGAAAATTACTGCCTAATAACTCTTGCAGAATAACTCTGATACCAAAATATAACTTATATACAGCGGATTGTCTTTAGGCCAAAATTTATTAATTCAGAAACATAACATATTTAGAGTCATTACAACACTAGATTCACAAGTCTCAAAATCCAAAAAACTCTTGTCCCTATATGAACAACAGTAACATGTGTACAATATTAATAGTAACCACCTAAACCGACGGGTTACAAATCTCTTATTCCTTTAGTGGTAGAGCAGATGCAGAGCTATCTTTAGAGGATTTGACCGCTACCTGTGGGGGGGGGGGGGGGGGAAGAAAATATTTGAAAATGGGGTGAGCTTGCGCCCAGTGAGTGACTTAAGAAAGATAATTGATTCTCATGCAAAATCTCAATAAAGAGTTTAACTGAAATATAAACTTCTACAGTACTTGTACTGCAGTATAAACATTTTCCAAGCATAAAACATATAAAGCTGTTTTAATTATAAAACAGTAAAATTATTTCTTAGTTGAGAATAACCCTTACTGTGGATAAAACAATCCCAACACCAACTGTTAGTCAAGAGAGAACCCTTTTGCTCAATCTCTGACTCTAACTACCTACGTGCACGTGGCCATACTAAGTACCATCATACCTTAGGTACTTCTGTTCAGATACCTTCTCAAACGTCCTTCAGTATTTGGTTGGTTTGATACCTTCTCAAACGTCCTTTAATACCAATAGATACCTTCTCAAATGTCCTTCAGTATCTAGTTGGGTGGATACCTTCTCAAACTATCCTTCGGTATCGCATTTTAAGTAAACCTAGTCATAAATGACTTTCTCTCTTTAAAGCATGTAAAGTATAATACATATAAAAACATTGCTTTAAAGGTACATGTTGTGTATATTTAACACATATAAATCGTTTTTCAACAATTTCTCACACATGCATGCGTTTAAAACATAACTCATGGTTTGCTTGGAAATAACTTTGTAAAACTAACTGGCATGAGAATAATCTTCTTTAAAACATGCTTTCTATAACACGTTGTAATCAAACATGTTAAGCAATTTTTTTAGTCAAAACGTTTTAGCCACTCACCTTAATTGCTTAGGAGCTTTTCACTCTAGTAGCTCCCTTTTCTACCTCGGGCTCCCTTTTCACCCCTAGAATCCATATTCAACTTTCAGCTTAGTTACTCATAGTTCTAGACCTTATTTTGAGATACTTCCTTCTACAAACATGTTCTAAAATGTCTCAGGAAGCTGAACCTAAAAGTTTAGTTCATAACTCTTCGTGGTTTGGTCGGAATCACAGAATCTTCAAGACTGGCTCAACCTGATCCGACAACCTGACCCTCCTATCTTCTTCTCAGTTTCCAACCCGATCCCTTCAAGCTTTTCTTCTGGAAGCCCTACCTTGAAAACTAGACTTTCAGAGCTTTCAGGTGGCTTTGGAATCACTCAAAACACACGAGTAAATTTGGAGAACTCCTCGTCCCAACTTGATGCGTCCTCTTTAGACCTCACTGTCCAATACGTCCTGTATGACTAATGCATGGATTTGGCTCCAACGCAAAGTTTGCTCAACTTTCCCACTCTTTTTACAGTATTTCTAAATTGTGAACTAAAATTGAAGTCTCTTGACTCTATTTGTAGGTGTCCAAACCTTCTCCAGAATTGACACCACCTACTTGTCTGCATGGCCAAGTGTCTCCTTCTCAACCCATCAACGTAATGCTGTGATCATCACAAGCTAAGTGTCTTCCTCCTATGTAGCCAATGCATGAGCTTCCAATTAGATGCCACCACCTCAAATTCTTAAGGCTTAAGGCTTTTCTTCCAAGAAGACACATGGTTTTGATGATGTTCTCCTACTGATTTCATCCCTTATATGCGTCCAACTCTTGGATGTTCAACACATAATCCATACTCAACGTATAGCCTATCACCAATGTACAACAAGCCAAATCACTACCATCACAATTCAACTTAGCCATCGCAAGAGCTACCCATCACCAACGGATAGGGTGACCGTCCATCCTCGATGCATGGCTCACTAGGTAGCATTGCACAGCTTGCTTGACATAGGCGCATGGTGCTGACCACCAACGCATAGACACACTGCATAGGCTGGTCGCATGACGTATGGGTGCGTTGGCCACTCGATGCATTGGGTGTGCTTGGCCGCATTGGCTGCGTGTGGCACCTTGATGCTTGGCCGGGTGCTTTGGCACATAGGAGTGCTGCTTCGACGCATGGGCGTGCGACATATGCTGACCATCACTCGCTCGCTTGGCTGTATGGGCTGCACGCTTAGCTGCATGGCAGGGCACCTCGACGCATGGCATGGCTGCTCGATAGGGCGCTCAACACATGGGCGTGCCCGCTCGACGCATTGGCAGGGCGTCCGGCCTAGGCTACTCGATGCATGAGAAGGCATCTGGTCGAGGCTACTCGATGCATGGCATGGGTGCTGGCCGAGGCTGCTCGATTCATGGCATGGGTGCTAACCGAGGTTGCTCGACGCATGGCAGGGGTGCTGGCCGAGGCTGCTCGATGCATGGCATAGGCGCTGGCTGAGCCTGCTCGATGCATGGCAGGGGTGCTAACCGAGTCTGCTCGACGCATGGTAGGGTGCTGGCCGAGGCTGCTCGACGCATGGGCTGCCTTCCAACGCATCACCTCTATCTTTCTTCCTTCAGCCGCATGCCATCCCCAACCATTCTTCCAATGCATCAACACCACCCTTCCAACGCATCAACACACAAAATTTATACTTAGCCAATTTTCCAAATTTTCCTAAAAGTTAAACTTCCAAATTTCCTCTTTTCTTCCAATTTCCACTTTTTCCTCTACCATTCTACACTAGTTTCCACATCAACCTACTCATCACACTAGTCTTAGTAGGGAACATACTCAAGTAGAGAAATTAGGTTTCGGGGTTCACAAAAAATACACTTGATCTCTGGGTTAGTTTAGAATTTCTGGATCGATTCTCGTACTCATAAACAATCAGACTGCTCTTCGCGATAAACAACCAGTACAAAAAGATCTGTTCTGCAAAATACCACAAAAGTACTCAACACTAACCGTTACCAATCCCCGGTTAATGACATAAAAAAATGGATTGTTATGTTGTGTTATCGCTTATGCACACTACTTCTAAATATGCGTTGTTGATGATATGCATGTAGTATGTGATAAAGTAATGCGTGTCACAAATTTCATTGCGCTAAAACCAAGTATAATCCCAACGCAAGTTTCTCAGAATAATCCGAGGTCGAACATAATGATTGTTTTCATTAATGCGTTACTTTTATGATACATGCGACGGGTCTTACAATTAATAAAGAATGGTTGTTTATACAGGAATTTAAATTGCGATGAAATAAATTTGCGTTAATAAAATAAATTTTTGTTGATAAAATAAAATCGCGTTAAGAAGTAAAATCCTAAACTAAAATGATACAAGATACAAGATACATGATACATGATACTGAGGTCGAGACAGACTGTGAAGTTATACAAAAGATTGTGGTATGCGATGCCAAGTCTTTATGGATGAATCAGAAATAGAAAGAATAAATAGTAAAAACATCGCAAGTTTGTTAATTGCGTTAAAGATGCGACTAAGGTTCCGCTTTCCCTTGGTGTATACCTCTCTGTGATCGGCCGTGTTCCCATATCTCTATGGTGAAACAGGGATGAACGTAATGAACGCAAGGTTATTTCCATCTTTGGAAATACTTCTCGACTTAATTAATGCATTCTTCCATCCTTCTCTCGATAGACAGAATAACATATTCTCTTCTGCTCTCACATGTGAAGATGCCATCGAGCATGCTTTAGCTAAACATAATTATTTCCTTAATACAAATTAATTTGCTTGCTTAATTCTTGCTAATTACCCAGGGAATTAGGAAAATATCATGGAGAAAATGGATTATGGATGAACGGAAATAGACAGAGAGATGATAATGGTAATGATCATAACAATTAATACTAAGATTAAACGTCTGATACATGGTGTGAATGATAGAGTAAAGAAGATGAATACAAGTGATGAAATAAAGATTTAGAGATAAATACAAAAGGAGTGTCAATGTCTTGACATAGATCTAAACGGAGGTTATGCTTGCCGGTGTGTGGAAGTAATGGAGAGGAGAGCTTCCCTCTCAGGCTTGCTCTTCTGGTAGAAGTGACCTTCGTACAGAGCTTCACCGGTGGGGATTGGAAGGATTCTTTACCCGGAGGCTCACCTCTTGGCCTTGTCTCGTGATTCTTCCTGGATCTACTCTGGAAGTCGCTCAGACTAGTCTATTTTTCAGATCAGTATATACACATTTCTATGTATTCAAGTATATCTTTCAGTGAATTTTCAGAAGCTATTTGTAGGCGAAGCTTGACTCTTTGCAATGGTGGTCCCCACTGTATGGTTATGGTAGTTCCTGAAATGGCAGAGTGAATATTCCTTCTGTTACGCAATCAACCCGTCAGAAATGCACAACTGAAAGCTGTACATTTGTCAGAATCCTCCACAAATTCGTTGCTTTTTACATCTTCGATCGATCGCCGCATGCAGTGTTAGTTTTTTATTACCACATGCGGTTGAAATTGCGTTAATCGCTAAGCTCTTTATCGATTGTCACATGTACCGTCACTGCGTTGATCATCCCTTCATTCTTGATCAATGGGCACAATGCGACGTAGATGCGTTGTTCTTTTTATCTTTGTGAACGCATGTGGTGACTGATTTCCTGCAAAACAAAAATTGAAACACTCTATTCTACCATCGCAATAGTGTTAGTGGGTGTATTGATGACATTTTATAATTTTCGCATTTCTTAGCTAATTTCTATACTATCGACACAATTTTTCTTTCTTTTAGCTACAATATCTAAATAAAACAGTATAAATAACTTGTATTTCTACAAGTTATCATATTCGCCTTGTTCATTTGTAGTTATCATGCTGCAAATTTTATATTGATTGTATAACTGCATGTTTCTGTTTCAACTATAATTTGTAATATTCATTCATGATTGTAATTTGGAATGATCTATATTCCGCTGCTCATGGAAATCTCGAGTTCAATTTCCTTCACCTTCTTCAACAAAATGTGAGAAAAATCAACCATGCAAGTGTGTATCCAGTTGAATTGAATCTGATTTTTTATCAAATTCAGCATGCCACACTATTGCACTGAAAATTGACACCATAACTTGAGGATTTGGGTGGAATATAGGTATTCAATATGGGAAAACCCTATTTAGAATTTTAAATTGATTTAAAATCATTTTTATTGATTTTTCAATAAAATTCAATTTTAATTTCATTTTTCAAAAATCAAATTAAAAGAAAATTGATTTAAATATTTGAATTTTCATAGAATTCAAAATTTAAATTTTAAATAAAATTAATACAAACAATTAATTTTGAATAAAATAATTAATTAAACAATTAAATTAATTAAAATAATTTAACATCTAATATTAAATTATTAGATCACTAATTCCACAATCACGAATCCCTATTCATGTAATTAATGTTTAAATCAAATTTATATATTATCCAATTTTTCAATTTTGTTTAATTCAATAATTAAACATATAATTATATCGTATATAATTATTGATTCCCTTAATTCGAATTTGAACGTTTCAAATTCCCTCATCACAATATTCTAACGTTTAGATGGGCTCCAACGATCCAAGATTAATTGACTAAGCTCTTTAAACCGAATCAATCCACATTCTTTAACTACCGAGTCACTCCACTAAAGCCTACTAGTTGTACTCCTCTAACTGTAGATATATTTCTATCCACTTGATTTGGCCATAATCAGTAAGTCAACCCTTCATAGGTTGTTAGTAATAACGGCTGGGTCAAAAGCTGTTTTACCCCCAAGGTTACATCTTGTTCTTTAAGACCCACTAATTCTCTAATGAATAATTGATTTGTGATCCAATCATCAAATCGAGTCCCTTTTGGGCCAATGAAAGGGTGGGGCCCTTGTTTAAGACCCGAAGTTAATACTTAAGGGAGAAACCTCTCTACTATCCCTAAAAGCGGGTAGGAGTGAATTTCATCTTGCATCTTATGTCCCCAGATATCTATCCGGTCTTCCCTCTGAAATAGGAGACTTATTGAGTCGACACTATTGGGCCAACCCTCACCCATGCAAATTTAAGGATAATCCCGAATAAACATGAGTTCATAGTTAAATTAAGATTAAGGTCAAGTTACCTAGGTCATCGCTTTGAAATAGTCAGTCTTAAACAGTAAACGGCCTTATAAAGAAAGAATGATTTATTTCTCGGTCTGGTCTTATATAAACTCTTTGTATAGGACACCTCCACTTGCATGTCTCCACATGAACGATTCAGGATCACATCATTTGTACTAAATACAAAACGGAACGTATCCGATAGTGTTTACAGAATAAGATACCCAACATTATCCATAAACTATAGACCATTTTGGCTATCTACTCGAACTTGACCCATTCTTATATCTCCACATAAAGTCCAAGTACTCAAGTAATAACCCATGGATCTTAGTCTATTGGATTTAGTTTTTATAGTACAATTTACATATTCAATAACAGTTTTGTTGAATAAACCTCAATAACTTCTTTATTGTAAATAGAATATATTTAATTTTATAAACTACGAGTTTTAAGACATACAACCCAACAATCCCTATACTATAGACCCTTTAAGCTGTATCTTGAGCATTGATCCTTGTATGTCTCCACATATAGTTCAAGACTCATAAGACAAACTTAGATGTTAATTTATTGGATTTATGGTTATTAAGGCAAAATAGACAACAATACAAACAATAACATTTATTGATTTAATATCTATAACTCTTTATTGATGATGGCCAATTAATAACATTTATAGATGTTTTACGGCATAAAACCCAACAACCATCCCATGTCACTGGGTCCTAACTTGACAAATTGAGACTCAATTATGGCATTCCAACTGATGTTCACATGAGGATCCCTAATACAAATGGGAAGAAGGAATTTGGGGAAGTTGAACACATGGTATGCGAACAATGCATCCAAAGTGGTCAATGTGGGAATTAAGTGGGTGACATAGAGAGAACCATGCATCCAAAATGAAGACCATGCATTGGGATTAAACTTTCTTGGCAAACAAGGTTGAGTTGACAGCAAGTTAAAGTACGTGGCTTAATTGAGTGAAGTTTTGGTTAAGTCCTGGTAAAAGGAGGATGTCTAAGGAGCAAAGTAGAACATGAAAAGTGTTGGTTGGACACTTTAAGGAGAACCAAGCATTTGACTTGTATGGTGGGGACACTTAAGATTTTCATGCAAGTAGAAGTTGTCCACATATGGAACAAATGGAGATCATGCGAGATACGGGGCTGAACTGCTAAAGTAAACCATGCATTGGACCTTGGATGGTGAAGATGCATAAGATTTTCATGCAAGTAGGAGGTGGTGGATCAAGGAGGAGTAATGTGAAATGTTGGGTTGACACCTCAAAGAGAGACCATGCGTTGGACCTTGCATGATGGTGATTAATGACATGAAATTTAATTTAAGCTACAAGTCCATGTTCCGTTACCAGTTCCCCAGCAATGGCACCATAAACTTGATGACATGAAATTTAATCTAAGCTACAAGTCCATGTTCCCGTTACCAGTTCCCCGACAATGGCGCCATAAACTTGATGACATGAAATTTAATCTAAGCTACAAGTCCATGTTCCCGTTACCAGTTCCCCGGCAATGGCGCCATAAACTTTTAACGCATAAAATTTTTATTCTTCTTATGTCATACAAAGCATGGATGATTATAATGCAAGATACAACTTGTAAGCGCATAATGCGATGATGCAATGATATGCTATACTACTTCTAGATGTATGCATTATTAACGAAATGCTTGTAGTATGCTATGCGTTGTCACAAGTTTCCTTGCGTTGAAACCAAGTATAATTCCACCGCAAGTTTCTTGGAGTGATCCGAGGTCGAACACAGGGATTGTTTTAGGTTAGTTGTGTTACATTCGTGATATATGCGACCGGGGGTTTTTCAATTTAATAAAAGTGAGGTTTGTACATGCGATCAAGTAAAATCATGCG